>NW_012267219.1:24786009-24869733 GCF_000151885.1 Dipodomys ordii | reverse complement strand
CTGCGCCGCCAGCGTGGAGCGGGAGGCGTGTGGGTGTGGAGAGACTGGAGCGCCAGACCGGAACGGGTGAGCGTCCTCCTCCTCCTCTCTGCCTAACCCGGGCAATCCCGAGGGCCACCCGGTGCAAGCGAGCTCCTCCCCGGAGCTTGCACGCAACCCCTCGTGCTCGGCCGTCTATTCCCGGGTCTCCTTCCCGAGTGGGCCGAGCTGGGGTGCACACGGACGCTGCGGTTGGGGTCGTGGGGGGGGAGGCGGAGCGGGCTGCACCCTCCAGTCCCCTGCCGCTGTGGACGGCGGCGTGAGGCCGGCGGAGCTGCCCGGACCGAGCGCGGCTCGCCCTGTGCGCGGCTCTGCGGGGCCGAGGAGGCGGGTCCTGCGGGGACGCGGGCGGCCACTCGGCGGCTGCCGGGCTCTGGGCGGGGGCCGGTTTGGGCGCCGCCTCCTCCTCCTTCCCCGGCGCCGCCGCCTCCTCGCGGTGCAGCGTGAGTAGGGGAGCCTCGGCTGGTGGAAGCCGAGCCTCTGGGCTCCGCGGCCGCCTCATCCCCGAGGTGCATTCGCACCTCCGCCGTGCGTCCCGAACCCTGCGAGCCGGCTGCAGACGCGCGGAGGACCGAGCCTGGTTCTTCCCGTTTCCTTCTGTCCCTCGCCGCCTCCCCACCCCGACCCTCTCGCTGCCTCCCTTTCCTCCTCCCCCCCCCACCCCCTCGGAAAATGGTTCCCGCAGCTGGGCGAGGTGAGTGGTGGCCGCCGCCCGCCCTCCAGCCCGCCCGCAGCGGGGGCGGTCACCTGCGGGGAGGGAGGGGGGCGGGCGGATCGCCGGGGTCCGGCCGCTGCGGCCAGGGTCCTGACAGGTGGGCGCTGGGCGGTTTGCGTTAGATCCGGGAGAAGTTGGCCGGGCGGGCAGTGCGGGGGGCGGGGGGGGCGCACAGGTTGTCTCCTGGCCCCCCGAGAGACTAAAGGTGAAGGAAGAGTCTTTGCCGTGCGCCCCAGCGCCAGGCCCCGGGCCGGGAGGGACGGGACTCAGTGGAGCTGAGTTGTCTACACCCGGGGCTCCTGTGACTTGGGAACCGCCTTGGCGGAGCCACAGCCCATCCTGCCACCAGTCGCCCCCACCCCGGCGCGTGGTGACCTTGAGGGCAGCAGTGCCCGATACTCCCTCTCCCCGAGCCCCGGGAGGGTCACCCCTTTAATCCTCGGCTTTGGGCCCCCAAGACGCGCTGCGGGCGGGGGAGTGGGGGCCCCTTATCGGCCCCGGCCGGAGTGGTTTGATGGATGCGTGTCAGACCGGACGGTGACTCCCTGGGAGTTGCAAAGACGCCTCGTCTTTCTCCCCAGGTTTTCTCTCGGGGAGCCCCCCCAGGATGTTCGCGGGTTGTTTCCGATTCTTGTTTATGGACTTACTTGGACAGCAGAAAGATAAAATTAAAAAAGCACGGGCGTCCCCACCTCCCGGAAAGGGTCAGCGGAGGAGGACGACATTCTAGTTCTGGGTGTGTGTGTGTGTGTGTGTGTGTGTGTGTGTGTGTGTGTGTGTGTGTGTGTGTTCGTGTTCCCTTTATTCCATCCTGCGGGAGAATCCTGTACAAAGCTAGTTAGCGACCCCTGGGTCTGCGCCTCCGTCACTCTCGAGATTCGTGTCTGTGCACATTTCATTCACCAGTTTTCTGCGGGACACGAAGCTTTGGGAGTGCTCTTGCTGCTGCGGTGTTTGACGCCGCGTGGGAGGGCCGTGGGGTCCTCGGGATGCGCCGAGGAGAGTCTGCAAAGCTGCCCAGGGCTTGACCCTTCGTACTACGCTGATTTTTACCTTTCCCCTAGGTTCTAGCGCTGCTGACACCACCTTTGGCTGCTATGCACACCACTTGTCTCTTTTTCCCCCCTCTGCCTTTATTAATAATCTAATGGCTCCTGTTGGTATCGATTGCTGTTCCTGATCAATTAGCCATATGGATTTTTTTTTCATACGTGTGTAGGTATATGCACTTGCCTGGACTGTCTGCCTTTCAACATGGAAGTCTTTGTTGTGTTTAACCTCCCCCACCTGAGGACAGTCTTATTTTAAAATAAGGCTCTTGCTCTGCGTGGGTGTATTTTATAATAAGAAGTACTTGTAAGGGCCTGGTTTGTATGAAGCTCTCATCAGACATCCCTTTTGGATGGTGGCCCATGTGAGTGAATGAAGGGCCTTCAATTGCTCTGCCACCCGTCTCCCCAAGGGATACTCCCTGCCCTTGTTTGTGGCAGGGGCGGATTGGGGGAATTAAGAGGGATTGGAGAAGAATCTGCTTTTTGTACTTGTGCACTTCATTTGATTTGGAACTCTTCCCCCCCCCTCCTTTTCTTTTTCCTCCTGATGAGTTCAAATTTGAAGATAATAAAAATATTTTTCTTATCGGGAGCCTTTGAAGGCTACTATATGAAATAGGGTGTTTTTTTTAGCTATAATTTCAGGGAGACGTTTTACTTTCTACCTTGCTTTGGATAAGACAGTTAAATTGCTGTAATTAAGTGTGGATCTCTGTCCTGATTTTGGCTTGGGTGTAACTGCAAAGATCTTTGAAAAGTAACTGTTATTTCCTACCATATAGTCTGCAAAAGTGAGTCACAGTCGGGTGAGTTAAGGACAGAGCGCCACCTTTAATTTAAAATTTTGTGATTTTTTTTTCTTTTATTCAAATGGTGAAAATTCAGAATAAGCCTGCTTTATCACAGTTGTCATTATTGGCCTGCCCATTTAGAAGTATATGTGGAAGGATTGTCTTCATTTTTCTGTATTCTATTTGGAGAGGCATTTTTTGCATTTGCAGATGGAAACGATGTTTTTAATATTGAAGCTTGGGAATTTATGTAGTATTCTGATATAATATGAGAAACTAGTTTTGATTGAGATTTGTACTAAATAGTAAGGATCCTGGTAGCCTAGAATCTACTTAGGAAAGGAAGTAAAGAGAGTAATTGCTTCATTATAAAAGATGTTTAACATAGATGTTTAAAAGCCATTATACATAATAGGGATATATTACCAGCACGGTAATGGTTTACAATTTTTTTTAACCTACTGAACTATTAACAGATTCTAAAACAGTCAAAATTAGAATTGTTAACCTTGCTTGGATAGATATAATAATTATTTTTTGTTACCCATCTTCCATCTCTTTGCCTTTTATGGTTTTATTAAGGGCTTACAATAGCTTTTTTAAAAATAACACAAATGAGCACTTTCAGCAAGAGTACTTATATTCAATGTTTAATGAAGACCATGTTGGGAAAAGTGGTTTCTGTGTTTGGCTCCTCTCAGATACATCTCTTAAAAATAATGGAGTTTTTCATGCTTCGAAAATAAATGATGCAATGACAGCTGAACTGGCAAGATTTCCCTCCTTTCTTCTTCCCCTCTCCTTCCTCCAAATTTAAGGTACACCATCTCTGGGCACAAGGTACTTTTTGACAACTGTACATAGAGCATGAGACAAAAAGAGTGAAGCTTACAAGTGATGAATAAATTAACATGTGGGTTTTCCTAAATACAGTTTTACTTACAAACTACAATATATTACTGTATTTTTATCTTATCTGCATTTGTTTTAATTCAACATTTGTGATTTCTTCAAACCACTGCAAAGCATTAGCTGTCATGTCTAGTAATTAACTTTTTATTAAACTAAGATTAAGCAAAAAAAAAATCTGCTTAAGATGGAAAATGGTTTATGCTTTTAGTGCTTCATGGCCTCTTTCAAGTTGTGGAATATGACCCTAGGTTAAAGGATGTTAGCTATCTAAGCTATTACATTGACTCATGCAGAGTAATTATATATTATTCTATATACTTTGAGTAGAATCTTTTATTTGAGAGTTAACTTTCCTGCCTTTTATTGACAAACGTTAACCTCATTTTCGATGAGATTTCTTATCCTAGGAATTAAGTTTTAAAAGGAATTGTCACTTAAAACTTTTTGTAATATTAAGCTAAAAAAGAGTGTCATTTTCCCCTTACATCTCAAACATACACAATAAACTGATTTTCCCACTTATTAATTCTGAAATTTTGTAATGGATGAGAAACAACAATTTAGAAACTATATATCAGGAAACAGAAACCTAAGACTTAAAATATTGTGTTTTTATAAAGTACTTGATCGGTTGGAAGAAATCTAGCAGGTATCTTAGAAAAAGTACTAATAGCTTATTTGGGAATTCACAGATTCTGAGGTAACATTACAAAGAAAATGATCCATAATAGTTATGGGCATAACTTTCAAACAAAGTTTCTTTAGATTTTAGAAATATTATCTAAACACATCACATATGCTTGTCTTTATAAAAAATTTTCATAGCAGTTTTCAAACATGTAAGAGAATGACAACCTTAGTGACCAATTTTCTCAATGTAATTTCTTTAAATCAAGGCCAATGTAATTTCCTTAGATTTTCATTCTGGAAATAGATCTGTTATAAATGGGTAGATGGGACAAGTAACTGACTTGAATCCTTACATTTTTATGTTTGTAATTTAGAGAATATACCCAGTAGTATACAGTGTTTAACTGAATTTGAAATACAAGTTTTTTTACATTCATCATTGTTTATGCAACATATATTTTAACTTTTCTTCTGAGTGTGTTTTAAAGCAGGTACCTAAAGGTAGTGTCTTCCAAGTTTTGCTATGTTAATAGTAATGCTTTATAATAGTGATTTATACAGATTTTTTTAAAAATTAAATTTACATACTATCTCTTGATTATCACAATAAATCACAGGAGAGAAATAACAAGACAGTTTATTGGTTATTTGTTTTTATCTTTTTTCTCTTCCTATTATACATGTTTATGCAAATTTGTGACAGTTGTATAAGTTTATGAAAGATAAGCTTCTGATCAGAGTAAATTTAATAGTAAAATATAGCTTTAGCTCTTTCACTTATTCATTGCTTACGTTTGCTGTAATGTAAACAGTTCATCTTACTGAACAACTGAGTAAATGAACCTGAGCAAATTTAAAAACTGTATTCTTAATAATATGGAGTTTTAAAAGATCTATTAGACATTGATATTACTAAGTTAAAAATACATATGCTGGAAGTTTTTTCTTTTAATTTCTGTTTAATGTTTCAGTGTGCTTGTTTTTCTGCCCTGATTATTACTTTAAATCTCTTTGATATTAGTCTGTTAGAGAATGAAATTTAACAGTTTAAATGGTCCCAAATGTGGGTATTTTGATTGCTGAAATCGAAAACTTTGTTACTAATTTCACAAGAACAGAGATTTTCCAGCACCAGTGCACATAAGAATACCTGAGGGTGGGCGTGGAATTGAACAAGCACATTCCTTGGTTTTGTCCCTGCAATTCTGATTCAGCAGATTTGGGGTGGGACTCAGTAGGCTGCATTTTGAAAAAGACCAATGTTGAATTTATAAGTAAGTTAAAATTAATGTAGTAGAGATGCCTTTACAAATCAAGAAGACATAATTGCTTTATTTTGAATATAGTTCAAAGTTTATGCTTTTAAGTAGTTTTGACAGTTGTAGCAGATTTGGAGGGTGGATTAGGGACAAGTAAAAAACATAAAAATAATTTTGTTACATATTCTTATTTCAGGAGTTCTATTTGTTACTAAAAAGTACTGTAAACTTACAGAATATTCTTTTTATTTCCATCTCCTAATGTCTCCAGCCTCCACAGCATGTACACTTGGTTTTCATAAAAATAATGCACGTGTGTCATAACTACTATATATTTAGGCTTTAGGCTAGTTTTTATTTTTAGAAGAAAAGTCCTTCTAACTGAATGGACATAAATTGCAGCATATATAGTTATCCTTTTTCATTTCATTTAGGAAGCAGCTGCTTCAAAAATGGCAGGTTAATGTTGAATGATCTTAAAAAAATATTAACGATATCATACTAATTGAAAATTTACCATTCCGTGCATTGAAAGCAAAGTTACTTCTGTGTTAAATAAGTTTGTATAGTTCAGTAATCCACTGTAAGGTCCACTTGATCTGACTTTTGGAACTATCTTAATATATACTCCATATGGATTACTTTTAATAATTTTCCTGTTTAAAACCAGTCTTCAATTGCTGTTATGTTTCATGTATAGCAATATATTCATCTATATATATATCCACTTAAAATATATTTCAAAATGAAGTTAGGTTCAACTCATATCCATCTCAAGCCTGCACTGAACCTGTTTTCGTTTAAAAACCTAGGCTTCTTGCTTACATCTTAAGGAATCCTGGTTTATAATACATGAGTGATTGTGGAAATCTAAATTAGTATGTTTGGCAGAGAGATTTAGATACTATGGACAAGCTTTTCCCTATATCCTTATAGGGATATTTTTATAGAAGTTATTTTCTATTAAAATTTCTTTAGGAGGGGCTGGAAAGGTGGCTCAGTGGTAGAGTGCTTGCTTTGCATGCATGAGGCCCTGGGTTCGATTCCTCAGTACCACATAAGCAAAAAGAAAAAAGCTAGAAGTGGTAGAGCTCTAGCCTTGAGCTGAAGAGCTGAGGGACAGCGCCCAGGCCCAGAGTTCAGGCCCCACGACCGGACACCGGACCCCCCCCAAAAAAAAAATTCCTTATGGTAGTGTCAACTATTCTAAATAGTTTATAGTGTTTTTAGTTACCTCTCTAGTGAACATTATTTAGGACTCATGTACTGTACTTACTAATAACTTCTGACAAAATGCTTTCCTAAAACCTACGACACCGCTTGACCCAGGGGGAAAATGGACCAATGCCTGCGTGCTTTGTGAAATCTGAGATTACACTACCTAACTGTAAAACATGGCAGTTCTGTACAAGCCTTGATAAATTGCCTTATACATAAGGTATAAACTTTACATTTTCTGAACAGTAGATCTTAAAAAGGATTTGACTAACTTAAAAAGATGCTTTCCATATAATTTTATTTGCAGTATGGTTCTCTTCATTTTATTTACTCAGGGAGTTCTCCAGGAACAGAACATTTAAAAAAAAAAAAAGCCCTGCACTGATGGTTCATGCTTGTAATCCTAGCCAAGAGGCTGAGATCTGAGGATCATGGTTCAAAGCCAGCCTAGGCAGGAAAGTCCATGAGACTCTTATCTCCAATAAACCACCAGGAAACCGGAAGTGACACTGTGGCTCAAGTGGTGTAGAGCACTAGCCTTGAGCTGAAGAACTCAGGGACAGTGCCCAGGCCTACAGTCCAAGCCCTACAACCGACAAAATAAAAACAAAAAATCAAAAACCTTCTTCTCTTTAAATTCCTAGATCTGCTACTTTAATCTACTTCCATATTTGTGCCAGAATTTTTGTAATGTTTTAAAATAACTTACCTGTTGTAATTTCTTCACTAAAACTTTCAGCCCGGCCTTATTTTTCTCTATCAAGATGCAATTTGACTGTGAAGGCCATAGGTAAAAATAGCTCAATTTTCTGAAGTTTATTTTCACGTATTGTTTTAAAAACTATTAAATATTTCTGGGAGAAACTAGTGAAACTACAATCTAGAATGTGTAGCTTGTGCAGTTTTCCCATTTGGGACTTTGCCAGTGCTTTAATATGAAACTGGATTGAATTTACCCAGATGTGTTTAGTATTTTGTCTCCCTAGTGCAACAACAATCTTTTACTGGTTTGTCTCCCTAGTGCAACAGCTATCTTTTTATTGGAGCATCTCACCTATCAATTTTAATGAACTGTCTTACCACCTTGGTAAAAGCAGGTTAAGTATGAAAAAAAGCATAATAAAGCCCAGTAAAAGCTGTCTAAAAACAGGTAATAGGAAAAGAGCTTAAGAAAGAGTACTATAGCTGGGCATTGATGGCTCATGCTTATAATCCTAATTGCTTGCAAAATGAGAATGGGAGGATGGGGGTTAGAGACTAGCAGGGCAGAAAAGTTCTCTAGATTCTATCTCCACCTAAAGGAGGTGTGGTGATAAGAGCCTATGATTCCAGCTACAACAGGAGGCCCAAAGTAGGTGGATCACTATACCTGGGCAGCAAGTAAGAAAGACTCTATCCTATAAAGAACAGCCTGGCGCTGGTGGCTCATGCCTGTAATCCTAGCTACTCTGGAGGCTGAGATCTGAGGATCATGGTTGAAAGCTAGCTGGGGCAGAAAAGTCTGTGAGACTCTTATCTCCAATAAATCACTAGAAAACCAGAAGTGGTGCTGTGGCTCAAACAGTAGAGTGCTCGCCTGAGCTGAAGAGCTGAGGGACAGGCCCAGAGTTGATGCCCCACGACCGACAAAAAAAAAAAAAAACCAGTGAAAACAGCTGGGGATGTGGCTTAGCTAGCTAGCTATGTTGAGCAAGGCTAGCAAGTACAAGGCCCTGAGTTTGAACTCTAGTACCACCCCCAAAAAAGTAATATAGATGGAGTGAATTTGGTCAAAGTACATTATGTGCATATGCCTAAATATCACAATGTACCCCCTTTGTAGTATTAACTTACAGTGATTGATACAAAAGTGATCACTGTTTTGCACACTCTCTAGGGGAGTGCTATTCATATAGAACATAAAGGAAATGTTTTCTGGAGTTAGTAACTACTGCATACTAAACAATTATTGACTGCACACTGTATGACAGATGTATAATCTGTCCCCTTAGTTAAGTGATGCTTCTCTATTGTTTGTTCAGAAAGTAACTTATGATACTCAGGTCCTTTGTATACTCTGACAACTAATACCTGGATGTAAAACTACTGAATTAAAGGGTACCAGTGCACATAAGCCTGAAAACAAGGAAGGCTAGTCAGTGAAATGGGAAAGAGATGATGGCAAAGTGGAGAAACAAGGAACATCATACTGTGTCAGTTATCTGGAAAACAGTGATCCATTAGTTCTCCTATGCATACCAACAGTGGATTTAGTGTGAAGTTTAAATTAACCTGCCTTTGTATTTAAACACCATAATTTTTATTTATGTTAAATGCAGAAACCTTTCTGATTTCTCTGTCATTTCTAATATTCTAATATTCTCTCAATAAGTGCCTTTTTCTCATCCAGAGTATCTTTGTGATATTCCTTTGTGTGACTTAGACTTAAAACTTTTAGTTTTGGCTTTTCAAAATACTATCTTACTCTCCAGATTTAGATTTGTGTTTTATCTTTGCCGGTGAAAATGCTAGTAAATAAATGATTTGATTTTGTTAGCTTCCCTAAAAAATGTTCCAAGTAAGATATCAGAGGGTTTTTTAATTAATTTTCTTTCAAAAACATCTTTATAGTTATAGCAGACATTCCTCCTCCAATCCCTTTCAACCTGTCATTTCTCAATTCTGATTTTCCTTTTTCTAACTACCTTATCATTTTGGACTATCTTACCATTTTTTTCATTTGTGATAAGTTGTTGCATTCGTGAAGATAAAAATCTTTATTGAAAAGGTAGATTATTTAAGCTTTCCAGTTGAAAAAGTATTGAATGAGAGTAAAGGAATTCTTTGAAAAAAAACACACACACAAAAACAACTAAAACCATAAATCCATAAGGAAAAACAGAAACATCAAATTTCTGGAAGGAACTAGGACAATAGGCTCAATACAATACAGCTGAATTCTAAGGCTGTAATAGAAAAGCCCAGTAGCTGCTCAGTTTACATTGCCAAATTCCCCAAGGGCTTTGGGGTTGGTAGTATGAGGTACCTTTGATAAAGAGGTAGCAGTGGGGCTAAAACTAGGAAACTAACTTTAAATCTGTGATGCTTATTTTCTATCCTTTCAGAAGGCTAGAATTTGTTTTCTAGAAGAGGATAAGCATACTGGAGAAGGAAAACTAAGGCACCATTCTGAAACCTGAGTGAGCCCTTACAGATTCCAGCCTTCTTTCACTCGGGTGTTAAGTGCTAGCCAAAATAGAAATGTCTTTTCAGTGCTCTGATCAACTCAAAGGAAAAGACCCATAGATTGACACATTTATGTGTATGAATATGAACAAAGAAAATGTTCTCCTTAGATCCCCCTACAGTAAAATTTATAGAAAGCTACATTTTGGATCCAGAATTTCTATTCATCTTATTGGTGTCCTGTTCTTTTGTCTTGTGACTTAACTGTTGGTTTTTTTGTGGGTTGTTGTTGTTGTTGTTGTTTGATTAGGGCATTATTGTGTGATTAATATCAGTAAATATCATGTATTTAAAGTGAAAATCTTGAGTTTTGATGTATGAGTATTCCAGAGAAATCACTGCCCACAGCCAAGTTAATGAGCATAGTTATCTCCTATAAAATTTTCCTTGGGACTCTCATAACCCTTTTCCTACCTCCTCTTTTCCTCAACCATTCATCTGCTCTCTGTCACTATAAGTTAATTTGAGTTTTCTAGAATTGTGTGTACATGGAATCGTACCGTATGTGCTCCTTGCAATCTGGCTTTCACTTAGCCTAATAATTTTGCGATTCATCCATGTTGCATTTATTAATAGTTTGTTATTGCTAATAAGGATTTCATTTTATAACTATGTTGCAATTTGTTTACCTATTAAGTTTGTAGACATTTCAGTGAGTCTTACTATATTTAGTTGTATTTAGATTACGAGAATACTTGGGGAAGCATTTGTATTTGTCTGGGAGTTGGAGGAAAGGTTGTGATAAAAGACATGTAAAACCTAAAACTGAAAAGGTAAGCAGGAGTGTTCCAAACATTATTTATAAAGATGGAGTTTGGCACTGTGTTGATCAGCTTTCCAATACTATGACGAAGGACCTAAAATAAATCAACTTAAAGAAGAAAAGGTCTGTTTTGGCTCATGATTTCAGAGGGTTTAATCCTTGGTTGCTTGGCCCCATTGCTTTGGGTCTGAGCACCATGGCAAAAGCATGTGGCAGAGGAGTTTTCAAGGCAGCTAGAAAGCAAAGGAGTGGGAGGTTCAAAGTATCCTCTTCAAGAGAATCTCCTCAATGACCTAAACTTCTGTTCACAAGACTCTGCTTCCTAAAGGCTCTACCACATCCCCGAGTATGACAGGCTTTTGACCAGTCATTTAGCATATGAGTCTTTAGGGGACATTTCAGATCCAAACTGTAATAAATACTAGAATGAACAGTTACAGAAAGCACTGTTGCCTCTGAGTGGAACATGGTACTGGGGACCAACAGGGCTGCTAATATTTATTTTAAAAAATAGCTTGTGGAACCTTTTTTTGTTTTTGTTTTTGTAAACCAAGTATGTAAGAGCTGGTTAAAACTAAAAGTGAGGAATATGTTTAAATTTGTTTTTAATTTCTGTGTCTGTAGTCTTTTGTAGTTCAGATGAATACCTTTATATAACATTGGGTAAAAGATTCTATTTTTATTAATGATTAAGTGTTTCTTTAGCAGAGAGTCTACAAGCAACTTAAGGTCTTCTTTCTTTTCTTGATTTCTCCCTAAAGTCCATTCCTAGTTTTGCAAGTTAAAAGTCTTTCTTCCTTTATTATAATGAACATTTATTTGGTTGTCATATTTTGTTACTTAAAAAAAAAAAACCTGGGATTTGCACTCGAGGTCTCACTAGGCTTGCTTTCTTTTCTGGATGAGTCATGTGTTTTGCTGGTTATTTTGGAAATGGAGTCTCTTGGACTTGCAAATTTAATTGTGATCCTCTGGATCTCAGTTTCCTGATTAGCTATGATTACAGGTGGAGCCAGTAGCCCCCAGTTTTCAACCTAGTTCTTAATAGCATATGGAGCTGGTCTATTTTTCATGGCACCTAATAGAAAAATCAACCAGCTCTAAAGCATTTTAGTTTACTATGTAAAGGGAATTTAAAATGACTGAATAAAAGATGAACAACTATGGATCTGTTTTCTAAAAATATTAAACATGTTTATATGAGTTCAAAGGAATTTGTGAGCTTTCCCAAAAAAAGACATAAAGGTTATTGTTTTAAAAGAATATCGTACAATACAATGACTTTGTACCTATTAAAAGTTTATGAACAGGGCTGGGAAGGTGGCTCAATGGTAGAGCACTTGCCTTGCATACTCAAGGCCCTGGGTTCGATTCCTCAGCACCACATAAGCAAAAAGAAAAAAGCTGGATGTGGCGCTGTGGCTCAAGTGGTAGAGCGCTAGCCTTGAGCTGAAGAGCTGAGGGACAGCGCCCAGGCCCAGAGTTCAGGCCCCACGACCGGACCCCCCCCCCAAAAAAAAAAGTTTATGAACAGGCCAAATGTGATAACTCAAATTCACCTATTTGGGGGGAATTGCTGTTGGAGGCCTGCCTTAGTGAAAGGTGAGATCTCATCTCACTAATATAAATGAAACATGATAGAACATGTCTGTCATCTCACACAGTGTGCCATAGTTGGGAGGATTGCACTTAGGTCTGCCTTGGGCAAAAAATGAAATACTATCTGAAAAGAATTAAAAGGAGGATAGAAAAATGGTTCAAATTGTAGAGTAGCTACTGCCTACCAAGTTCAAGGCCTGAGCTCAAACCCCAGTGCCGCCAAAAGATAAGGAAAACAAAAGTGTGTCACTGATTGTAAAATGTTTGGAAAATATAGTGTGTTGAAAAGTGAAATAGAATCACTCCTAATCCTAAATCTGAGAAATAGCTAGCTTTTCATATACTTAGTAAATAGCTGACGTTTAAATTTGTATCATTTTCACTCATATTATTCTCATTAGTGTAATATTCTACCCTACATTATTCTTGTTACCGAATGTTTTAACTTTGACATTTTCCTCTCTTAATTGTCCAGTGCACCTTTCTTTGTAGATGTTTATCTCCATTTATGTTATTTCCTTTGTAATTTGAATTTAGGTGGGTTGTGACCCTTTCATTAAAATTTCTTCCATTGTCCATTCTTGCTATATATGCAGTGTGTCCTGCTCATTTTTAGGTCTTTGCTCTACTTAAATTCCCATAGCACTTTTTAAAAATTAGTTATATGTTTGGCATTTGTGTGGGATATTTAGCTTGAGAGCAAGGACTAGAAATCAATCACTGTGGCCTTGGCACAGTGTCCTATTTGATGTTTATTTGTTTGTACAGTATTGGGGTTTGAAATACTCCAGATTTGAAATAAGCTTGCTAGCCCTAGAGCTCTACCACTTTAATCATGTCTCCAGCTCCTTTTTTACTTTATTTTTCAGATATTTTACTGGACTCTGACTTCTCTTACTATAGCCTCCCCCACCCCCCCCACCCCCACACACAGTTGGGATCACAGGTACGAAGCACCATACTCAGCTTATTGGTTGAAATATTGATCTTGCTAACTTTTTGTTTGGGCTTGCCTCAGATCATAATGCTCCCATCTCCATCTCCTGAGTAGATGGGATTCCTGGCCTGGCTACTAAGTCAGGTTTACCTGTGGGTACATAATGACACTTGAATAAGCAAGCATCTTGTGTCTAGTCTTGAGCTTACATAGTTATTGGATTCCTACAAAATGTTTGTTTTCTTTCTTTTTTGAAATGGTAATGTGATTGGGCTCAGAATTTATCAACAAATACTGCTTCTTTCAACTTTGAGCCAAATGATTATGTCAGTTGAATGACACAAAAATGAGAGTATTTTGTTAAGCTATGGTATATGAATCTTTCTTTCTGAAACAAAAATTCCACCACCCCTTTGGTAAAGAGATAGAGTAAAATACTAAGAAGACCTTACAGATAAAATTACTATTTAAAATGCCAGTGAATTGACAAGCAGTTCTTTTAAAATCCTTTGTAAGAGAATAATGCATGTATGTATATGTGCCATTGCATGTGCTACACCAATTGGGGTTTGAGATCATGGACTTGCACTTGTTTTACTTGCTTTCTGGCTTGCTTGCTTGGCTGGTGCTCTCCTATTTGAGCCACTCCTGCAGTTATGCAATTTTGTTGGTTGGTTTAGATTGAAAGTTTTATAGACTTCACTGTCTAGGCTTGCTTCAAATTGTAATCTTCCTGATCTCAGCCTCCTAAGTTACTGGCTCTCTGTATCTACCTTTTTTTTAAAAAAAATTATTATTTATTTATTTATTTTTTGGTCGGTCGTGGGGTTTGAACTCTGGGCTTGGGCACTATCCTTTAGCTCAAGGCGAGTGCTCTACTGCTTGAGCTACAGCGCCACTTCTACCTTTTTTAATAGAGGAAAAATTACAAAAGTTTGTTGGGCATTGTGGCTCATACCTTTGTAATCCTCGCTACTTGGGAGGCTGAGATAGGAGGCTTGAAGTTCAAAACCGTATCTCCAATTGCTCACCTAGAAGTTGGAAGTGGATCTGTGGTTCAAGTGGCAGAGCACTAGCCTTAAGTTGGGGGAAAGCACGGAGATCGTACTCAGACACTGAGTTCAAACCCCAGAACTGGTGCACATGTACATGCACACACAAAATATATAGTATTGTTGGCTTTTTTTTTTTTTTTTTGGTGCTCATCCTGGAGCTTGAACTCAGGGCCCTTGTTTTGTCCCTGAGTGTTTTTGCTCATGCTAGCATTCTGCCTCTTGAGCCACAGCTCTACTTTTGGTGTTTTGGTGATTAATTGGAGTATTGAGTCTCACAGACTTTCTTGTCTGGGCTGGCTGCAAACTGAGATCCCCAGATCTCAGCCTACTGAGTAACTAGAATTACAGATATGAACCACCAGCACTCAGCTAATATTTAAAATCAGATTTTTAGTTAGCAACCATAAGATTCTGAGTCAGTATATATTTTTTAAAGTGCATGCTCACTTTGCTGGACAGTAATGACTGTAACCTGCTAAGAAGATACACTGTTACAGTTTTAAGTGTGCCAGTCCAGTGATCCTTCTCATTTTCCTTTTTTGCAAGGTGATTCATTATATTCAGTGTGCTCCCAGGAACTAAAGTGTATGCATATGTTCCCTTCCTGGTCTTTGATCTCTTTGTGTAATGGAAAGGGGATATGTTGTTTCTATCTATTCTTTTGAAAATAAAAAAGCATTGTGGAATCTTTTTCTAGTCTTAGTGTTTTAACTGCTCCTTATCCTATTTTAGTTATTGATACATGGTTTTATAAGTGGCATTGCTTATATTTCCATGCACAACTAAGTTATCAAATTAGGCTATCAGTTCTGAGTTATATAATGTTGGATTTGTTCCTACTCTTTCCCCCTACCTGATGTATATTTATAGTGAATTCAAAGTGAATGCTTCCCCAAGCAAGGGTGCTATGTAGGTTTTTGTCCTGAAGGAGGGAAAACTCCTTTGAGGAGATTTTTTTGGATATGATCCTCCATGGATATCTCCTAGCCCACAAAGCAGGTGCCTGAAAAAGTCAAAAGACATTTTTATTGATTTTAGGGAGCCTTGAGAGATTATAGTTTATCTTAGAGCTGCAGATGCACAAAGAATTTGAGCTTATCATTGAAAATTGCATATTCTACTGTGGTTGGGACTTTTGTTATTGTTCAAGCCCAAGAGTCCAACTTAGTATCTGATGCTTTCACTCATTGGCTGATATCCTACCACCTGAGCCATGTGTCCAACCAATTAAGATGACAGCTGCAGAAGAAGTAGGATGTAGTAGGGAGATAGAGTAGGACAGATTATGTAATTGATTGTAAATTTAACATATGGTAAAACTGAGAACAGGTGGGGTTCTTTGCCTAATTAATGTTTCTTAGTTTATTATAAAAAGATACAGGTATAAAAAGATGAAATGTAACAAATTAGGATGTAACATAGCACTAATCTAATTTTGAAGTCAGTGAAAACCAGCCTTCTTGTCTTGGTGGTGGTGGTAGGGGTGCCATTTATTTAGTAGACTAATTGTTATCTGGAATGGGAAAGAATGAAGGAAGCAGAAATATAATAGTGGTAAGAGATGTGGGATAATTTCTCTAGTAGCCTGAGGCTCTTACTTATCCAGCTTCCTGAACCTTGTAAAACAAAAGTAGAAAACAAGGAAATTGGCAGAAAAAGCATCCTGAGAAGCCAGAAGTCCCTGCATCAAAACTCCATAACTGTCTTGTTCCACTTTAGGTGTTTACTTGATGTGTTTGCTCATATTTTAGGTACATTTCTGTAACATTTTGACAACTTTATTCCCAGTGCTTTGCAAATGAAAGAGAAAATTTGAGAAACAAAAGATTGTTTAGAAAATTAGAATTAGACCAAATTAGAAATTGACATTTGATGGTATAAGAGGAAGTCATTGCAACTGAAGATAAGAAGTTTATGAAACATAATATAAAACAATAGTTCTAAACAATTTGATCTGAAAAGTATTGTTCTGTGTTGCTATTCGAATCTGAAATACCTTCTTCTGGATAGTCGTTTTTTAGGATGCATGAAACTCCTTCATGAACCTTTCCTGACTTTTCCAGAAAGTCATCATTTCTCACTTATTTTGTTCACTGAATTAGTGTGGATTTATATAGATTCTGAGCCGCTATATTTTCTAATCCCCATTGTCGCAATGATCACCTCCAGTCATAGCAGGGGTTGTTTCTGATTATAGACATGCACAACTTCTCACACCACAAACTACTGCTGTTCATGAAGACTCACCTTAAAGATCCATCCTTTGGGAGCCATTACCATCAACTTCCATGGCAGGGACTTTTCCATGTCTTGTGTTGAAATCACTTTGTATTAAGTTAGTGTTTCTTTGATTCTGAAACATTAGACAGAAAATAAAGGATTGGTTTAGTAATAGTTGTGGGGAAGACAAAAATAAAATTAAGGATGCATGCAGAAGTATGTTTACTAGCTGGCAGAAGTATATTCTCTTTTTTCAACCCAGTGTATTTTATTCACTAGTATATAAAAGTGTAAAAGTTGTACATAGTAATGGAGTATCATCTGCTTTCTTTAGTATAGACATTTGGGTCCTTTCTGAGATTAAAGTCAATTAAATCACTTTGGCCATAGATGAATCATGGTAGCATCTTGCTTCTTATAACTTTTGTTCTCTGGTATGTTGTCAGAAGATTTCTGTGTAAATTATTTAAAATAATGTTTCACTCATAATTTATAAGGATAAGTTTTCACTTAGAGCAAGTACCTCATAACTCAGTTCTGCTGAATAATTAATGCTTTTGACATGAAGAGTTTGAGTGCTCTAAAAGCAATCATAGGTTTCAGACCTTTGTTTTGAGTTAAGAAAATAGATTAGGCTTGCTGACTTTAATTTTTTTTAGGTTACAAAGATAAAGAATTATTTATTTCTTTTATAGTTATGAAGATAATCTGGTGATTGTGTCAGAAGTATGTTGCATGTAGCAGTCACTTAATGTGTATGTCAGTCCCCACAAAAGGTGATGGGGAATCTAAATGCAATGTAAACACTTTAACATTCTATATGTGCTTCAACTGATGGAACACATACTGTATGAATGTTTGCCTCCTTTTTTTTGGCAGTTTAATGAATTCTATGACACTTTTTTGTGATTCGCCAATATATCAAGTATATTTGGTTTGATTTAAATGTTGAAAAAGCAAAGATCGTAATTTGTAAATCTAGTAACAAAAATTGTTGGACAAATAGTATTTATTTTGATCCCATGTTAAATTTACTCTCCAAGTATTAGCACTTTTCCTTAGTAAATGAAGTAAGTGGAATATGCTTCTTTTATTCAGGTGCCCCAATTTTATCATTCTCAACATTCTTTATCAATTAATTTACATTAAGGAGAAGAATAAGCTAAATTTATATACTGGTACAAGAATATTTGGAATGTGTTTTTAAAACATTTATAGCTACTCATAGTAGCATTTAATAGTTGATAATACCTATCATAGTACCTATAATACCAGCTACTCCACTTCGGACATGGAACAAGTAGATCATAAGGCTAGTTGGGGCAACATCAGCTAGAAGCTATCTCAAAACCAAAATGAAAATACAAGAGATGGAATCATGTGCACGACCTTGGGCCCACTCTTTAGAATCACCGCATTAAATCTTGCAAATTTCACTATTATCTTTACATTCTAAATTGGAGCAATTTTTTTCTATTTAATTTTTTTCTGCTTAGGCTCTAAAGTGTTATACCATTTTTTTTTTGGTTGGTTGTAGGGCTTGAACTCAGGACCTAGGCATTGTCCCTGAGCCTCTTTGTACTCAAGGCTAGCACTACTGTGCCACTTAAGCCACAGTGCCACTTCTGTTTTTGGAGTGGTCAATTTGGAGATAAGAGTCTTAATGGGGACTTTAAACTGATGGCTTTAAACTGCAATCCTCAGAGTTCAGCCTCCTGAGTAGCTAGGATTATAGGCGTGAGCCACCTGCACCTGGCTGTTGAAAAAGCATTTTTTTGTGTGTGTGTATGTGGTAGTATCTTTATAGGAAAATAATGTATCAGTATTACTTAAATGAAAAAAGGAGTAGGTAATTAGATGGCTCACTTGCTTGGCTTTGTCGTTTAATAAATTTAAAGTGGAGTAACCCCAAGGGGTGTTAAATTAATTTGGTAGAGACAGGATCATATTTTTTTTTCTGGATTAATAGTCTCTGGATCATGTTTCTTTCCCTCCCATCATCCCTCTCTCCCTTGCTGCTGCTTCTTTCTCCCTCTCTCTCCACCTCCTCCTCTTCTTTTTTCTATCTATCTACATACATACACCATAGAAGCACATAGTTACTTTAGCGTACTAAATTTATATGCATCTGTGAATACATATACTACATATTAAAAATATGAAGCCCTTTCCAAAGACCACTAGTTTCAAGACCATACTTTTGAGAATCAACAATGCTGTATTTCCCATATGGATTAAGAGAAGTTACAGAAGACTGTCCCTGGAATAATGGGAACACGCTTTATGACGGAAGTGGTAAGAAGGCTTACAGTGAGACATAGAAAACACAATTGGAATGTCTTCCTGGTTCAGCATATTAACAGTTGTATGTACTCTTAATTCAGTGAGTTCAAGAGATAATTTGTTTGGAAGTTTAAAGCACTTACCTTGTTTGTTAGGAGTCGAAAATTATTTCTAAAGTTGTTTTTTTAAAACTTAGTTCCTCAAATATTTATCATCTTCAAGCAGAAAGTGTATTGATATGTATGTGTTACATATATGTGTATGTAACTATATAAATATATATGAAGGCATGATTCACATTGATCCTTCCAATTTCACTCCACTGGGTTTTCCCTTGCCTTTTGTCCATCATATTTCTATTTTTTCATACCAAGAATGGTAGCTGTCTGCATTAGCAGTTTTTTTTATTCTTTGTATAGCCTACTGTACACATGATACAATTTGAGAGGTTCTATAATCATGCTACTGTCAGAAGCAAGTAAACTAAAAAGTTTAAGTTTACTTAAATTCAAGATTTCATTAGGCTTTCCCTCTACTTCTCTTTCAGATTGGTCTCTTATTTGAAGTGCAGGTTCATTTATGTTGCACTCAGTTTTCATTTCCTTGTCCCCAAATACTTTGTCTCAGTTTTATATTTTTAATATTGGAACATTAATTCCAAACATCAGAATTGCACACAAAAGTATGTACACACAAAATTCAGTCCTTCCTCCCACTGTTGTTTTGCAAGTAACTATTTTTCTACTTTATTTACATTTCTTTCCCCCAAATATATATTTACTTAAGTTGTCTTTATTTTTACTTTCTTTCATGAAAGGTGCATATATTTTCACTGTTTGATCTATTTTGGAAGTCCTTAGACTTATTTCTCATTCTTTTTTTGATCTATTTTGGAAGTCCTTAGACTTATTTCTCATTCTTTTTTTCACAACTATATGGTTTTCTATGTGCCATTTTCTGTGCAGCTGCTTTCTTATGCTTAGATATTTAGATAGTTCTTAGCATTTCAGAGTTGTAAGTGATGCTACAAAAAATTACATTGTGCAATTTTATAAGTACATTTTCAGAGTAAGTTTTTGGGACTGAAATTGCTGAAATGAAGGGTAAATTAACATATTGTTGTACTAGCTATTATCATTTCCATACTGACTTGCTATTCTTCTGATTGACAAATTACTCCAGATTTAATTGTATAAAACACTTTATTATGCTCCTGGATTCCTGGTCATACATTTGGATAATAGGTTGGATTGTCTTTGTTTCACAGTATTGGAGTTTTTTGGAGAAGTTTCAAATGGCTGGGAATAGGGGAGCTAGGATTCATTAGGGACTAGAATTACATGTCCAGAGTTTCACAAATACCTGGTGTGTAAGCTGGGACAAACGTTGTTTGCTTCAATTCTGAATGTCAACCAGGAGATGTATATATGGTGTCTTAGTGTAATTTGGACATCACAGATTTGGAGCCTACATTCTGAAAAGGGGTCTCAGGAGAGTAGAAACATTCAAGATGGCCAGACCTTTTACGACCTAGCTTCAAGTCCCTTTATTGCTTTACAATGTCATTTCTGTGGTACTGCATTGGTGAATCAGTCACAAGGCTGCCCAAATTCAAGGGTAGAGACAGACTCTTCCTCTCCATTGGAATATGTCAAAAGCATTACTAAGATGCTTTCTGTCCCTCTTAAGTGATTTACATTACTACCATTGTTGAATATTAATTTCTGTATATAGTGGCTGTTTCTACAATTTACTGTTTTAATCCATTGGTCTTCTCATATGTCTTTACTACGCTGTTTTATTCACAGGGGCTTGACAATATGTTTTAATATTTGGCATAATTACGTGTCTTAGCATAGTTCTTCCTTGGCTGTGGTTCCCTGGTATTGTTTATTTCTTTATATACTGATTAGCATCATTTTGTCTAGTTTTGTAGTTTTTAGTAGGGTTACATTAAATTTAAAGATTTGACTTAGAGAAAACTGACATTTGATGTTGACAAGTACTAATTGTGGTTAAAGCATACATTATTTTCAAGACTATGATATTGTCTTTTAGGAGTTCATACTGTATTTTCAATAGTGTTTGTAAAATTTATTCCTAATTAAAAATTTTGGTTGCTGTTGTGGATTTTTCTATTATTTTCAAAATATTTTTTGAATTTTATTGTCAAGGTGATGTACCGAGGGCTTACAGTTAAATAAGTAAGGTAATGATTACATATCTTGTATAACTTGTTACCCCTTCCCTCATTGTTCTCCCTCTTTCCCTTCCCCTTATCTCCCCCGGCAAGTTGTACAAATCATTTCCAAAATGTTGTCTTGTGAGTATCACTGTTGCATAGGTTCCCCCTTTGTCCTTTGTCTCACCATTTTGTTGTTCCCCTTCCCTTCCCTAGTTCAGATAGACATATATGCAATACCCAGGGTACCAAAATCTATTACTTCTAACTGTATATTGTATATATAAAGGCTATTGATTTGTGCATGTTAATTTTAATCCTTTCTCTTACCCAGTTCCATTCTTGACTCGTTTACTTTTAATTCAGTTGGAAAGTTGGGTTTTCTACATTTTGTGTATTCAGAAGCATTTTTTGTAGCATTAAGACTTTGTTTCTGAAAATTGAGTAGAATTTTCCACAATGTTCTCTGTACCTTTTGTTTTGTTTTGTTTGCTACTTTAGTATCATTAACTTTTTTTTAACTTTATTTCTTTTGGCGGTCCTGGTGCTTGAACTCTGGGCCTGGCTGCTGTCCCTCAGCTCTTCAGCCCAAGGCTAGCACTCTACCACTTGAGCCACAGCGCCACTTCCACATGTACATTTTTTTTAACCATTTTCTAATATGTACCTTTTATTGTTTTAATCATGTCATCTCATTTTTCTTAATTCTTATTATTTCTTAATAGATTCTTATTTCTTAATATATTGTATATGTATTTGTAAATATATTTTCTTAATATATTAAATGTTCATTGTAGTCCTTTTGCTATAGTGCTACCCTATTGTCTTGGATGACATTTTCTATTTATAGATTCCCTAAGAGGGGCATGCACATATATACAGTATTCCTGAGTCCTTCTACATTGAAAAATATGCAAATGTTCAGGATTACAAAAGTGTCAGTGGTAGAGCATGTAGTTAGAATGTGCAAGACCTTTGGTTCAAGACCTAGCACCCTTCAAAAAAAAGGCTGATTTTCTTCCCTGCTCCCACAAAACCTCCAATCCTCCAATAGATAAATAGCTTTCATTAAGGTTTTTAATGTTGTTTTCAGACAATGTCTATGAATATGTATGTCTTCTAGATTTAGCTTACACATATAAGTGAAACTATATGATACTTGTCTTGGGTTGCTTAATATAATGTGTTCTGATTACATTCATTTTCCTGGAAACAGACTCTTTTGTAAAAGGGTCAGATGTTAAATATTTTGTGTTATAGAGATAAGAGTTCAGGTGCAGTCTTCATTTCTTCATTGGATGTTCTCCATTTTTCTCTTTTAGCCCTTTGAAAATATAAAATCGTTATCCTCATCATCAAAAGTTTTGTCCAACTTCTGCTTCAGACCATCTTCAGAAATGTCTGTTTCTTTGTTTTAGTTCAACCTTGTAATTGTTATTACCTTTTTCTGAGAGGGAAAAAAAAAGAATGTTTTTGGTTTTTAATATCCTAAGAGTAAGTTTTACTTTAGGGTAAAAATAAGTACAAAGCAGAAACTACAAGCATCAAGATAAAATAGCAAATGACAATGTAGATATTGTTGCTTAGATTCTTTAAACAATCAGGAAACCTTATATGAATCCTGTAAAAATGCCTTATTTTACAAACACTGCACTTAGAGTGACCACCATAGTGTTAGCATCAGGTATGAGTGTAAACATGTGAATTATGAGTTCTTGAGAATAAGTTATAAACATCCCTTCAGAGTTATGTGTTAAATTTTAGGAATGTACACTCAAATGAGTTTTGACTTTTCCATGGCTGAAATTGAGTTTTTCTGGCAGTTTACAGGTTTCGTTGTTTCTTGAGGCAATTCTTGATAGGTGTTAGGAAGAAGGACGCAAAAAAGCTTTCTGTTTTCCATGGCCAAAGGACATGTACTTGTCTTAAAAAGCTGAATCATATTGTCTGAATGTATTGGAGAAAATACATGAAATCTACAGTTTGGATGACCATGCTTCCCATGTCTGAATTTTTTTTTTCCCCATCAACAGTAAGTAGTAAATAGAGGCTTTCCTACAAGCACAAATTTTCCAAGCATAAGAATTCCTTAAGTAGGAAATGAATTATCTTGAAAGGGTAAATAACACGAGTAATACCATAGAGATGAGAACAAAAAAGGCTTAGTTTAAAACAGGCCCATTCATTAGTCAGTAATCTTTTTGAATGTCATTCACCAACAGGCTTTTTTTTTCTATGTACTCAGAAGAAAACATGAAGTGGAGTCCTAATGGCCACATGTAAAATAACATTCCATCATTTTGTATTCTACAGGAGGGATTGACTTCTATTATAGGAACACACACTACTTTAAGTTTTGTTGTTGTTGTTGTTGTTGGAGAGGGTTCTTTTAATTTAATTTTATTTTATTTTTTGGGTCCAGTCATGGGACCTGGGAGCTGTCCCTCAGCTCTTCAGCTCAAGGCTAGCACTCTACCACTTGAGCCATAGCGCCACTTCCAGCTTTTTTTCTTTTTGCTTATGTGGTGCGGAGGCATCGAACCCAGGGCCTCAGGCATGCAAGGCAAGCGCTCTACCACTGAGCCACCTTCCCAGTCCCGGTTCTTTTATTTTTTAAGGTACTATTAGTCACCTTTATTTTTGGTCACCAGTCATCCTGTTGTTAATTATACACAGATGTAGTCCGTATTTAAAAAGTCTTTTACCCAGATTGCTATAAGTTCATCTTCTTCCTCCACCATGATCCTATCACAGATTCCAGAATAATCTTAAAGCACAAATCACTTATCACTTTTCAATTAAAACAATGATCAAAGTCCTTGCTGTGTCCTACAAACCTAGTGCTTTCTAATTCATGCAATTCATTGCTTAATGGTCTTGGGCTTGCACACTGTGTGTGTGTAACTATAACTGAGAAGGTAGTCTGTATATAATTGGTTACCTTATTTAAAAATAAACAATTCGATGTTTAGTTCATTGAGTTCTAGGAAAACAAGAAGGATGGAATCTGTCCTTTCCCGTATGACATTTTAATTTCACTTTCTGTAAAAAAAAAAAAAAAAAAGAGGCTTACTCTCTGAAGTCTCCCTATGTATTGACCCACACAGCAAGGAAAATCTTTTGGTGCTTTAAAGTCTTGCATTCAACCTTCTGTCTAGTTTGGCCAGATTTTTCTCTGTATCCAAGACCCATTTAAGCAAGTAATGTTCTTCCTTAAGTTTGGTTTTTTGTTTTGTTTGTTTGTTTTAGAAAACTCCTTCCTCTTCCTTTCTTCCATCTGTCTGTCCGCCCCTCCCTTCTTTCTTTCCTTTTTTCTTTCTTTCCTTTCTTTATCCACCCTCCCACCCTCCCTCCCTCCCTCCCTCTCTCTCTCTCTCTTTCTCTCTTTCTTTCTGTCTGTCTGTCTTTCTGTCTTTCTGTCTATCTGTCTGTCTGTCTTTGTTTCCTCCTTCCTTCCTTCCTTCCTTTTTTTTCTCTTTCTTTTTGGCTTGAACTCCCTGAGCTCTTCTGCTCAAAGCTAGTGCTCTACCACTTTGAACACAGTGCCACTTCCAGTGTTTTCTGGTGGTGAATTGGAGATACAACTGCCATGGACTTTCTTGTCCAGGCTAGCTTCCTCAGATCTCAGCCTCCTGACTAGATAGGATTATAGGCACTAACCACTGGAGCCTGGCTCTTTCTATATAGAAGTTCACAAAAGGCTTAGGTTTCAGCTTATAGTGGACTAACCCCCCCCTTTTTTTCCCCACTGCCTCCATTCTGCCTCCCCCCTTAAGAAATCTAAGGTAAGGATTAGCATTTAAAAATTTTCATCTTCCCCACCCCCCATAGTTTTGACCATTCCATCTATCATATGTCTATGGTGTATGAGATCTAGTGGTAGTATTAGGCTTTTGGTTAAAAACAAAAAAAAATATGTAATTTATGTCACTTACGAAACCCTTAATTGCCAACCTGATTTTTTTTAATTATAGAGAAGAAAGGAGCACTGCTTTGAGGTTTGTTACCAGGAGCAACTAACTAAGTGAAAAAGAAAAAACTAGTTAGTGTATTTTCAAAGAGCTATAAGTACTATTAGTTCCAGTAGTTTTCTTTTGAAGATAGTAGAGTTTACTAAAAGGATATTTTTGCTCTGTGGTATTTTCACTCTTAAAATGAAAAGAGCATAAGTTTTATTGTAAGCTTGGTCCTGTGTTAAAGTGTAGTGATTTAGATATTACTATTAGTGAGTTAATAGAAGAGTATTTGAAGGACAATTAATCTCAGTTGGAGACTATTCCTTAAAATGTTCATTAATGTGCTAGAAAGATTGGGGGAAGGTATAATCACTGCCTCCCATTTTCAGCACACAATTGAAATTAAACTCCTGTGGATAAATTACTCAAAAACAGCTGAGTTCTGCATAGGAGTACTGCAAAAGCTAGATCCTAGATCCATATAACATACACGGTGTTTAATATCCTAGGGGACCAAAATTTAGTATCATTTGACAGTGATAAAAGGAAACTTTTATTGGCCTATTCTTGGGTACTTTCTAGGCACTATTGATATGGGAAGTTATTAATTCCTGAAATTGTAAAATACTTTTCAGATTGACAATGAATTTTTGGCAATGATTTTTTTTTTTTTTTTTTTGGTTAGGGAGTACCTTCTGACTTTATAAAATCCATATGGATTCTGATTGCCAGAATTTTAGCCTAAGGACAGGTGTGATTTGCCATTATAGTAAAGCACTAGTATTTTTATGTTCTGTAATAAATAACAAATTTTAAAACATTCTTTATAGGTCTAGAATTATAACTGTTTTAAAAATAGGGTTTTTAAAAAAACTTGGTTTTGAGACTGTTTCATTTTGTAGAATAGACTGTCCTCCAACTTATAATTCTCCTGCCTCAGCCCCTGAAGTACTGAAATTACAGAACCAAGCTACCTGTTTTAAAAATTAGTAATTAGAAAAATAATTATCTCAAAAGAATATAGGATCCAGAAGGTTTTGTTTTCTATGAATGTGGTAACAGCTATAAATTGAATGAGTTACATTTGTTTGTAATTTTTATATCCTTGGTTACATAAAAAAAAATTGTCTTCAGTTAGGAAAAACTGTTCCTCAAATTTTGTGTGTCACTTACCATCTTTAAAGGAAGGTTCCATGTTACATACAGTTTTATCTGATGCTGCCACACAAAGTCTAAGAAAATATATAATCAGTTATAAACCTTGTTTGTAAATACCTAGATGGTTTTGCACATCCAAGATGAATTCAGGAAATAACTTACCATTAAGAGTGAGTCAATGGAAAACTTTTGGTTTTCATCCTTTAATCTGTACATCAGGTGATGGAAGGAGATTTGGAAGTTCTCTATCTCTGTAAGTTCTACGCTCTAATTATATCTAATATGCAAAACACATAATTCAAGCCTGGAGTTTTGTGTTTTGCCTGTTAGACATAATCCCTTCCCTAATAAGGAAACATTTCATGACATTAATCTCTTGGGTTCTGAAAAATCTGTCCTGAAGTTTGATATATCAAGTATTCTCTAAGCAACATTCTTTCTGAAAAGCTTCCATCATTTGATTTTGAAATAATGACACTCCTGTAATCCTGGCTACTCAGGAGGCTGAGATCTTAGGATCACATTTAAAGACAGCCTGGGCAGGAAAGTCCTAGAAACACTTTTCTCCAATAAACCACCAGAAAACCATAAGTGGCTCTGTGGCTCAAGTGGTAGAGTGCTTGCCGTAAGCTGAAGAGCTCAGGATAGCGCCCAGGCCCAGAGTTCAAGCCCCATGAGCTACCAAAATAAATAAATAAATAAAATCTTGGCTTGTCTGAGTCTTACAAGCAGTATCTTTCTGCAGAAACACCCACCAAATAGCTAGGTACCATTGAAGTTCTTACGGTCATTGAGGTATTCGGGAAAGAACACTATTCTTAACTGTTTTGCCATAGTATTAACTAGTGTTTGAATTGTGAAATACTTCGATATTTTTGAACTTGAGCCACAACTTCAGCTCCCCACCTTCATTTTTAAGGATTTAAGATTCCACTTATGAGAGAAAAGATGAAGAGTTTTTCTCAGTCTGGATTATTTTACTTAACATAATGATCTCTAGTTCCATCCATTTTCCTGCAAATGACATTTCACTCTTCTTTATGACTGATCCACATTTTTTTTTCCATCATCAGTTGATGGGCACCCAGGCTTATTCTGTGTTTTAGATATTATGAGTAGTGTTGATATAAACATGCTTCTGTTGGGCTCTCCACAGTATACGGTTGTAGATTCCTTCAGCTGTATGCCTAGGAGTAAAGTAGGTACTTTTACTTTTAGTTGTTGGGTTTTGTTTTTGTTGTTGTTTGTTCCGGGCCTGGGGGCTGTCCCTGAGCTTTTGTGCTCAAAGTTAGCACTCAACCCTTGGAGTCTTAACTCCACTCCTGGTTTTCTGGTGGTTACTTGGAGATAAGCGCCTTAAAGATTTTCCCCCAGGCTGGCTTTGAACCTTAGCCTCTCCGGTTTACAGCCTTTATCCCCACCCCCCTTCCAGCCCCCAGCTACTTCTAGTTTCTTAAGGACCCTCCCTACTGATTTCTTATTGATTTACATTAATTTACATTTCCATCTACAATTTATAAGGAAGCACTTTTCTCTACTTCTTCTCCATTGTTTATTGTTTGTTTCTTTCATGATTGATTGCCATTCACAACTTGAATGAGATGGAATTTAAGTGATTTTCATTTCTTTATGTCTAATGATGTTAAGCAGTTTGAATCTCTTGAAAATTGTTTAATTATTGGCACATTTATTAATTGGATTATTCTTTTGATGTTTAAGTTTCAGAGCTATATATCTGTTTTTCATATTAGTCATCCATCTGGTAAATAACTGGGAAAAATATTTTCTTTTTCTATATATTTTTTGTGTTTTTGACTGGAAATTGTTCTGTCATTTTAATTTAATGCAGTTCAAATTTTCAATTTGTAGTCTCATTTTCTAAGCAATTAGATTTCTGTACAGAAAACAATTATCAATACCTATACCTTCACAGGTATATAACTATACATTTCCTTCTTTTCCTCTAGAAGTTGCAAAGCTTTGGTCTTACATCAAGATCTTTGATCCATTTTGAATTGATTTTGTACATTGTGAGAGAGTAGAGGCCTATTTCAGTCTTATAAATGTGCATATCCATATCCAGTTTTCCCACCATATGTTGAAGAGATTTTCTTTTTTCCAAAGTAGGTTTTTGGCACCTTTGTCAAAAATCAGATTGCTGTAGATGTGTGTGTTTATTTCTGGATGTTTTAGTCCATTGATGTTCATGTCTATGCCATTTTTCTTTCTTTGACTCAGTAGTATAATTTGAAATAAGGTATTATGATTCCTTCGGCATTGTATTTTGTTGTTATTGTTTATTACTTTAGCTGTTCCATCTTTTGTGCTTACAAATGAGCTTATGGATTGATTTTTTTTCTCTTTTGGTGAAGAATGACAGTGCAATTTTAAGGGGGTATAACGTGGAATCTATAGGTTGCCATTGGTTGTAGAATAGCCATTTTCACAATATTCTGCCAGTCAATAAATGGGATGGGAAATCTCCATCTTCTAGTGTCTAAAGTACTTCTCAGTTTTCACTGTAGTATTTGTTTTTACCTCTGTAGTTAAATTTATCCTAAGGCTACTGTGAGGAATTGTTTTTATGATTTCCTTCTTAATCTGCTCATTATTGGCATATAGAAAAGCTACTGTGTGTGTGTGTGTGTGTGTGTGTGTGTGTGTGTGTGTGTGTGTGTGTGGGCATATAGAAAAGCTACTGTGTGTGTGTGTGTGTGTGTGTGTGTGTGTGTGTGTGTGTGTTGCTTTACCACTTGAACTGCAGCTCCACTTCTGGCTTTTCTGATAGTTAATTTGGGATAAATGTCTCCTTGAGGGCCTGGGAGGTAGCTCAGTAGCAAAATGCTTGCCTAGCAAGTGTAACATCTTGAGTTCAATCCTCAGTACCAAGAAAGAATCAAAAAGAAAGAGAAAGTCTCACCAGCTTTCCTGAGTAGGCAGTTTTCAGATCTCAGCTTCCTGAGTAGCTAGGATTACAGGCATGAGCCATTGGTGCCCTGACTTTTAGGTGCTACTTTTAAAAGCTACTGATATATTCTGCTACTTTGCCAAAGTGTTTATTACATAAAATAGAATTAAATATTTTGTTAACTAATATGTACTATATACCTTCCATTACCAGGTTAAGAATTATGTAAAATAGGTATAGAGATAGATAGATAGATAGATAGATAGATAGATAGATAGATAGATAGATAGATAGATAGATAGATAGATAGATAGATAGTGTGTGTGTTAAATATGACAATTTATTGGCAACTAATCAAAATGTTATTGTGGGCTAAAGCCTATCACAATACATTCTTTGATAGCTTTTTTTTTATTTCCTGGAGTTCATTTTGGCAATTATTATTTTGTATATTATGGTGTATAATCCAGATAAACATTGTACCTTTCTGTTCCTCTCTTAAGAATCTCCTCTTATGGTCTCACTGTGTATGTGAATCCCTAGAAAACTGTATAATTTATTATGTTCCAGTATTTTAGATCTAGCTTCATTGACACCTTATTAAGTATCAGACACTGGCTGGAAAACATGAGGATGATTCAAGATATTTCAAGTATTTATTTAATCTTTTGAAAATTTTTGAGATAGATGATATTATCCCAGTTTTACAGATTAAGAAGCTGAAATAGTGGGGTAATTGTCCAAGATCTCATAGCAAAGGGAGTGGGAAGAGCTGAAAAGCTATGGATTTACCATCATCCTAATTATGATTCAGTAATTGAAGTAACATGCTAGCTATCATTTTGAGTGCTGAAAGAAACTTTGTTTCTCTGGAATTAAAGGTTTGTTTTGCTTGTATTGAGGTGGCTCTTACTAAAGGACCACTGGTTGTCTTTAAAGTCATTGCCACATGTTCTGTAGTGCAGTTTAATTACCCTGTGTTAACGGTTTCTATGGGCAAAGTACTATGGTCACTAGGAGATGCAGTAATGAATAAGACCATCCTGCCTCAGACCTTAAAACTTAATGAAGAATAAAACTACCTACTCAGAAATTACAGCATATACTGATTGTGTTCTAGAGGCTCCAAAAGCCTAGAATTAAAGTAATGGATTGGTTCCATCCTATGAAATCAAAGTAGAAGGAACATTATACTTATTCCTTGAAGAAGTTAATAAAAAGCAAAAGGGCTGGGTGCTATAGCTCTAGCCTAATCCTAGCTATTTGGAAGGCAGAGAGATCAGGTTGCAGTTTGAGGACACTCGAGGCATGAAGGTTTGTGATACTGCATCTCACCCAGTGGCTGGGCACAGTAGTATGCCTGTCACCTCAAGTTACAGGGTAAATACAATGGCTAATAACAGTGGAATGTACCTGTCATCCCAGCAACAAAGGAAGGGACTGTCCAGATCAGTTTCTGTGTAAGTGGAGACCATATTTTGAAAATAACCAAAGCAAGAGGAGTTGGTAGAGTGGTTCAGCTGTAGAATACGTAACTGGCAAGCATGAAGCCTTAAATTCAGAAATTAAAAATGAAAGTGAATAGACCATCTTTGTTAAGGGAAAGCCCACTAGTTTCACAATAGGGAACTATTACTTGTCCAAAAACAAAGGGAAGAAGGAGAATGAAAGAGGGAGAGGGGGAACTTGAGTGCCATACTGAAACAAATGAATGTGTGGGAAATACTGATGAGCATATGACATCTATGTTCATCTGTCAATATCTCCGCTTTGCTAGTTTTCTTATATGTGAGGTGCATGGAAGACATGTGGGAAATTAATGCTCACAGGTTAGATGCCATTCAGCTTCCATCACCATCTTGAAAATAATCCTAATCTCCCTGGTTCACTCAGTTTTATTTTCTGCAGTTGCTGGGAAAGAAAACTAAATATGTTCTGGTTTTCTGAAAAGAGAATTAAAATTACTTTGGTATTGTAATTTCAGTTGTTTTTATGTAAAAGATAAGAGAAGCAATTATGGAATCAAAAGCTTTAAAAAATATTTTCTTTCTCTAAATTCTATATTAACCTGAGTTTCAGTCACTTTCTTTTTCTTGTGTGTACCTGTACTTTCTCTTTAGAAAGCTTGAGAGGATTAAAAAGGATTAATCCTTTTTAAATTTACAATCTGCTAACCCATGTAAGGACTCTAGAAGAGTGCAAGCTGGGTGCTGGAGGCTGAGATCTAAGGATCACAGTTCAAAGCCAGCCCTGGCACGAAAGTCTATGAGACTTTTCTCTAATAAACCACCAGAAAACTGGAAGTGGCGCTGTGGCTCAAGTGGTAGAATACTTGCCTTGAGTTGAAGAGCATGAAATATAGCATCCAGGCCCACGTTCAAAAGGAATGCAAGTTGTGGCTACTGCCCTACCTTCAAGAAGCTGAAGTTGTGTTTTAGAAGAAAATATCTTAAAAGCTCTTCAAAGAAAGAAATACTACTTAACATTGGTCCTTTGCCTATTCATGGTCCTTTTGCACTCTATGTCTATAATACTGATAGTATTTGCCACAGTGCTTATATTTTTTCTTCATTTTGACTGTAAACTTCTTGAAGACAGAGCCTGGAATAGGAGTTTATTCAGATATCTCTGGAACAGTTTCAAACATCTAAGAAAATAAAAATTTTTAAAAACAGATTTAGGAGAGATAGCATTAATTTTAATGTTGATAATAACGTTTGAAGCACTGAAAAATATTCAAGTGGAAATACCAAAAGACAGTTGTAATATAACCTGGAGCTAGGTCAAGGTGGTAGATGTAGGTCCTGATATATCAGTTGCCAAGAGAAAACATTTAGGAAAGTGAGGCCTGTAAATAGATTGTTAGATGATAGCCTTATTTAGAGTGTGGCAAGAAAGACACAATGGATAGGAGGGAAGAATACTGACACAGAAGTATAGGAAATAATGAAGACAGAGAAACAACCTGAGATCATTCATCAGTGTAAAATCATCTCAGTGTGTAGACACAATTAGGATGCATTGAGGATAGATTATTTAAAGAGATGGAGTAAAAAGAAAATAAAGCTTGATGGTTTAAGAAAATTTAGGAGCAGTATGCTTTTGTAGGGGAGGGGATATATTTGAATATTGTTGAGGCTAAGGGAGGTGATCAGCAAAAAAATGATTGAATGGCTGAGGCTTGCAGTAGCAATCAAGGAAGTAAAGTCGTAGATGGAATTTTTATCCTGGGTACAAACAAGCAGTAATCATTTAGGAAAGACTTGGAATTAAAAGGGGAATAATTTGGAGATGTGTCAATGTATCATAGATTACCGAATTAAGTTTTTAATGGAACTTAGTTTAAATTTTCTTTCCAGCATTGCTCAGCCATATGGTTTGTTCAAAGAGTAACTAATTAACCAGGTTGGTGTAGTAGGAGCATAAGAGCAAATCAGACATAAAGATCATCAGGAAGTTAGCTTTGCAAAGGATGGAAGAATTGATCAGAACAATTTTAATGCCATTTAAATGTAGAGGTCCGATGTGTGTATGTGATTCAGTAGAAGTAAAGAGCAATAAGTTGTACCAGAGAAGAGATGAGGAACAGAACAATTCTAGGTGGTGATTTAAATGTTTCCCTGACAGTGAATAGCAGTTGCAAAATACAATTCAGAGCATTCGAATGAAACAGGAGTTCTAAGGATCATCAATATGATGTGATAAACCACTTTATGCTTCAGCACATCGCTAATGTCCATATTCTTTACACTATATTGAGCTGACCATAGATCAAATTCTTGTCTGACACCCTCTTATACGATAGCTTCCTTATTTTTCAGCTGGATCACTTGAATATCTTGCAAAAATGAGTATTGGTTTACTGGCTGCTCTTTCATAACTGTACTGGAAATTGCAAAAGACCATCAACTATCAAGCAACATATATAAAAAATGTCTTCTTTTAGTTCTATATTTGGTTCATATATTGTAATCTTTTAAATCTAGTTTTTAATTAATAAAACAGAAAGCCTATGTTAATTTGCAAAAATGCCATACTCAGTATTGCCAACTTTTATTTTTGTGAGCTTCTTCAGTGCCATAATGAGCATCCTGTTTCCTTAAGCATTTGAGTGTAGGTTCTTGTGAATTGACAGGATAGAAGCTCTTAAGAACTGAGTAGGCCGACAAAGCAGCTGGTGTGACATTCAAGTCTTGATACTGCCTTCTTAGCTCATGAACATAAGGGGGAAAAACTGTTTTAATTTAGAAATCTCTTCTTTGACTATAGCTGAAAATTTCAACACCAGTGAGACTAGAAAATCATAGAACATTTGGTTCTCATATTTAACCAGAGATGTAGTCTGTTCTTATATTTGGTAAATTGCATAGGATTATATAAAATTAACTTCTCTTATTTTTGAGATTTTTTTTAAACTAGGCTTACTGTAAGGTGAAAGGTTCCTAAAATGCCTAAATAGAGTTTAGGCATTTTAATATAGAGTAGATGAGGGTAGGTATCTAAATTATAGCTTCTTGTTAAATTGTTGAAATTAATATTTAAGGTGTTTAAGATAATTTATGTTCTAAATGTAGCAAGTGAGTCTTTACACTTTTCTATGAAGAAAATTACAGTATTCATATAATATAAGGTTTAACTAGGAAAAAAAATGGATGTGTTTGGTTTTAAAACCAAAACAGTTCAAAGTACCAGCTCACAGAATACTTTAGAAGATATTCTGCTTTTATTCATGCAAATTAAGAATAGCACAATAAAGAATCAAGAGGAATTTGTTCATATTTTTGTTCTAAAACTTTTAGACTGAAATGACACTCTAGCACTTTGTTCTCCGGTCAAAGGTCAGAGGACATTTATCTTCATTGGTGGTCTTCCAGACAAGTAGCATCAGCATCCCCGTCATCTGAAAAGTCATTAGTAATGTTACTTCTCACACTGTATTCCACATCACTTGAAGAAACTTCTAGTTTCCAAAAATCTGTGTTTTGAAGAGCCCTTCTGGTGGTGCTGATGATAAACATTGAAGTTTGAGAAGCACTAATCAGTATGCGAAATTTACTTTATAAATTTTTGTAGTGTTGATAAACTCAGAGGGAGATGGTTTTTTTGACTTGTAAGCACCTCCTTTCAGAAGGGTGCCTACCAACTGACATATGATATCTTTGCTTGTGACCATGTATTTTAAAACTTTATCATAATTAAGGGCTTTATTGGCATAAACAAATACTCCATATTGGAAATGACAACCATCAAAAGCTCAAGGGAGGGCTGTGAATCACAGTTTATAGAAACTGTACCTGCTTTGGTCTGGCATATTTCTTTATAGACTAAAAGTAGTGAGAATAGTTGCTGGGTTTGGGGTCAGCATAGGGAAACTGATTTTCTCACACTTTCACTGAGCCAGATTGTTATAGTGTGGTTTCATCATTTTATTGAATTGTGAAGTTCTGAAATAGGAGAGAGAGAAAAATAAGTGTCGCAGGTACACACACAAATAAATGTTCACTATTATCTATAAGCCGATCTCATTTTCCTTGACTAGAACCAGATGAAAACAATTCTGATGAAAATTACTATGCCCCCCAATCTCTCCCTACTGATTCCCTTGACAGTTATCCAAAAAGTAGGACAAGTAATGGAGTGAAAACACTAGCAAGAGATGACAATGTGAGAACAAAAGTCCAGCAATGGAGGAATTAAGACAGCACGTTTCAAAGTGGTTAGGAGTAGCAAAGGTTGCCCATTAGTCAGATAAGGAGGACAGACAGTGCATTAGGAAAAGCAGGAATGATTGGTCCCTTAGAAGGGTAGCTTCAGTGCAGCATAGGAGAAACTAGATTATAGTTGATTGATCTATGAGTAGTAAACTATAAACAGTACATGTCAGAGAAAATGGTAGTTTTACTAGCTAAGATATTTGTGTATTTAGGTCTAGTTAGCTAAGTTTACACTAATTGGTATATTTTTATTTAGCCTCAGTAACCCTAACAAATTATTTCTCAAATAATTGTGCCACTTTCTCTAAACTTTATTAAATATTGAAACTCAATATTGTTTATGCATTCTCTTTTCCTTTTTTTGGTCAGTTCTGGGACTTGAACTCACAGCCTGGGTGCCATCCCTGAGCTCTTCTGATCAAGACTATCACACTACCACTTAGAGCCACAGCACCACTTCTAGTTTTCTGGTGATTAAGTGGAGAAAAGAATTTCACAGACTTTCCTGCCTGGGTTGGCTTTGAACCGTGATCCTAGATCACAGCCTCCTGAGTAGGATTACAGACGTGAGCCACCAGCATCCAGCTGGTATATATTCTTAAGGTTCCAGAAACCTTGATAAAAACCACTGACATGTAGCAGTATATAATTCATTTGACAATCTGAAACACCTTGACTTATATTGTCAAAAAAGATCAGAAGGAAATATAAGTTGAAATGTCTTTCATAGCAAGGTGGATTGAAAACTTGAATGCTGACTTTTTCTGGACTCATCTGACACAGTATATTATTTTAAGCATGTTACAGAGTTTTGTTTTGCTCTGCTATTTGAACTATCATTGATTTTGCTGCAAAGCCTTTTTTGGAATTCATTTGAGCTTAAGGCTCAAGGGCATTTCTATTCAATAAACACTGAGACCCCACTATGTCCCAGACAGTGCTGGGGTTTAAGAATGAGTGAGGCAAATTCTTGATGGATATTCATTTGGAAAGGCATAGAGGTAAACAAATCATTGCAACTGTGTAAAACGTAAAGCAGTAGAATAAACTAATGCTTCCCCTATTCTGTTTCTCACCCTAAATGACTTGCTGAATTGATCATGCCCGATTTATAACTTGGCAGCTACTGTATGTAACTTGCCTTTAGGGTACTGTACTTAGTTTCTGCCTCTGGAAGCTGACAAACCACTAAAGGAAATGGGGCTAATTTTAGTCAACCCATACACAGGGTGGTATTTATGAATCTTTTAAGAAAAATAAGTCAGGTATTAGAATGCTTATTTTCTATGCTACTGTTTGACCAAGACCCTGTTTATGAAATTACTCTTACCACTCATCACTCATCTGCCATGATCTATAAATGCTTTATGCCCTTTTATGTCAGTGGGCTATGTTGAAAAGTGAAAAGGGTGAGTGCAGAATATTGAATTTATATAATACCATGGTTACTTGTTATTAATGAAATAGAGTGTATTCATGTAATAAAATTTTTTCACTATGATCTTAAAGTGCTGCTCTTCAATATGTAGCATCAGACCATCTGCTCTTTCTACCATTATTCTTAGATCTAATAATAAGTCATTTCAGTATTAGAGACATTAAATCTAGATTGAGTTGTGTAGTAATTATACTCTCCAGCCCCATAGGAAACATTTAAGGTGATTAGTTTCAGGTTGTCCACACAGTGACTTGAGGACCACTGCTGATACCTAGGAGGACTGGGTAGGGTAAAATTAGATTTCTTAATTTATGAAGTAGCTCTTACTTTATTAAAAAAAAATGACAAACAGCTTCTTCCCTACTTCTAAGTATAGAAAAATACAATTGATTTTATATTAAAGAGGAATTTTCTATTAAAGAAAATGGAGCTCTCTTGAGTATTCTTCATTGGAAGGCCCTAGTCAAAACCTGTTCTTTAATTCTTCGTCAGTCAAGTGTTGTATCTGATGGCTAGGATGTCAGTGTATAACCATTTTGTTTTGAAGCACAGTGCCAGTCATTTTCTTGATGGTAAGAACCTCCTTAAAATTTGCACATTGGTTCTGGAATATGCCTGGAGTGATGGAGCACTTGCCTAGCAAACACAGGGACATGGGTTCAGGGCTCTAAGTTCAAACTTTAGTAATGCCCTTCTCGCCAAAAAGAGAAAAGAAAACCTGAACATTGTTAGGATTAGCAGCCATGTTTTAAAGTGATTTTGTAAGTGTTTCATTCTTTCTTTTATTTTAGGCATCTTTCCGATTGATAATTATGAGGAAATAAACTGAATAGTTGGATTTGATCTCCAGTATTTCTTCTCTTTGTCAGATTCCAGGTTTCTTTTTTTGTAATTATTAACATAATGAAATGTTTTCAGAGTTTATTATTAGTATTTTATTTTGACTTGGGCTTACTACCTTTATAATACTTGCTTAATTACCACAAAAGATTAGCAATTACTCTGATTAATAGATTTACCAGCTCACAGCTGTAATCATAACTACTCAGGAGGCTGAGATCTGAGGACTACAGTTCAAAGCTATCCTGGGCAGGAAAGTCCCCAAGACTCTTATTATCTTCAATTAACCACCAAAAAAGCTGGAAGTAGATATGTGGCTCAAATGGTAGAGTACTAGCCTTGAGCAAAAGAAGCTCCTGAGTTCAAGCCCCAGACCAGCAAACATACAAAGATCAATACCTTAATGTGATCATGCTAATTAATAGCAAGTTAATGCACATTTAGGTTTGAGTAGATTCAACCTGTCTTTGCATATGTTTTTACCTGTCTTACATATCGTATTTGTTCAGCTATGTTTCTAGAACTAAATGTAGGAGAGCATATTTTTGTATCAATTAAATGTAACCCTTTTCTATCTGTGTGGATCCTGATCCTGTCTTCTAACATATTTGCTGATTTACATAGCTTCAAGTCATTTATAGATTGAATAAATTTTTGTCTTCAGTTGCTGTATCTTTAAATCACTAACAAAAGTTTAGAACAGTTCAGGTAAATGCCTCTCTACAGGTTGTTACTCTTCTTACTAATATTCTTAATTTCATTAGCATATATTTTCTAGCTGGCTCACAATTCTGTGTTGCTGTGTAATATTAAAAAATTATTTTAGAGGTTTATATCTCATCTACCTCCCTGTTTAACAATTGATTTAACTATTCTCCTTTGTTTACTTATTTTTTCTGAGTGATTTTCTTTGCCGTCATTGTTGAATCTAGATCACTTTCATACATGTTTTTCTATGATCTATAAGTCAAATGATCTTGTGAAAGAACAGAAATTGTTTTACTAACAAAGCTGTCTCTATGATTTCCACTCATTACCAGGACCTCACAGTTATCCTTTGTTTTCTTTTGAGTCCCTGCCCTTACCCAGAGAAGCTTATGTGATAGTAGAATCTACTTGACTCCTTTTAAAAAAATAAAGATATCTTTTCCCAACTCTAGTTTTCAGCTATCTCTTTTTGAATAATACCTCAAAGAAATAATACCTTAAAGACCACCAACTGTGGTTTGATCAAAGATGTCATTTATTCTGGAATGAATTTTGTAAGCTAAGTGTCTGATATAGAATAGCTATGTATTTTCTTTAAAACACACCTCTTCTGAGTTCTCAACTTCCACTTAACACTTCTTCCTTAGTTTTTTAAATGAAAGAGTAAATTCTGTTGAAGAATAGAGAGAATCAAAATGGGTGTTCATTCAAGTTGTATCTGAATCCCACATAACATGTATCTTACTTGATTGTCATGTTGAGCCTAACAAATGCAAAGAAAACATTTTTGTTCCTATCAATCACCCAGTTAACTAGATGAATGAAAGAGTAGATAAAGAAGAAAATAGTAGGAGAGGGACATCTATAGCCACCTAGAAACAGATAACTGCCTGATATGTAACTTACAGTTGGTCAGTAAGTAAATAGTCCATTTTTGGAGAATGACTTACTTATTTGCTTTTCCTGAGCTACTTTCTCCCCAACAAGTTATATGATTGGTAATGGAATGTGATTGGTAATTATGTACTTACTACGAAACTCAAACCCTAGAAATAATTTATTGACAAATTGCTGTAAAGATGGATTGGACAAATTTTAGTCATTGATTGACCCAGAGACTCAAATGATCATTAAGCTACATGAATCTACTTTCTTTTAGAATAATCTCTGTCAGGCAAGTTGTCATGACTGTGGCAAATGGTTAGGTAGCACTTACAGAGGGAAATTTCTCTTTGTAGAAGCCAAAGAATACATGCTCCCAACAAACAGACTTACTTATTTCATATGTTAGACAAATAATACTATATTTTAAGATTAGCATTATATGTGGGCCAACAAATTTTGTATATGGAAATCTAAGGAGATTAACAAATAACTACTGTTTACTAGTTTTTGAAGATGGGTTATTATAGTGTTTGATGAGTGAACCCTCTTTGCCTAAGAGATGAGTAAAATTGGTAATAATTGGGCAAGCAGAAGTGTTTGTGAAATGGAAGGAAACAGGCACTGAAAAAAATCGCTTGTAAACTTACATCCTTGTAAACTTAGCACAAGACAAACTTTCTTCATTTAATTACCCTCAGACTACTAGTATAAATGCTTTAGTTTTTTTAATCAGTTCTACAATCTAGTGGTTCTCATAATGTTCCATAGAGAGATAAGCATCAAATGAGAATTCTATAGAAATACAAATTATGGAGCTCCTTTTTAATACTGAATAACAAACACTGGAACTGGAACCCAGCAATTTATCTTTTAACAAACATACCAATTAACTCTTCTGGAAACTGAAGTATATGAAACATATACCATGGTTTATCCTCATAACATTTTTATATATTACTTGTACCCTCCAATATCTTTTCTGGTTCCTAACCATTAAACATATTATTAAGTATTTTTGGCAGGACAAGGCAAATTGCTTGAAGAAGAAGAGAAGTTGAATCAGTTAACTCTACCTTGGCCTTGAATGTCAAATAGGCATGAACAATTTTCCTACTGTAAGATTAGATATAGTGTTAAAATGCCTATTTTTAAAATGTAGTAGGAAAATATGTAAGGCATTAATGAGAAGGAACCTGAAAATTCTAATTTGCATAGAGGGCTTTGAAAATCAAGGACTAAAGGCTTACAGAAGAGACCTTACAAAGAAAGAATGAATCAATTTCAGTAACTACAGTATAAGAGCTAGAAATTAAAGGTGATATAACAGTTTAAGACCAGGTATTTAGAATAATGCTAATAGTAGTGGGAATCTGTTATTAGGGAATATGATAAATATCCATTGCTTCCCAGATTAATTTGAAGTTATAGAGAAAGAAGAGTTGAGAGGTCATCTTTTGGTAGATTAGAGTACTAAGAGGAACTGAAAATATAATGATATCTCCATTTGTTCCTTAGATATTATTATCTGTAATCCCAGTATTAGGGAAGCTGAGGCAAGGCCTTAATCATGAATTCAAGGCCAGTCTGTCTGGGTTTACATAATGAGGCCTTGTCTTAAAAAAAAAAAGTGTTTTATTGTCCATCCATCATGTGACACAATTCTAGATCCTCAGAATAAATATAGTGATAGGAAAACCCTATTTTCAGAACTAATAACATGTAGATAAATAAGCATGATAATTTCAGATAGTAATAAGATTTGCAAAGAAAATAACAGCCCACACCCCAGCAATTCTTGCCTATAATCCTAGCTACTCTAGAGGCTGAGAGCTGGAGGGTCTGAAGCCAGTCCCAGCAGAAAAGCCAGTGAGACGCCGTCTCCAAACCAGAAAACAAAAAGTGGAGCTGAAGGCATGGTTTAATTTGCAAAATACCAGCTGAGCAAATATAAAACCTTAAGTACAAACCCTGGTGAAGGTAGGGGGGAGGAATAAAAGAACAAAGGTATAGAGAATTTCTTCAGCTAGACAGTTATAAGAAGATCTGAGGTAATAACATGTGGTACAGTTATATTAGAAGGCAAGTTTAGAAAGCCAAATGATGGTGGTGTAGCTAAATGGCCAAGGAGAAATGTATGAAGCCATACTAAACTAAAGGGTTCATTATACCTTTTTTTTAAAATATTATACTTTTTGTCTTTTGAAAAGCTATTCCATGTGAAAGGTTCAGAGAAAGGTTCATTAATATCAGTCCAGCCTGACATTCAATCCATTTGTTTGCTGAAAGCTCAATTTCTATGGATCTCATTCTTTAGTACAGTAAGAAGTAGTATAATTTTATTGATTGGGATGAATTTAACAACTAGCCTAATGCTTGAACCTAAGTACTTCAGTGGCACTCTAATACTGAAATAATAGTTGTAACTGAAATGTGAAAGTCAGTCATATGAGATGCAACTTTATTTAATAATGATTGGATGTGATGGCTTCTGTTATAAATTATTGTTATTTAGAAGTCACCTTTTATCTTTATCTTGCAATGAAGGTTAAAGCATGAAACCACAATTCACGAAAAATTATAATTAAACACTTTACTTGAATTAATTACTTGATGATAATAATACTTTTCAGACCTAGTTACTTTTAAATATTTTCTTCTTTCAGATGTATACATCTCATGATTGATGGGAAGAAACAAGTCATGGGCCAAAGGTCAAGATACTTCTCTGGGAAATGCTGCTGCTGATGCTGCTTTATAAAGTCCTACAATGAGTGTTTGGTTTGGGAACGATTTTCATATTTAAAAGATTTTCATCTTGGAAGTAAATCAAGTGAAAATTAGATTCATTTGGGAAACATTTTCCTCCTAATAAATTATACTTATAATGGGCGACATGGCAAACAACTCAGTTGCATATAGTGGTGTAAAAAACTCTTTGAAGGAAGCTAATCATGATGGAGACTTTGGAATTACGCTCGCAGAGCTGCGGGCTCTAATGGAGCTCAGGTCCACAGATGCATTAAGAAAAATACAGGAAAGCTATGGAGATGTCTATGGAATTTGTACCAAGTTGAAAACATCTCCCAATGAAGGTAAGTTGTATTATGTTTGTTTTTAGTCTTTTGTGCAGAGTGCTCTTTATAAATAACATGGTTATTGTAAATAGCATGATTTTATTGTGTTGGCTATCGTGATCATGCCATAGTTATAGTGATATTAAAATGAAGTGTTTATCAGATTGGTATAGAGTATCTTTAGTTTGAGAAATGTTTTAGACCAGAGAGACAAATATTTTGTTCTATTGTTCATATTAGTGCTGCCTGTTTACAATAACAAGAGTGTCTTTCCATTGAAGCTATACAGGATGTAACCAGGCTCGGTACCCCCGAAGGGATACAGTGGAAATAAACTCAGTTCATCATCTTCCATTTTGCCAGCTAACTTAAAATAATTACCACTGTAAATAGCTATCCAAGTTGTTTTAGTTTATGGAGCTTAATCTAAACTTTATTAGTCTGTTCATAAACAACATTGTAGACTAGAGGGCAGTTTTTTCCCTTAGCTGTGGTTAAAAATAATTTTCAACTTTTGAATTATGTTGATTTCTATTTATTGGTTTGTTTGTTTATTGGTGCTAGTACTGGGGCATGAACTTAGGGCCTCTCACTCTTGCTTACCTTTTTTGCTCAGTGCTGGTGGTCTGCAGTTGAACCACACCTCTATTTGCAGACTTTTTTTTTTTTTTAGATAATTGGAGATAAGGGTCTCTGTATTTTTCTTTCTGAAGTGGCTTCAAACCTTGACTTTCAAGATCTCCTGAGTAGCTAGGAATATAGGTGTGAACCACAACCACTGCACCCAGTTAATTTTCCTGTGTTTAAATAAGGCTTGAGTATCATAATTCTTTTTTTATTTTTTATTTTTTTATTTTGAAAATACTGTACAGAGGGGTTACAATTACATGGGCAAGATAATGAGTACATTTTTTATCAAGCATTGTAGCCTTCTCCTTTGTTTCCCCTTCCCATCCCATCCTTCCCCCCCCACCCTCCCACCCAAACCTCCCCCCCCACCAAAGTACTATTATGACTTCACTGCATTATAGTCTTTGAAATTATTTGAAAAAGACAGTGTTTAATTCATTGATCATATTTAATATAATATATGATTAGGCATTTCAGAAAGGCGATTTCATATTGGCAAAGGTGAAAATGGAAGGGAATACAGGTTAAATGTTTAATGATTAAATGTTTGGATACTATTCTAAAGGCAATTATAGAAAAATTATGTAGAAAACATGTATATAATTATGCAAATTGCTATTATGATAGTTTCTTTGATTTCTCTGAGGTAAATGATGTTGAGGAAGCCAGTATAAGTAGTCATACGTGTCTTTAAAGGGCTTCTTACACTACTTGGGGGGGGGGTGCTCTTTTTCAGCTTATTCATGCTCTGTTAAATAAAAATGTGCATTGTTTTTTCCTCTGTTTTTTTTTATAAAGTTCTTGTTCTATTATTGTAGATTTAATATTAGCTAAAGTAACATACTAAATATTAACAATTATCATTTTTAAATGTTTTTAAAGACAATGAAAATAACCATTGTAGCCAGGTGCTGGTCGCTCATGCCTGTAATCCTAGCTACTCAGGAAGCTAAGATCTGAGGATTGAGGTTTAAAGCCAATCTGGGTAGGAAAGTCTGTGAGACTCTTAAGTCCAATTAACCACCAGAAAACTGAAAGTGAAGCTATGGCTCAAAGTGGTGAAGTGTTAGTTTGAGTAGAAATGCTCAGGGACAATACCCTGGCCCTGAGTTCAAGCCCCATGATCTATAAAAAAACATAGTAAGCATTCTGTTTGTATTTACAATTTTGAAGAATATAAATCAAAACCCAAGTAGCCTTCATTAAAGTTTATTTTCAAAAGACTCTTGATAGTTTCAGTTTAATTTCATAGAACTATTTCACTCAGAAAGCTATAGATCATTTTGTCTCATATCAACTAGGCAAACAGTAATAACTAAAGTGTCAAGAATAAGCAAGTAGGAGTTTGTATGAAGTTTACATGTCCTTTTAGTTCTGTAATTTATTAATCATCATTGACTGATACAGTCTTTGATCAGGCTACATGTTTGATTTTTGTGCAGGTATGGAGCTTGAACTGAGGGCCTAGGCACTCACTGCCCTGAGCTTTTTCTCTTCAAGACTAACACTCTGCCACTTGAGCAACAGCTCCATTTTCAGCTTTTTGGTAGTTAATTGGAGATCAGTCTCATGGATATTCCTGCTCAGGCTCAGATTTGAGCCTCTTGAGTAGCCAGGATTACAGACATAAGCCATGGGTATCCAGCTTCAGAGTATGTGTTTTATATATCACTCTTTAAAAAGGGGGTTTTTAATACAGACCCTTAAACCACTGCACATGTACTGCATGTTATGCAAGTTCAGCTCACACAGTTTTTAGGAGAATAGAATTCTTCTGGAAATTATGAGGGGAAATTTTTATTTTATTTTCTGTCACTCTAACAAAATACCTAAGATAACAAAAGAAAAAAAACATTTGGGCCGGGAAGGTTCTCAGTGGTAGAGTGCTTGCCTTGCATGCATGAGGCCCTGGGTTCAATTCCTCAGTACCACATAAGCAGAAAAAGCCGTAAGTGGTGCTATGGCTCAAGTGCTAGATAGAGCTAGCCTTGAGCTGAAGAGCTGTGGACATCACCCAGGCCCAGAGTTCAGGCCCCATGACTGACAAAAAAGAAAAGAAGCATTTGTTTTGATTCATACTTTGTGGTTTTCAGTTTATGGCTAGTTGGTTTGTTGCTTTGAGGACTATAATGAAGCAGAACATTATTAGCAGGAACATGTAGTAAAGGAACCTATTTATCTCATGACAGCTAGCAAACAGAAAGAGACAGGGAGAAGGGATCAGAGTTCACTAATCCCCTCAAGGCACACTACAGGGACCTAAGTTACTTCCAGTAGGTCCAGCCTCCCAAACATTCTACTACCTCCTAATAGTAGCCCAAGATGATGACCAAGCCTTTATTTAACACATGGGCCATTAGGATACATTCAGTGTTCCCACTGAAACCAGGACCTTAAGCATACTAGGCAAGTATGATACTACTTGAAACCATGCCCCCAACCCTTGTTTATATTTTGTTTGAAATGGGGTCATGCTAACTTACTGTGCTGGGTGTGAACTCAAAACCTCTTGCCTCCACCTCCCAAATAACTAGCATTATAAGCATATTTCACCATACCAGGCTTAACAGAATAGTTCTTGAATTTTCTGAAGAATACTAATGTTTACTAGAAGTGTTTGAGCCAGATGTGATTTTTTTTTCATATTAAATGATTATTCTCTCCCTGCCTTCGGAATTGAGCCTTATATTTTCAGTTGGCTTCCTTGCTCTTGGCTGGCACTCTCCCACTTGAGCCAAACCTCTAGCCAGTTTTTTTGCTAGTTATTTAGAGATGAAGTTTTGAGGACTTCTGGCTGGTTTGAACTGAGATCCTCCAGGTCTTACCAGCACCAGGTCTACTACCTCACTCTGAAAGGAATTGGAACAATAAATTTCATAATTAACTGAAATTGAGATTTGTAACTTCTTAGTTTTAGCTTTCTTAAAACAGCATCTGTCTTAAAGGCTTTGGGATTCAAGAATGTATTTTTATACCAAAATACCCTGTTTATAACATCCGAACTACATAACTTTAACATTTTTCCTGTAATATTTGTTTTTTTTTTACATTGACTTTCTTATATTCTAAATTGCATTTCTTGTTCCTTTTATTTTTAGAATTGCTTTTAGTATCATTCCTATTTCAATGAATTCTTTATGTTGAATGGTAAGGAAGATCCTCTAATAATAAGATTTCTGGAATGCAAGTTTCTAGCTCTAGTATCAGTTCATTATACAGCAGACTTCAATAAACAAAGTATAAAAATAAATTCATAAAAATTAAAAGCAGGTGTCAAGTGGTACTCTGTAAGAAGCATTAGCTTCGTGGACTTAGAAAAGGTGAAACATTACTTTTGCAGTGTTGATTGCTAACAATTAAGTAGAAGAGACAAAGAACAAAAGGAAAAAAAGAGAAAATGGTAGAGAGAATTTTTTTGTGTGGTAGAAAACAGGATAGCATTGACAGAAGTTGTCTGATTGTCTGAAGTTCCCATCATGTTTCAGATGACAGCATATATTTGCCATCACTAGAAGTAAGAATTTTACAATGGTACACTTTGATCATGTATTCATTGTATAATGCAAAACCCCTAATATTCACACATAGAAATATATTTTTAACTCTTTCAGAAAATGTTCTTCAAGCTGGACATGAAGTCCTATGCCTGTAATTCCAGCTACTGGGAAAGGATCACAATTTGAAGCCAGCCAATGCAAAGTTAGCCTGTGTGAAAAACATGTGAAAATGAAAAGTACTTGAGGAGTGACCCAAGTGTGGAATACTTGTCTAGCAATCATGTTGCACTGAGTTTAGTCCCTAATACCATGCTACTTCCCCCAAATCAATTCTTCATCCAGTATAAATCCTTATTAACTTATAAGACTACTACAGGAATGTTCTAGCCTCCTTGTATATGATAGATTATCTAGATTAGCATGGGTGTTCAGCATGTATTTGGAGGGATGGTACCATTGCAAGTTTTATGTTGATTTTACGTGACCTAGTCCTAGAAATGTATTGCTACTGTAATTGAAAATTATACATTATTTTCATAACTGCTCTCATCATTAGTTTTCATTACCTGTGAATTTTTAAAAGATAATTTTAACATTACTTTGCTAACTTTAGCATGTTCAAGTGCTTTCACATATGAAAAAATGTGAAGTAGCATGGACATTAGTATTGTTATTTTTTTTACCCTTAGTTTTCAGATTACTGTAGACGTACTTCCTTTTCTTATTAATGCTGTACTCTTTAAGAACTCTCTTCCTGTGTTTACCGTTAAGTTATCCTCAGGTTGCTGTTTTTCAGTGCGCTCTCCTGGGTGATTCCCTATAGTCCAGGATTTCCTCCTGAAGCTGGGGAATAAAGACCTGAGTCCTTTTTAATACCTCCATTGTTTTATACTCTTCAAACATTTCCTTCTAAAAGTACCACCCTCTTTTCAGTAAAATTGTTATCCATCTAAGCCAGAAACTTCTGTAGATTTGAGTTTGACATGAACTTTTCACCTACTCTCGCTCCCTTCATTGACAATTATTGGAAATTCTGATAACTCACTTTCTGTTAACTGAGAGTAGCTACCTTTATCTCCACTACCCTCTTAGATTTTACTATGTTGCCTTACAATAATTTAGGTAAGAATAAATGGTGTCTCTTGCCTTTCTTCACATTGCCTTCCACTTTTCTACTTGAAGCCAGCAGTGGTTTTGTAGTATCATCAGAATGGAGTTGAGATTTCTCATTTAGGCTTAAATCTTCTTGAGATCTGATCCCTGTTTTTCTAATCTCTCTCAAAAACAAGAACAAACAAAAACAAAAAACCTCTGGTCTTTAACTTTTGAAGCATAGCAAAAATTTGTCTTAAATAACTTGCTCTTGGGCTTCTTCTAGTGATTTATATCTTAAACACTTGACCTCTGCCTAAAATACTATCCTCTATAAAGGATAAAATGCTTCATTATTTAATAAAGATAGGAAACCTTATTATAACTGTTTATATCTTAACCAGTGTTAAGATATCAACTCCAATATAGCATAGAATTAGCCCATCTATCCAATACCTTACATGTGGATTCTACTTTCATATGTATGTCTCAGTTTCCTCAACGGCTTCATTGTAATCCTTGATATACTTTGCTGTATTTAACTAATTACTAAACTCTGCCTTCCAAACTCCTTGGAGGCAAATATTTCATGAAAGGCATCCTGGCTAATTTATATCTTGTTTGTATGTTTATTGCCTTCACAGTGCTTGGCACTTGGTAGATATTTAGGAATGAATATATAAGTTTGACAATATTCCGGGGGTTCTAAAACTTGGGAAAGGGGGAGAGATGAGCCCTTCCTTTGAAATTGAGAATAGAGGGAGAGTTAGGTTGCGTACCAAGAAGTGTGCACATGAGCACAAATTTCCACATATTTTTCTAGATCTGCATTGTTTTGCTTTGGACCTCACAGAGAAGTCAGATCGGCTGCTGCTGCCTCCTACTTTCACATGCAGATACATACATACACAAATGCAGGCACAATTTGAGGTACAGAATTTAATAGGACTAGTAGGTGTAATCATTTTCAGCTAAATCCACATGCTTCCAACATTCTAGTAAACCATTCCTGTCTTTCCTGAGTTAGCCCCAGCAATTTGAGATGTTACTTTTTTCATATCAAATATCAAGGTCTTATATAAAAATCAAGGCCTTTGTTTTTCAAATATAAAGATAATAGTACTATTGAGCCATTATCTACTCATAAATGAACATGGCTCTTTTTACTTCCAACAGTGATGGATCCAAGCCTCAGAAGCATGTAATTCTGAAGTTGTTTTGATGGGTTTGGATTATGTTTTCTTTGTAAAGCTGAGCCATGAGAGATCAAGTCCATGCATGTCCTTGACTTCCTTGCCAGTTCAGCCCACAGAATTTTACATTTTCTTGTTACTCCCTCCAAATGATTGATGAATCTTGTATATTTTTAAAACTAGGACCAAGTTTCATTCCCCTATCAGTCTTGCTATATATCTTTCTCACAAATATTCATTTCTCCTTGCAATTATTTTCCTATATCTATATTAGGCTAGCACCTATACACACTGTGGTTCCATTCCTTTTTGCTTTTTCAGAGGTGGTTCTTCAGTATTACCCTTTGTGTTTTGTATCATTGCTGTCATCTTCTCTACTTCTTATTATCTTTGGTAAATAACTTGATTTACTGTCTGTCATTCACTGTTAGCAAGCCAAAATGCAAATAAAAACCACTTTAACTCACCTTTACATCTCCCCACTACATCATATTCACTGAAAAAATTATCTGTACTTGCTATTTTCATTTTCTCATTCCCATTCTCTGTTCAGTTCTGACTAATCAGATTTTATTCTATGTAATGCCACTGGAAGGTTCCTTATCTAGATCATCAGCCTCTATTATCTAATGAAAGAAAGTAATCCATTCTCTGACTTCATCTTTCTCAGCCTACTAACACTAGTCAGCGTGTTTTCTTTTTAAATTTTTTTCCTGGGTTTCAGTAGTACTACATGAACATGTTTTGTTTTGTTGTGCTTTATCCCCATTGTCACCTCCCACTTAGCTTTTCCTTCTCAGTTGCCTTTGGCTTCTTTTTCCCATCTGACTATCAAATGATGGAGTGTTCCAAGGCTTGTAGCCTTCATCCTGTTCTTCTCCCCCCCCCTTTTTCCGGTCATGGGACTTGAACTCTGGGCCTGGGCACTGTCTCTCAGCTCTTCAGCTCAAGGCTAGCACTCTACCACTTGAGCCACAGCACCACTTCTGGTTTTCTGAGTAGCTTATTGGAGAGCAGAGTCTCACGGACTTTCCTGCCTGTGCTGACATCGAACCATGATCCTCAGATCTCAGCCTCCTGAGTAGCTAGGATTACAGGTATGAGCCACCAGCGCCCAGCCCATCCTGTTCTCTTAAACTAGCTTTCTAGAAGCTCTCATCTGTCTTGTGGATTCGTTTGAATCCTATATATTGATGATTCCCTGGCATAGGGGATTTTTCCTGCATTCTGATTTGACTAGACATCTAGTTACTTTGCAACTCTAATTGTTTTTTTTAGAAGTATAAATAAAATCATTTTTACCTTACCCTTTCTACTGATTCTGCATTCTAAAAAAACCTCCCCTCTCTTCGTAAATATATGTTGCCCACCCACTGAATTACACATCCATTATGATTTGTCAGTGAAACCAACCGTATTTCTAATATTACAGTAAACTGTTCCATTCTAGTATTTGGACTGATCCCCCCCCCCCATTCTTCTCTCTCCTTTTCATCCAACAGCCAGTCATTCCTCAGATTGTCTGATCTTCTGTGGTACCTGGTAGATAGTTATTCCTCAGTCTCTACTTCTAAAACTCAAACTTAACCACCTTCCCCTCTCTCTCTCTCCCTCTCTCTCTCCTCCCTCTCCCACACCCCCCCATCTCTCTCTCTCTCGCTTTCTCTCTCTCTTTCGTCAGCCATGGGGCTTAAACTCTGGGCCTGAGGGCTGTCCTTCAGCTTTTCAGCTCAAGGCTAGCACTCTACCACTTGAGCCACAGTGTCACTTCTGGCTTTTTCTGTTTATGTGGTAACTGAGGAATTGAACCCAGGGACTCATGCATGAGAGGCAAGCACTCTACCCCTGAGCCACCTTCCAGCCTCCTCTCTTATTTTTACTGAAATAACCTTCCAGCTAGTCTTTTCCCTCTGCTATTGGCTCTCTTTAATTTTTTCTTTACATAGCAATTTAAATGACATTTCTAAGCTGAAGATTATTTACCACTTCCCTGCTTTAAAACCTAGTGGTTTCTACCATACTTAAATGCCATTCCTCTACATATACTCAAGATCTTGCCTCTGGCTGCTTCTTCCATCATACCATTTCCTTTTTTCCTCACTGGACTCTTGCCCCAGTGGCTTGTTTCTGACTTCTGAGTAGTTTTTGTTTTGGTCTCTGGGCTTTTGTATTTGTTTTTATGCTGCTGGAAGAGTTTTGCTCTAAGCCTTCTCATGGATGACTCCTCATCATTCAGACTCAAATCATATGTTAGCTCTTCTGAAATGCTGTGGCAATCCAGTAAGAGTTATAGTGTGCCCTCTTTTTATTGTTCTTATTTGTATCTAATTGCTTTAATTATGTAGCTTTTTGTCTCCCTGTAGTGTGTACTTGTTGGACAGAGAACTTGTCTTTTTCAACACTGGCTTCTCAACATATAGAACAGTATGTGGAAGTAGTTAGTTAGTAGATGTTCAGCAAATAACTGTTGGAGAATCAATTGCTGTTATGAAACCAGTAGCTTTATTATAGTTAGATTCACAATTTTTTTTCAGAAAGTATTTGCCCTAAAATGTAGTTAAGACTATTGTGTTCGATCAGTTTGTAATTTATTTTCTCTCTGACTTAATAGCAATATCTCTATAATTTGTGATTTATAAACTGTACATTTTCTTTGGTACATTAAAACAATTTTACAGGTTTTACCAACAAATAGTAGTGTCTTTAACTCCAAGAAATGATTTATACAGATTTCAGTAGTTGAACTTCTAAAGCCAAGCAACTTTGTTCATGAACTATATAGTGTGTGTGTGCTTATGTGTGTGGTGATAGTTTAGAAGAGTTACAATAAATTTACCCTCTTTCCTTTTCTTTATGCTATTGAGAGCATTAAGACATGAGACAAGACGAATCTACCTATTATCTAATAACACCACTATTACTGTAGTTCTTTACTTCCCTTCTTTCCAGTGATTCTGTTTCCAAGCTTAGTGCTCTGTGGAAGGTTTTGGGTGATGACTTCTCACATCAGAAATCTAAAATGCTTTTTGAACTGCCCAGTTTAACCATGTTACAGTTGAAACTAAGAACTTAACTCTGGAATCATCAGAAACCTTCAACAAAATAATTGCTTGAAGTTTGTGTTCACTTCTCATTTTTTTATTCTGTATTTTGTTTCTACTCTATATGCCTTTAGCATTTGAGATTAATACCTAAAGTGCTTAGAAACAAGAGCCTTCCAGTAATCTTCTTTCGTATCTTCCTTTCATAATTTTTCATGAAATGGCTCTTGCCAAAAAAATCCAAGTTGAAATTGGGTCTAAAGTGACAAATTAAAAGTACTGTTCCTCTGGCATCTGCAGTCCTTTGTTCAATTTAAAGTAAAACTTGTCACTTGAATTATTGTGTCTACATAACATGTACATATGTATACTAATGGAATCTATGTAGGTTTAACAGGGTAAGCAGGGTTAAATTAAAGTGGATGTACTTAATAAGTTGAAGGCAAGGCAAAGGAATGTTCATTTAACCTCCTCCCTCATATCTTATAATTCTGCACTCCAAACAATAAGTATTCTGTTCTGTAGTGTGCCTTTTTCCTTACAGTGATAGAAAGTAGAGTCAGCCAGTAGCACTTCCTGTTTCTTGAAACAAAGATCATTCTAAGTCTCCTATGTTTTGTGGTTTGCTGAATCTTTTCTCAATCTAAGAGACATTTCACTTGAGTTTTTAGAGGTTGTGACAAATTATAACTTTCCATGTTGTTCCGTAAATAAAAGTCAAACACTTTTAGTTAATTATTCAGGATTCAAGAACTAAATAGATCTTCAAATATGTGTATGTATATGTATGTGTATATATGTATTATGTATGACTGTCCCATTTTGAAAGGGAAAATACCCTAAAGGTGATGGAAATATTATAGTATTATCACATGGTCATAATTAGTTCTGGTCTGACAGCTTTTAATATGGTATAAAAGTATGATGAGAAATAAACCACTGGGAAAGTGAACATTAAAAGTCCATTTTTTCAATTCCAGGGCCTTGTGTATGCTAGACAACCAGAATACATGCCTAACCCTCAGTCCCATTCTTGAGTATCTACTAGAAATGAATTCTTAAAGTAAAGCACTGCACATGTTTTCAGTGACTGAAATGCTGTTCGCTTAGCCTAAAGCATGAAAATAAACATTTTTGTAGGGCCTTGTAAATTGCAATCTAAGGTGTAATGATCTGGTGTATTTTCAGTAGATACAGATATTTTTCATTGATATTTATTTCTTTTTATTAGGTTTAAGTGGAAACCCTGCAGATCTGGAAAGAAGAGAAGCAGCGTTTGGAAAGAATTTTATACCTCCTAAAAAGCCAAAAACCTTTCTTCAGTTAGTATGGGAAGCATTACAAGATGTCACTTTAATTATTTTAGAAATTGCAGCCATAGTGTCATTGGGCCTTTCTTTTTATCAACCTCCAGAAGGGGATAATGCACGTAAGTAAATAGGGGGGATAAAAGGCAGTTATGTGATGCTATTTCAGCATATTCATTTGCTTACTACATAAGCCAAATTTTCAGTACTGACTGTGATTTGCTAGGCACAGTTCTGAGTGCTCTCAGTATATTACCTGAAATAATTTTCAAAATTGCATTAGTAAATGTTACTGGAGCCAGGCACCGGTGGCTCATGCCTGTAATCCTAGCTACTCAGGAGGCTACCTGAGGATTGCAGTTCAAAGCCAGCCCAGGAAAGAAAGTCTGTGAGACTCTTATCTCCAATAAACCACAGCACCCAGGCCCAGAGTTCAAGCCCCATGACCAACAAGAAAAAGGAAAAAAGAAAATGTTACTTGAATTTTATAATAAACACAGAAGTTTAACAATGTGCCATATACACTATGTGTTGTATATGTCACATAGTCTGCATATATGACCTACTTGTTACACATGAACACTACACATATATGACATGATCTATGCTATCACTATTTAATATTTTAAATAATTTTATGCATGAAACAAAGTTGCATGGTATGGAATTTTACACTATGACATCATGTTCTCAAAAAGCTCTAGATCGCCAGGCACCAGTGGCTCATGCCTATAATTCTAGCTACTCAGAGCCAGAGATCTGAGGATCGCAGTTCAAAGCCAGTCCAGACAGGAACATCATGCAACTCTTATCTCCATTTAGCTACCAGAAAACCAGAAGTGATGCTGTGGCTCAAGTGATAGACTGCTAGCCTTGAGCTGAAGAGTTCAGGGACAGTGCCCTGGCTAACAAAAAAAAAAAAGTTTCAGATTTTTGAGCATTTGGATATTCTTTTCTTTTGTAGTGCTGGGCTTTCAATTCAACGTCTTATACTTGCTAGATAATACTCTATTGCTTGAGTCAGGCCCTCAGCCCTTATTTATTTGCTTTAGGTGTGCATATATGCATATATATGCGCATATATATGTGTATATGTATATATATATAGTAGGGTCTTATACTTCTATGCCTATAACTCCTAATTGCACTCCCACATAGCTGGGATTTCATAAACACTCCACCACTCCTTGGTTATTTGTTGAGAAGGGAATCTTAGTAACTTTAAAAGTATCCTAACCAATGAAGAAATGCATTATAATGTAAATAAATCTGCTTTAACTTGTGGCCACAAAAGGCTTTGTTTTGTTCATTACCTTTCATTTATCTCTTTAAAATTACTTGAATATTATTGTTAGTATGTCCTATAATTGTTAGTAATTCTAGCTTCGTTTTGGTTACTGTACTCAACTAATGATAAAGTCATACAGTAGTATTTTATAGATCAAAAGAGAGTTCAGCACAGTACTTTTTGCATGTAAAAGTTGCATTCTGATCCCTTTTAAGCTGTGAAGAATCAAATCTTCATTAACTCTAAAAGTTGCTTAAGTTGTAATACAAAGTAATACCTTCAAGGGAATTGTGCCTAAGGGTGTTGTAAAAGACTTTACTTTTTTTTTTTAAGGAAGCTAGTCAAAGAATAAGCCAGTTTATCTGAGATCAATATAAAACCAGGTTTCTAGGAGCAGCAGCACTGTTGAAATGTTGAGCCAGAATAGTTTTGTTGCTATGTTTTTGTACCTTTACCCCAGGTGAGGCAACAAATACTTTAAAGTTTGTCATGTCTTTTCATGGGGGTAAAATTGCCTCTGGTTGAGTATCACTGATGTAAATAGAAAGGTATTTAGGCAATGATCTTACCAGTATTAGTAGGCAATTTTTTGTGTTTTTCTTAAATACATAGTAATATTTTGCTGTATAAAAAGGTAAGGTGGGAAAAGGCTATCTAAAGGAAGTAGTAACATTCTTTAAAAAATTCTTTCTAGAGATTACTGCTATATGATTTTTAATGTATCTTTCCAATCTTTCCAAATTTTAAAAGTATGTTTGTTGTTTGGGCTGTTTGGTTACCTATGTGAAAGTGTGCTTACCTGGTAGAGGTGTGGGTGTGTGGCAAGAAATATAGATATGTGTGTTGGTCTGAAAAGAGATGCCTAGTTGGTTTAGCCAGTTTTCCATTTATCCAGCTTTTACTATAGATATTAGGAATTGATGTTCTAGAGTTCACTGAGTTAGTAGATTATTAAAAATTTTACTTTTAGCACTTTTCCTGCTAAAGCTATAAGAAAAGTAAAGAAAACTAAGAAGAATTCAGTGGTTCCTTGTATAATTGCAGCTACTCAAGAAGCAGTGATCTAAAGAATCATGGTTCCAGACCAATCTAAACCAAAATGTGAGAACTTATCCAAAAATATAACTTAAGCTCTCATGTGGTAGAGAGCCTGCCAACAAGTAGAAATCCCAAAGCCAAACCCAAGTACCACAGATAGAGAAAGAAAACAATTTCACTAGAATCACTAGAATGGACTCTACCAACAATGTCTAGGACAAATCTTTCTGGAACCCAAACTACTTTATTTACAGAGTGACCAAAATTTTTCCGAATTTGTTAGAGATTATGGTATTAGGCCCAACTGAGAAGATAATCTACATCTGTCATAGACCCTTTTAAAAGATCCTTTAATTAACACTGTTCATGAAAAGATACTTTGGCATCATGGTAAATAATAATCATTTCTACTTTTTTTTCCAGTACTGAGAATTGAACTCAAAGCCTTGCAATAGCTAGGCAGGCATTCAACCACTCCACCAGTTGTTTTTTTCCATAAGTTATTTTTTGAGATAGGGTCTGGCTTTATGCCTAGCTGGCTTGAATCTCTGTCCCGCATCTGTGCTTTCCTACAGAGCTGAGTGTGACAGGCACATAACATTGTACTCTGCCATTGGTTGAGATTGAGTCCCACAAACTTGTGCCTGGGCTAGCCTTGAACCACAGACTCCTAATCTCCACATCTTGATTCAGTACATCCAATGTAATGTGAAATTTGAACAATTTTGTTACATAATTTCCTGAACAGCACTCTACAAATGGCTTCTGTATGCTGTTAATGCATATACCTGGTATACCATCCAAGAAATAGCTAAGAGTTTTGGGGTTTTATTATTTTTTTTAATGAAAGATTGTCTTTCTGACAGAGGAATTTAAGGGAAACTTAGATTGTATATCTCTCAGTTGAAGATATTTTCAAGGGAACCTTTTTGGTAAAATAGATTTTTATTATTGTCTTTCCACTTGAGAGAAAACAATAACTCCCCCCTCCCCTTTAGTATTGTTAACTAATTGGCTTGGGGCATGGTTCAAGTACTGCAGTACTTACCTAGCAAGCACAAGACCCATTGTTCAAACTCTAGTACTACCAAAACAATAAAAACAAAACAAAAATTACATAGCTATAAACTGTAGTCCTTTTATAAGTATGGTCTGGGTCTTTTTCCCTACAATTCCTTTAAATAATTTGTTGTGGTCATCAGTAGGAAAAGAATTTCGTTACTAGAATATTTTGCTACCATGTGTTTAAAGATGGTTTTAATCTCATCTGTATAATATGGATTACAAATGTATATGAAATGAAATGTATTGTCAATTTGTTTCAAAAATATTCAAAATGGAAAATAAAGATGACTGTTTGAATTTTTCATTATTTAATATAGCTGCGAAACAGGAATATTAACCTAATTTAGGTCTAAAATTTATTTTTTAACCCGGTTTTATTGTTTTTCATAGCTGAGAAGAACACGTTATATAAATTCAAATGGAAGTTTACTCAACTAAATCAATTCTTTGTCCCATCTATCAATTGCACAAAATTTTTGTTGACATGTAACTGATGAATTCCATCTTCTAATGTCAGTCTGTTGTTCATGCACACTATATTATAAATTATTACATTTTTATGTTTTTAATAAATAATATAAAACCTACTTAAGTGCTTCATTTGGATAATATTTTAGCTGTTTCCAGATTGTTTAAAGTTTTTAATGTGGTGTTTAAAACTTCATCTCAAATCCAGGCTTGCTCTAATTAAGAAAATTAGTCTATCTTCTGGGTAGGGAGGGAGGTTGTATTAACAACTAGTATTTAAAAGAATGTAAACTAAAAGTTCATTCAACTAGTTATTTCATTTTTCAGCTTGAAAATAATTAAAACACAACTTCCAGTATTTGAATGGGGGGGCAAGAAACAACATCACAGTGATTCATTCTGTTTCTACCTCACCTTAGAAAAATGCTCTATACTCATTGATGGCTGCATTCTAATGTTTCTCCACATTGTTTTTGTGTGTGTAATCATTTACTTCATCTTTTCTAACTTCTTTCCTAACGAGTCTTACTCTTAATTCTGTATTCTGTTATTAACCTGTCCCACACACTCTCCCAAGAAAAATCTCTAATAAGCATTCTCACATTCTGGAGAGTTCTAGAACATGCTTTAATCATTCTAAATGCCTTTTGTGCACATATTTTCCTGTATCATTTTTCTTGTGGTTTATGTCCAGCCAGTGACTTTTAAGACATTTCAGGAAGAAATCATTTTACCTAGCAATCCAGAAAAGTATATCCCTTTCCGTGAATTTATAAATAACAAAAGTAAAGCCTCAAGGAACAATACTTTACTTCCTACATGTATATCCTTTTATATTTTACTCTATTTTAGTCTGTTTCATTTTCTTTAACAAGTTTGTCATGGGCCCCTGAATTGATTTTAGACTCAAAAGTAGATTTCAGCCCAAAGTCCAAAAAAACACCATTCCATTTTACTGTACTGACCCTACAGTATTTGAGTGTTTGGGGTTTTTGAGAGGTCATTCCCCATCTCTTCCTTTCTGGTCCCCCTCCCCTTTTTTTCCCATATAGCACTTGTACTAACTTTAATCTCTCCCTGGAATTCTTTTGCCTTAGATCTATGTGGTTGTTTCCCTATTAACATTTGGCTCCTAGTCCAAATGCTGTAGATACCTCAGAGGGGCTTCTTGATTCCTTCAACCTAAATGCATTATTATTTTTTGTGTGGACTTGAAGATACCTGAAGTTAATTATTTATGTTTCATTATATGATTTCTATATCACTCCCACTATTAAAGTAATGTGAATGTGAGTTCTTTGAGGAAAGAGTGGATATAAATTGCTAACATATTGTACTCCTAAAATAGTGTCTGCTACCTAGTAGGCCCACATACAGGTGAAGCCACAAGTAGCATTTTTCTTGACTTCACATTATAGAAGCCAGGCCTTTTTTTATGGCAGTGTAGTAAAAGTGGCATAATTGTGAGTTATGAGTGGTGCATAATACTTCAATTTTCATACATATTTTGCCCATCAAATATATCATTAAAAGCGTCAACTACTTTTAGGTGTAACCGATGCCTAATTTAGCAGATTAAGAAAAGCACAAACACTTTGTCTTATTGTACTTGACTTCATTGTGCTTCATGGATATTGCTTTTTTTTTAAACAAAATGAATTAAAAGTTTGTGGCAACCCTGTGTTGAGCAAGTCAGTTGGCATCATTTTTCTACATGGGCTCATTTGCATCTGTCATACTTCGGTAATTTTTGTAAAAACCTGTTAAGGTGATCTGTTATCAATGATCTTTTCTACCAGACCCATATACAATAGTGAATGTAGCTGAAAAAAAATGTTGGGTGTGCTCTTTTGTCTTCTAGCCTCTCTATTTCCTGAGATAATCATGCTGAATTTAGACTAATTATTGTCTTAAAGTGGCTCCTAAATGTCCAAGTAGAAGGTTCCTAAATGTCTTTCAGACATGTTTTTAGAAATTATTAAGCTTAATAAAGAAGACATGGTAAGACCAAAGAAGGCTGAAAGCTAGGTCTTTTGTGCCAAACAGTTATGAGTGCAAAGGAAAAGTTGTTTTGAGGGAAATTTTAAAACACAATAACCAAGTGAAGAGTCTTAGTGCTCATACAGACAAGGTTTTAGTGATCTGGATAGAGTATCAAAGCAGCCACATCATTACTGTAAACCAACGTCTAAGCTAGAGGAAGGCATAAACTTCCTTCACTTTAGTGAAGGCTAGGAAAAGTAAGGAAGCAGCAAAAGAAATTTGAAGGAAAAGAATCATGTGAAATAAAGTGAAAGTACAAGGTGAAACAGCAAGCTATCCAGAAGACCCACCTAAAATAATTGATGAAGGTGGCTACATGAAACAACACATTTTTCAAGGCAGATGAAACATGCTTATTTTAAGAGAAAATGCCATCTATGACTTTCATAACTAGAAAGGAGAAGTCAGTTCCTAGCTTCAAAGGACAGGCCTGTTCTCATTAAGGGCTAATACAGCTATTATGAAGCCAACAATCCTTTTGCCATACAGAAATCTTCAGATTTATACAAAATCTACTCTGCCAGTGATTTGTAAACAGAACAACAAACCTTAGAAAGTATCACGTCTGCTTACAACATGGTTTTCTGAGAATTTTAAGCCTACTGTTGAGACCACCCTGGGTGGGTAGAAGTCTTCAAAATATTACTGCTCATTGACAGTTCACTTGGTTACTGAAGGGCTGTAATGGAGATGTACGCAAACATCTTCATGTCTGTTAGCACAACATTGGTTTGCAACCCATGACTGCAGTTCTATTATTTTAAGTAATACATTTCATAAGCCTTCTAATACCACAAGTAGAGATTCTTTTTTATGGGTTTGGGCAAAGTAAATTGAAAACTACAGGAAAGAACTTATCAGTATAGATGCCATTAAGAACATTTGTGATTCTGGAAGGAAGTAAAAAATATAACCATCATTAACAAGAGTTTAGCAGTTGATTCCCATTCTTATGGATGACTTTGAGAGGCTCAGAACTTCAGTGGAGGAAGTAATTGTAAATGTGATAGAACCACAAAGATAACTAAACGTGTAACCTGGACCTGTAACTGAATTGATGCAATCTCGGAGCAAAACTCAATTGAGATGGAGAGTGGTTCTTAGGATTTGGAATCTATTGGTGAAGATCCTCTGAACATTGTTAAAATGATTTAGAATGCTACATAAACTTAGTTAATAAAATAGCAGTAAAGTTTGAGAGAATTGACTGAAGCTTTGAAAAAGGTTCTATAGATTGAAGGTTATCAAGCATCAAATGCTATAGAAAAATCTGCAAAAAGGAATGTTCTTACTGCTTCATTCTTCAGCAACTACTATAATTATTCAGTCACCATTAATAATCATGTTGAGACCCCCTACCAGAATAAAAATTATCATTTGGTGATGATTAAGATGATCATTAGCATTTTTAGCAATGAAATATTTTAAATTAAGGTGTATATAACACCATTACATGCTTAATATTAAGAATTAAGTTGTCTACTTAAAAACATTCGGTATTTTAGTTTCTGAAAAAAATTGTGTGACTCACTTTATTGTGATGTACATTTTTAGTGGTCTGGAGTGTAACATGAAGTGTTTTGAAGCATTCTGTAACATGCCTTTAGGTTTGAAATTGACAGTAAGATGTTATCCTTACAGAATATTTGAGTTCAAGAGTTTATTCTAAACACAAAATTGATAAAAGAAATAAACACAGAATTGATACAGTACAAAAAAAGATTAAACAAAAATACAGTGTGGCTTACGTTATCAATAATACAAAATGTTTTGATAAGCATTTTCTTTCTTTCCAAATAGTTTGTGGAGAAGTTTCTGTTGGGGAGGAAGAAGGTGAAGGTGAAACCGGCTGGATTGAAGGAGCTGCAATCCTCTTGTCAGTGGTGTGTGTGGTATTAGTGACTGCTTTCAATGACTGGAGTAAGGAGAAACAGTTCAGGGGTTTGCAGAGTCGAATTGAACAGGAACAAAAGTTCACCGTCATCAGGGGTGGTCAGGTCATTCAGATACCTGTAGCTGACATTACTGTTGGGGATATTGCTCAAGTGAAATATGGTAAGTAAAGCAAAGCAACATATCTAACTAAATGGAAAACTGTTATAATCTCCTTTACAGTTTATCCATAACACTGCTTTTTTGTTGTAGGTGATCTTCTTCCAGCTGATGGTATACTTATTCAGGGTAATGATCTCAAAATTGATGAAAGCTCGTTGACTGGTGAATCTGATCATGTTAAGAAATCTTTAGATAAGGATCCCTTACTTTTATCAGGTATGAATTCATTTTTTAAACTTTGAACTATTTCCTCCAGCACAGCTATACCCATTGTCGACCAATACAAGTTTCCTTCCATAAGAGGCAAAATATGACACAATCAATATTTGCTTATATTTTGCTCTTATAATCATTAGAGACCTTTCTTATAAGACAACAGAGATAATATTGAATCTAGAACAGGAATCTAAACTTAATGATGCCTGTTGAATTATTGTGTTTTTGTTTTTTTGAAGCAGAAGGGTTTATGTTCATACTTAAGGACTGTTGAAGTATAAAAGGATGATTGATTATAGGATTAAAGCAAATAAATATGATGGTATACAAAGGACAATATTTTGTTTTTTTTAATAAATTATTTAAAAAACCCTCAATATTCACATAATCTAGATCTTTTATTTAACTGCTGAAGAATGAGTTTGAGACATAAACTGTTTAAGAATATATGACTAACCAGAATTAGGTATAAGAGCAACATTCACATATAGACTAGTCAGAAATGGATTTGTACATGCTTAAGACATGTTTGAAGGATGAAGAAGAGTTTATGTGAGAGTACTGTTTAAAAAGGAGGTGTAGGCTTGATACAGTGGCTCTTGACTGCAATCCCAGGTATTTTGGAGATAGAGATCTATCAGGAGGATGGCTATTCAGACTAGCCAGGGAAAAAAAGCTTGTTAGAAACACCTCTCTCTCATCTAAACTAGTGAGGTAAGCATGGTGACTCACATCTGTGATTCCACTTATGTATGTATCATAGATCCAGGGATTTTAGTCAAAAGCCTACTCTTGGGCACAGACAAGAACCTACCTAAAAAATAAAAAGAGTTATGGGGGTAGAGGGAGGGCTGGGGAATGTGGCTTAGTGGTAGAGTACTTTCTTAGCATGCATGAAAAAGCCTTGGGTTTGATTCCTCAGTACCACATAAACAGAAAAGGCTGGAAGTAGCACTGTGGCTCAATTGGTAGTGCTAACCTTGGGCAAAAGAAGCTTGGGGACAGTGCCCAGACCCTGAGTTCAGCCTCAGGACTGGCAAAAATAAAAGGTGGGGGAGGGGCGTTAAGGGGTACAGAGCACTTCCCTAGTCAACAAAAGGCTGTGAGTTGAAACCCAGTACCACAAAAAGTAATAATAAACAAACATTAAAAAATAAGGAAGAAATTGTTAAGATATTTGTCAAAGTTTAAGTGTGATAATTTAAACTCGGGCTAGTTGGAAATGAAGTCGAAAGGAAAGTGCAAAAACTTACAGCTTCCCTCTAAGATGCATAATGAGAAGGAGCCAAAGCACCACAAGTTGATCCCCAAAACATGTTAATTCTTTACCTTAGAATTTCTAAGGTTCATACTCTTAATTTTCTGGTATACTTTGTAGAATTTGTGAAATTGTCAGAACTGCATTTGTTACACTGAATTTTTACTAAAGTTTGGAAGAAGCCAAAACATTACATGTTTCCTGTTACCACTACCAGTTGTTGATGAAATTCTCACATTGTATACATTGTCAGAAAATCCCTACTGATTTAATTATTAAATAACTGGGCATGTGCAATCTTTCATCCTGTATGAGCTTTATATCTTAATTGGTCAGATGTGATTTTAATGAGACTGAACTCAAGCTTGTGATAATCACTAGTATCAGTTAAGTTAATCATAATTTCAGAACAGAAGGTATCATTTTAACCATTACTCTTTTAAGTTTTGCATATGTCTGATAAGATACTACAAATGTCATAGTAATTAAATGTATATATGCTGTAAAATCTTATGAGAAATACAAGTTAATTATTTATGTGTACCTTTATGAACATCATTTATAAGTAAAGAAAACACCTAATTATAGACATTTGTCCAAAAAATCTTAAGTTTTGTATATATAAATATACAAATATATACAAATATCTGGCCATTTAGAATACACATCCTTTATTTGAGTTTCTCTTTGTATTGATGTGCTTTTTGTTCATATCACACATTGGGCAGAAATTCCATGGATATATAAGGTATTGTACCGAATTAATACATATTCATTTTTTCATGTTAATGAAATAAACTATATTATTTCCTAATAGGAGGGAAAATATATAGTCATACCTTCCTACCACAGACTCACTTTGCCATAATGTTTGGCAAACTGAGATAATTTTCTTTTGCCTTTTGCTTTATATATACTTAATGGACTTTTATGTACATCTAGGGTATTTACATAGTGCTTAGCTGTTCAAGTTGATTTCCTTTAACTGAACTTTGGTCCTTTTCTGTTTTAACAGTGATAACTAGTAAGCTTTATGTTGACTATGGTTCCTAGCACACCAAGTATACCAAGAGAACTCTCTAAATTTTCCATATTTAAGAAAAGACTAAAATAATTTTATAGAGTCCCCTATCACAGTACGGGTGGGAAAGTTTTTCTTCATCTATTTCTCTATTCCAAAAATGTACTGAAAAACACAACATGCATTTATTTTTAAATTTACTCTCACAATGCCATCTTGGTCTGCTGTTCTTGGCTTCTTAAATTTAGATTTTTAAAAGTGGCATTTCCACTAGTAGTAAGGATATGACCTGACTAGAAACTGTTTTTCTTGCTGACCACATTAACTGCCAACATCTTATCAGATTGTGGTAAGAAAGAACAGAACATAAAAATTCAGATCAACATAAAGCCAGAATTTTTCTGTGTTGTGCCAGTGCTGGGGCTTGAACTCAGAGCCTGATACTGTCCCTGAGCTTTTTTGCTCAGGGCTAGCATTCTGCCACTATAGCCACAGCTCTACTTCTGGCTTTTTGGTGGTTAATTGGAGATAAGAATCTCATGGACTTTTATGCCCAGTCTGGCTTTGAACCATGATTCTCATATTTCAGCTTCACAAGTAGCTAGGAGTAAAGGTGTGAACCACTGACTTCCAGCTCAGAACATAAATTTTTAAAGCAAGACAATTAAAGAAATAAATTTATGTTGGATAAAGTATTCAGCAGTTTATTGTCAAATATAAATCCTTAAAATACCAAAGTAAGTGCATTAGTTTTATAATTATATTTCGCCGATAATCCTTGAGCATTAGTTTGGTATGTAAGATGGTAAGTATTATAAGTACTTCCCTCCAGAAGGTTGTGAACTAAAACCAGATGCAGATGAACGATGACCAAAAGGACTTTACCAAATCTTAAAAGAGAAAGCTAAATTTCTAAGCCTGCTTAAAAGTCACAAAAGATTGGAATAAAGGAGTGAAAACCTAATAATGAGGAAACATGGGGAAAGATGCAAAAATACACATGTACAAGTTGGTAGAAAATAAGAGCAGTAATGTCTGCCAACTTCAAGATTGTCTGAGGGGCAGTCTGAATTCAGGTCATGTCCCTATCTCTGCTACATGGCTTTAGGCAATGAAAGTTCATCTTAAGAGTAGTCGATGAGAAAGTTTAAAAGGTTGGTTGGTCTCAAGTGAAGATATTGGACTTAACCCAGTACGCCAATATAAAATCAGGAGTTTTTGAATCATGATGGGTATATAATAAAATCACATTTTAGAACATTTAAACTATTACATTTTAAAGGAAGAGAGAATAATTCAAAAGCTATTGCAATAATCTAGGCTGGTAGGAATAAAAGCTTAGGTTAGACAGAAGTTGTGCATTTGAGTTGGGTGTGGAAAATAGGACATTTATGCTGCTGAATGTATTGGATTATAAGCACATTTCTCAGAGAAATATACATCCCATTTTATTACTTAATAAGCATTTTCAGAAGTCACAAATTTCAAGCAGTATGCTAAGTACTTTATATTTATGGGCTTGTTTGAGGAATGCCTATCTTTCTACATCTTGAAGTACAAGTAATTTGTATTCCTCTTTTACATAAGAGGAATTGAGATATAGGATTGATTGTAGAAGGGAGATTGGGGGAGGGGAGATTAGTAAAAGGGGGAAGGAAAAGGAAAGGGTACTGAGAGTGGAGAGTATTGAAGTAGATTTCATAATATGAAGATAGCATAATGAAACCCACCAGTCTCTGACAAGGGGGAAGGGGGGAGGGAATATAATGAGGGTGAATGAGCTTTTTCAAAGTACACTGAATATATATGAATTTATCACAATGAAGTTGTTTTGTACTGCTAACATTCTAATATCATAAAAGAATTTAGGATTTAACATCTTGTTTTGAGGATATTAAAAACTTTCTGAAAAAGTTCTCTGTTGTAGGTACTCATGTAATGGAAGGCTCTGGAAGAATGGTAGTTACAGCTGTAGGTGTGAATTCTCAAACTGGAATTATCTTTACCTTACTTGGAGCTGGAGGTGAAGAAGAAGAGAAGAAAGATGAGAAGAAAAAAGAAAAGAAAAGTAAGACTATCAATTTGACATTTGAAGTAGAGCAAGTATATCTTAAAATGTACATGAGAATCTGGTGTGAAAAATTCCACAGTGGCTGGGGAAGGTGGCTCAGTGGTAGAGAGCTTGCCTTGCATGCATGAGGCCCTGGGTTCGATTCCTCAGCACCACATAAGCAAAAAGAAAAAAGCCGGAAGTGGCGCTGTGGCTCAAGTGGTAGAGTGCTAGCCTTGAGCTCAAGAGCTGAGGGACAATGCCCAGGCCCAGAGTTTAGACCCCACGACCGGACCCCCCCAAAAAAAAAATCCACAAAATATTAATTACCAAGTGTTACTCTTTCAAGTAGTAATATTAAAGGAAAGAAAATTATTCTTTTAGTAGTCCATTAAAGGCCTTTGGCAAATACACCAATCTCCTTTTACATAGCTTGAGACTGATTGACTACCTCCTAAATGTTTTGATTTGGCTTTATTGTCTTTATACCATAGCTTTTGTTTATTTTGTTTTCCCTTGCTATTCAGTATTAACTGTTTTTATCAGCTATGTTAGTTTGGTCTCTGAGTTTTTTATCTTTTTCAAGTTTTCTACCATTCTGTACTTGCATAGTTAGTCTGTGACTTCACTTTTATGCTTTATGTTTGTCCTATAATAAACTGTGCCACACACAAGGAATTAACGGTAGTCTTTTGGTTGGGGGAGATACCACAGTCGAGTTTTTTTTTCTTCTGTAATTTTTATTTTCTTTTGGTTTGGTTTGTTTCCTTTGCTTTTGAGATGTGTGTAGTATTGTGGTACTATGGATCGATGCTAGATCTTCATACATGCTAGGCAAATGCTCTGTCACTGAGCTACACCTCCAGCTCTGCAGCAGTTATTAATATTTGGTTTGATTATGTTTTCTTTGCATTTTATCTTTAGCTATAAAATTATTTTAAACAAAAAAAAATATTTGGAAAGCTCTTGGAATTGAAGGTATAGCTCAGTGGTAAAGCACTTGCCTGGTATATACAAAGTTCTGGGTTTATTTTCTAGTTCAGGAAAAGACACTAGCCATTTTGGCTACAAGTGGTGGTGGCAAGCCCACATTATTTAGGTTTCTCCTTTGGCTGTTGACCAGACAGGCCTAAATGTGTTCCTTAAGGCTGATGGGAGTGTAGTTTGAAAACCAGTAATAATGATAATGATTGAGGGCTTTACTGGTTCCATCTCAGTGAATGTTCTTAACAGCAATGAGGTAAAGGCTATTTTCTTTGAACAAACTTGTAGAGTTAGAATGTGAATAGGTGGAAGATCAAACCCTCCTGACTCTGCTCTGTCCTAATATTCAGAAATCAGAAGCCATTGGACCCTATTAAAAAGACGAAGCTTTGGGGCTGGGAAGGTAGCTCAGTAGTAGAGTGCTTGCTTTGCATACATGAGGCCCTGGATTCTATTCCTCACCACCACATAAGCAGAAAAAGCTGGAAGTGGTGCTGTGACTCAAGTGGTAGAGAGCACTAGCTTTGAGCTGAAGAGCTGAGGGACAGCACCCAGGCCCAGAGTTCAGGCACCATGACTGGCTAAAAAAGAAGTTTTTATCATAATATTATTCTTATTGACACCAGCATTTTCCAGTAAGCACCTTTTCCCCCCATAAGGTCTTATATAACTTTTTGTTCATCCAGTCCAGAATATGAATATTTGGAGGAATTAACATCTAATCATTGTTTTTCTTTTTGTTTACTTACCTAGTTTTGTTTCTCCTTTTTTTTTCTTGTAAGATAGATTGATATTTTTCTTTCTGTATACTTAGAGACTCATCCTCTTGATTACTTTGGCAATTACTTAAATTCAGTCCAGGGTAATCTGTCTCCATTCCTTCAGTAGCCTGGAATGCTACTAGTCTCCAAATTTGAGCTCATTGAAAGTAGCTAAGTATTCTCTTACTATCTCTTCATCTGTCCAGAGCTTCTGTTCCTTCCTGACTCTTCTTGTTCCATGTTTTCCAGTTTGAAGATGGTCCTCTTTGATTAGAGATTGGTAGAAAAAACTAAGCTGAATTATCCTGCTTCTTCTATCATATTTAATATATTTCCTACTCCAGTCAGCACTCTACTTCCTTGATTATGGCTTCAGACATCTTACCTTGCTGTGTTCTAAGCTAGTTTGGGGAATTACATTGGCTGGCTTCTTTGATACATTTGTATTCTGTTTTGTGTAACTTGACTCTCCTGTCTTGTATATGCTCTTTGTTCTCACCCCCACCAAAGTTCTTCTATATTCCTGTTAAATTTTTATTAACATTCCCCTCCTGTCTTTCTCTCTGTCCTTTTCTCCTTTATTATGGTATGTCTGTAGTTAGTTTGAAGTTTTTATTTTCTTATACCATATTTGGATTTTCTGCAATTTGTAAAAGAGTTAAAATCTTAGTGGAAAAGTCAAGTATAGATGCATTAAGTTATTTTAGAGTATTCTCCCACAGTAGGATTTAGGGAGTTGTTAACATAGCAATTCATTAAAAGCCAAATGTTTTCTGGTCTATTGATACACATCATAACACACACACACACACACACACACACACACACACACACACGTACAGAGATGTATAGCCATTATTCAACAATTCTCTTATAGAAATGTGAGCCTCCTTTGCATAATTTAGCATGGCTGTATTCATTTCTTTTGGAAAGCTTTAATTCCCATTTTGTTCCTACAGATAAGAAGCAGGATGGAGCCATTGAGAATCGCAACAAAGGTAAATTCAGGACAATAAAAGTGTAGTACATTGTTTTCATTATGTCCAGAAATAGACCTATTATGTACTGTATCTGTCCAAAATTAGGATACACATGGCAGAGAACATCAACAATGTTACAAACTCGAATTAACCTTTCTTTCCAGGACCTTAGTCATGCTATATCTGTACAATATTGAGAATATTTTAATTATGGTTTGTTGATATTGTTTAGCTGTCATAGGTAGCTTTCACTTCAGCATTTCAAATATTGTAACATACTTTAAATGTTATCTACTACATAGTTGGTAACAAAAGTGCATATGAAAGTTTAAGGTATAAATATTATTTGCATTTAATTATTTAAATATATGCAAATTTCTCCAGACAGATACATAATTCTATACAGTATAGTCATAAATTAAATGATAGGAATTTATAGGCTTTGGGTTTTACCTAATATAACATAGAGGGAAAGAAATTAGAGTTCCTGAGTTCTCAGTTTAAGGATCTTATGTTTTTATCACCATTACCTAATTGACATCCTCACAGCTGGTACAGTTTCACAGGCTAATGTCACTATTGTTTTTTTCCCTCTGTGTAAACATACACAGCTTATGGGTGGGATAGAGGAAGAGTGGATGCTGAGATTTTTTTCTATTTTCTATAAGAAATTGATTTTTTTTAAGTTGTCTCAAGAAATCTTCCAAAATCTGTTGAATACATTCCTGTTTCTTGGATAGAATATATGTAGTTTTACTTTTCCATATGCAAAGTTATTGTGTTTTTCTTCTTGACCAGCAACACACTAAGTGTCGTGGCTCTTTTTGTTATTGTTGTTGTTAAGTCTAAGCTATCAGTTTCATCCCTTAGTTAACCTTTCACTTAAGCCTGGTCCTTACTCATTCATTCTTTTCTGATGTATTGGAGCCAGACTAAGAAACAACCAAAATTATTAGCATTTGTTCAAATCAAGAGTGAGTCACTGTAAATAAAGACTTGAGGTTTCCTCTGAAAAAAAAAGAAAAATTGATTTTTTTAATTGTTAATAATGAATAGTGCCTTTAAAATGCAGTAAAATTATATTTGGTCTTAAATGTAGCAAAAGCACAGGATGGTGCAGCCATGGAAATGCAGCCTTTAAAGAGTGAAGAAGGTGGAGATGGTGACGAAAAAGACAAAAAGAAAGCAAATTTGCCAAAAAAGGAAAAATCTGTTTTACAAGGAAAACTTACAAAACTAGCTGTTCAGATCGGCAAAGCAGGTATGATATGTAGAGGAAAGTAAGGTAGTTTTTTTTTCAAAAAATATGTGCATTTTTTGCTCTAAAAATGTCTATTGGCAGAGTTAAAATTTATTTTAACATAAACAAAGTTAGAAATATTTTCTTGTTTTTATTCACAGTGAGTCTTTTAGATATCCATAATATGGCAGCTTAGGGGCCATTATCAACTAGTTAGCTAGTTAATAAGCAGTCAGAATCAGTGCCTGAATATGCCCAATTTACAAACCTATGTATGGATCTCTAAATTTTTCTGAATTTCTGTGGGCAGTAAAAAGAGAGGGCTTGCTATAAAGTTAACTCATTACAGATTACCCACCACACATATTGCTCGTTATGTTACTGGCTATCTATGGGAAAAAAATGTATTTTTCTAAATATAGTTTGTTTGAAAAGACCTGTGAGGCTGAAGTTACAAATCACTGACTTTGCTAGAAAACACCTGCTCATAGAACCATTCTTTAGAAGAAAAATTAGGGCTTATACATAAAAAGCAGAGGATGCCCCTAGCATTATTACCATTTCAAAACAACACTGTGTGGATAAATCAGTATGCATTACTTAAATTGTATCATTCTGCTATTTCCAGGAATATTTTGGAAAAGTGAAGGTTTTGCTTCTATCCTCAATAAGCTTATTCTTTAAAACCCCATTATTTTGCTTTTATGTTATGTAACTAAATTGTAGTAGTCACTCTTCTAGTATTGAAGGAAACAGTGGACTTCTGGTGATGGCATTAGTAGTCATTGGATTTGCTTTGTAAGTCCCAGCTATATAGACTTGCTTTATTTTTTTAATGTATATTTTTAAGATGCTAAATACTTCATGATGTAGTTAAGTGTTTTTTAATGCATAGATAACATTTGTTTTCCTAAGTTAATGAAGCAGTAAGGATAGTACAAAAATAAACTAAGAAATAATTCAGATAGTATAATTTTTTGTGTATATTGTATCTGTTTTACATGTAGAGTTGAATATTTAATTTCAAGCCTCTCAGTTGATCCAGTTTTTACTGGATTCTCTTTCAGAGTCAGACAAGTTCCGTGTTGAGCATGTAAAGTAACATATTATGCTAAGGTTTTAGTATTCTCTCTTATTATCTATTGTTTTATTCTTGATAGAAGGCAGAAGATAAAATTAAGAATGATAAATGCCTTTCTTCTAGTTGTCCTGAGTCAGAGCTGTATCTGGAAGCAAAAGTTAAGTCTAGCAGTATCCAGTGATTAGTTAGTACAAAAAGGAGAAAAGGGCTTCTCCAAGAAAGCTAGTTATAAAATTCTTTACAGTGTAATATTGTTAACTGACAACGAATAGGGTTTAGAATATTGAAATAATTGCTTTTTCCTTTTTTCTATCCTGAAAGGTCTGTTGATGTCTGCCATCACAGTTATCATTCTAGTATTATATTTTGTCATCGATACCTTCTGGGTTCAGAAGAGACCATGGCTTGCTGAGTGTACACCAATCTATATACAATATTTTGTGAAGTTCTTCATTATTGGAGTTACAGTGTTAGTGGTTGCAGTGCCAGAAGGTCTTCCACTGGCAGTTACTATCTCACTGGCTTACTCAGTGAAGGTTAGTAAGAAATAGTTAAATAGCTCTAGTATGTCGTATGTTTAAAACCTCAGTTTGTATTTAAAATATACATCCAGTTACTCCTTTTCCACTTTTGAAAATAGGCTTCTAAAATTGTACACTCTTCAGAAACACAATCATTGGTTCCCTGTTCCTACTTACTCTCGGTTAAACATTTTGGTGTATAGAGACTTGTTCCTTTGGAGAGCATAGCCTTGACAATGACAAACACAACATTGCTAGGCAGTAATCTAGCCTGATTTCCATTATTTGATAGTTATAGTTCCAAGTCTTGTCACCTCCTCCTTTTCACCTGTAAAAGTATGATAAGAGTGTTTACCTTTTAACTTACAGTATAAGAGCGAAGAGATTTGACTTGGGTCCAACCTTCTGACGTCTCCTGACATTCCCACAATTGCCCCACAATCTGTTTTTCGTATATGTGTGCCAAATCACATTTCCAAAAAATAATTCAGATTATATGATTTCCTGTGTAAATCTCTGTTAACTTCCTTCCATGGCCAGCAGAGCCTTGCCCAGTCTGGTCTTGCTTATTTACCTCAGCGCTCCTCAGTTCCACTCTTCTTTTGGCCCAACCTCTCTAGCCTTTCTGATATTCAAAAATGCCAAGTGCAGTCTTTCTTTCAAAATTGTTGTGCAGGTTAAAAAAAATTATACATAGCAACTGAATGCTACTTTCATAAATTTTGAAATGTTAGTTAGCATTTCTCCTTAAATAACAGTGCTGACAATGAAAAAATATAATTAGTCATAGCTTCTGCCCTAGCACCTTTATCTTCAGTATTCTAAAGTATTTTACAATAAGACTGTCATGATAAGAATATGTTTTGTACAGTATTTGAGTTTTTTTTATTTTTTATTTTATTTGTGAACATACTGTACAGAGGGGTTACAATTGCATGGGCAGGATAATGCATACATTTCTTACCAAGCATTGCAGCCTCCTCCTTTGTTTACCCTTCCCATCCCTTCCCAGCCTCCCCCTTCCCCCCCAGTATTTGAGTTTATTTTCTTTTAAGGAATCCAAGAACTTTTATTTCAAAAATAAAATGTATCATAAAATATCAAAAATGAATATAATGATGATAAAATAAGCTATCTAATTTTTGATAGTTTAAAAACAATTAGAAACATTTAAGATAAATACAGATTTTAAACCCATTGATCAGTCATTTTACCAATACTGTCATTAGTTCATTGTGAATAGATGTTAATATTAATTTTTAGTTGACCAGAATGATGTAGGCTGATTGATGTGATCCTTAAATAAGAACATAGCTTTAAGCTTTTCTTAAATGTTTATTTAATCCTAATCCTAATATTACCAATACTGTTCTTCTTACTGCAGTCTATGTAGTTGGATGTTAGTGTTTTATAAAAATTAAACAGCCTGTTTCCTTTACTTAAGAATTTATTATTTTTATATGTATGTTACAAGTAATTTTCAAAGTACATATTCCCCTTTTGTGTATTTGCTTTTGAAGGATCTTAAATATTAGTCATGGGGTGTGGGGGGAAGCTTTATGAACAATTCACTGTAGTTTTTAAACCATTGTACATAGGTGTTGAGAATTCATTATAAATTAATTTAAATGCTTTTGGGGACTATTGCGAAACTCTTGATTTCTAAGAAACCTATTTTTTTTAAGTCATAAATGAAAGTATCAAGACAATTTTTAAAAAAAGAAAGAACCAGTTTTTTGGGGGTTGGAGGTGTGGCTCTGGTTGTAGAGTTCCAGACAATGAGTAAAAGCAAGCATCAGATACCGAAAAGCCCATTTTTATCCTAAGGATGAAAATTACTTTTTTTTCTTAGAGATCTATGGAGAATCTGAATAGGTCAAAGGTGCTAACTTCAACATCAAATTTGTACGTCTTACACTATATATAAAGCAAAGTTTAATTCTGATTTTTATCATTTTAATATAATGAGGTAATTTGTTTTATATGTAGCTTAACTCCACTTTTCTTTTGCCACTAGAAAATGATGAAAGACAATAACTTAGTAAGGCATCTGGATGCTTGTGAAACCATGGGAAATGCTACAGCTATTTGTTCAGATAAAACAGGAACATTAACAATGAACAGAATGACAGTTGTTCAAGCTTATATAAATGAAAAGCATTATAAAAAGGTTCCTGAACCAGAAGCTATTCCACCAAATATTTTGTCCTATCTAGTAACAGGAATTTCTGTGAATTGTGCTTATACATCAAAAATATTGGTAAGGTTTTTAAAAAATAATTTATATACATGAATATTAATTTTGTTTCAGTGGCACTGAGGTGTGAAGCTCAGGGCCTTATGTTTGCTAGGCAGGTGTTCTAACGCTTGAGCCATGCCTAGATTTGTAAGATTAGGCTGTATGTAATCAGATCTATTATTGCTATATATAAGTTAAAGTGAATTCTGTTAGTTTTAAAAAGATATACATCTATGTAAGATTTACAAGATTCTTTTGATATATTTTATTATGAGTAAGTTCCCCTTGATAAAAACATTTTATTTGCATCTTTTTTATTTTTAATTCTATTGCTTAGAAACTTGTAAGCTTTATAACCAGAACATAAGTTCTTATTTTGTTTTAGTTCTCTTTTATTTTTGTTGTTCTGGGGATTGAACTCATGCATGCTAGACAGGTGTTCACCTGAGAAGTATACTCAGCCACTCCATTCTCAATTTTAAATTACTTATTAGCTCATTTTTTTTTAAAGAAAAGACCAAGGTATCTTCTAATAGAAAGTCAACTCTGATTTTTCTAGAGAAAATATTGAAACCAGATTTCACCCTAAATTAATGTTTAACAAATACTTGCTGTGTGCTTTGTTGGGTTCTTAAGTTGTTCTTAACTATAAAGTTGTCCTTAGACCTTTTTTAGAAAGTATAGACTTATGTACCTTGGGATAAAATTCAACTTTGCAATTTTAAAAATCCTAAGAGAACATAAATTTTTTTTGTTTTATAACTTCTAATAATCTATATGAAAATCATGAACAAAAATAATATTGCCAGTTATTTAGTGAAAACATACACAAAGTAGATGAATGAACTATATAAGATACTGGTTCTAGATTTCGTTTTGCCTTTTACTACCTGAAATTTCTGAGCTGTTAACCTTTCTTTAATTACAAAGACAATCATAACTACTTAATACTGTTAGTATGATTTTATAAGGACTTAATTTTTGTGGCAGCACTATGAAGAAATTAAAGCTTTTTAATACAGTTAAGATCACAATTTATTTTGTGTAAAAATTAGTAGATTTTATCTTGAATATTCAGTATATGAATGTTCAGCAAAAACAAGTAAAGAAAAAAATTGAATTGAAATCAGGGACCCATTTTGTATCAGAACTAATTATAAATTGTGTTGATCTTCCATCATTTAATTTTGTAGTCCTTTGTGCACCTCTTTTACAGATGCTTAAGCCAGTGACAACAATCATTTGGTAATTTACCTGTTTACATAACTAGTTAATCACAGGTCTGAGATTGGCACACATGCAATTTTTCACCTACCTTTTTGTGCCACTTTTTTAAATACTTTAGTAGACGTTTTCTATAACTTCTTTGTTTTTGAATGTTAATATTTTTACATTGTAAGCTTCCATAGTAAAGATGACGTGAGCCTCTAATCCTTTTTCTTTTACAGCCACCAGAGAAAGAGGGTGGATTGCCTCGTCATGTTGGTAATAAAACTGAATGTGCCTTGTTGGGATTTCTTTTGGATTTAAAACGGGATTATCAGGATGTTAGAAATGAAATACCAGAAGAAGCATTGTACAAAGTCTACACCTTCAATTCTGTTAGGAAGTCCATGAGTACTGTCCTAAAAAATTCAGATGGAAGTTATCGGATATTCAGCAAGGGTGCATCTGAGATAATTCTGAAAAAGTAAGAGTAAAGTACTTAGATGAATAACTTGGCTATCTTTGCTTTACAGAATACTGTCTGTGTTTTTATTGTTGTTTTCTTTTTATGAGCATTCTATATTGCAGAGGACCTTAGAACTTTTTTGCATATTTTATGCTATCTAGATATTTAACCATTGAGTTCACTATTTTCTCAATGTAGCTTCTCTTCTTACCATCTGCTGTAATGAAAATAAGCTTATTATATTCTGTTTGGTGGATTTAATAAATTTCCATATTTAGTTTTATACCCATTGAAATTGTTTTATAAGATCTTGAAAATTCACTTTTTATATCAAAATGAAGTTTATCATATTTATTCTGTTGAAGTCATTTTTAAATAACTTCTGTCATCAGGCACTGGTGGCTCACACCTGTCATTCAAGCTTCTCAGGAGGCAATTCAAAGCCAGCCCAGACAGGAAAGTTCATGAGCCTCTTTGTCACCAGTAAACTACTAAAAAAACGTAAAGTAGAACTGTGATAGAGCACTAGCCTTGAACAAAAGATAACACCCAGGTCCTGAGTGCAAACCAGGACTGGCACACAAAGAAATACCTTCTGTTATTTTATATTTTATATAGTAATCCTGATTGTTTACTGTCTCTTTACTGATGAGTAGCTTCAGTTTTTATACATAATTTCACTATTGTTACCCCATTATTACAGGTATTGGAATTAGTTTATTTTTTAATTCTCATTAAAAACTTTTAATAAAAATTAAAGACAGTTTTTGAAAATTGGAACTTAGTTGATATTACAACATTTAAAATTTTTCTTCTTTTAATTCACTTGTTGTAAGCTGGTATTTTCTTAATGACACTTGGCAGATTGTACTCTTAACAAGCTTAAGAGACAAGTATATAAATAACCAAAAAGCAGAATGTGATAAGTGGATAGAGTTTTAAGATGAGAGATGCAGTGTTTAAGGTTGGCTAGTGTATCTGAACATCATAATGAAGGAACTTGCAACAGAAGAAAGGAGATGGAAATACACAGATCATATTAGGGGACTAATTGATTATATGTATAGTATAGATGACTAGTGAGAGGCTTTTGTTGCACACAGCCACGTAGAGATCTCTGCACAACACAGTTGGTTGCCGGATTTCATTATGAAAAACTAGAAATCAGTCTTTTCCCAGGCTTGCTTGGTAGCAGATCAATGGTAAAAGTAGAGTTTTTTTTGTTTTTTTCAGTCAGAATCAATCAGAGTTTGTACTGTTTCTCTACAACCAATTACCTTTTAGATATAGGGCAGATTTTTTTTCCTTTACCTTCCATTTTCTCCTATTGGAAAAGGGGTGATAACCAGCAACTGTATAATAGTGAAATAAAACAATATGTATAAAATGTCTACCATGGACCTGATAGCCTAATATGTAGTGAGAAAATAGTAACCCCCTTCTCCCCAGAATAATATTTGCATTTTTTTCTAGAAATTTAAATATGAGACTGAACAGTTAAAACAAATAGGCTAGGTAATACAACTGGGTTTTTTTTTTAATATTAGTGGCATCATCAAAGCTGTTATTAAAATTAACTCTTGCATCAAGGTATAAGGTAGATTGAAGAAAAAAGATTGACTGGAGCCAGATACCCAGTGAAGACACAGTTGTTAATACAATAGCTTTACCTGGAAGAAGGCAGCAAGTTAGAATAGTAAGAGTAGGCATATTCAAAGGAAGGTATATGGAATTTAGAAATTAACATTACCTAGAAAATAAAGAACGTAAGTACTGAGGTAAAATTTTAGACTCATCAAAAGTATTAAAGTAATGTTGGTACCTATTACATGGATAGTGAGAAGGTAATTTCCTGTCTTTTATGCTGTAATATGAAGGTTCTTGTACTATATTGCATGAAAGTTCGAAGCAGTGATAGAAAGCCTTAGAAAACAAAACGAAATATGTACTTAACAGGTACCTCTGTAATAGCAACTAGAGGTGGCATTGTCAAGAAAAATGAATAGGCTGGGAATGTGGCTTAGTAGTAGATTGCTTGCCTAGCATGCATGAAGCCCTGGGTTCAGTTCTTCAGTACTACATAAACAGTAAAGGGCATATGTGGCGTTGTAGCTTAAGTGATAGAGTGCTAGCTTTGATCAAAAGAAGCCCAAGGACAATACCCAGGCCCTGAGTCCAAGCCCCAGAACTGGCAAAAATAAAAAAGAGAGAAAACAAAGAAAGAAAAACGAGGATAAAGTGTGTGATTGCACTGTACAGTTAAAAGAAAACTTGGAATTGACTGCATTGACATTGTGCTATTTTGACATTGCACTATTTTGACATTGCTCTCTGTGGTAGAATGCTTATATTAATTAACAATAGTTTTTTTTTTCTTTTTTTTGCCAGTCCTGGAGCTTTAACTCAGGGGCTGGGCACTGTCCCTGAGCTGCTTTTTGCTCAAAGTCAGAACTCTACCACTTGAGCCACAGTGCCACATCTGGCTTTTTCTGTTTATGTGGTACTGAGGAATTGAACCTAGGGCTTCATGCATGCTAGGCAAGCACTTTACCAAGCCACATTCCCAGCCCTGTAAAATGATTTTTTTAATGCTATATAGAGATGTAGAAAATATCTATAGGAACTTGGAACCATACAAATTAGAACTGTCGGTTTTGTAAAAGGGAAAGGAAAAAAATGATATTTATGTCTGTAAGAATGGAACATACATAATTCCCTAAATTCTAGGTATCCGATCCTACAATTTCTCTTCCAGTTCACTCAAATGTCATTTACCATTATTTTTCCTCACTATTGATGTTTGGATTCAACATTTCCTTTTAGGTGTTTCAAAATCTTGAGTGCTAATGGTGAGGCCAAAGTATTCAGACCAAGGGACCGTGATGATATTGTAAAAACTGTGATTGAACCAATGGCATCAGAAGGCTTGAGAACCATATGTCTTGCGTTCAGAGATTTTCCAGCAGGAGAACCAGAACCAGAGTGGGATAATGAAAATGATATTGTCACTGGGCTTACATGCATTGCTGTTGTGGGGATTGAAGATCCTGTGAGACCTGAGGTAGTGAAATATACTATGTTCTGCATGTGCAGAATCCCTTTTTTAAGTATAGAGATTAAGTATAGGTGTTACCTATTACCAGTTTTCTAGTAAAATTCTTAGTATTTGTGGTATTACTATTTTTTGTGTGAACCCACGATGTACAAAATAACAATTCTTGTGATGTGTTGGTACCTTTTTATGATGTTCAGTTAGACAACTTCTCTTTGTTTATAAAAAAGCACAATTCCTTGAATTGGAACAACCACATAACCAATGTGCTAGGCACTATTCTAGTAGTAGTAAAGGCACAAAGAGCTTAGAATCTATCTCTGACCTCAAAAGAAAATTCACTGTCTTGAGTGAGAGGACAAAAAACATTATGACCTACATTATTGGACATACACAAAACATACTACATGAACAGAGAACATGCACTCTAAACCTCCTCTCAAGAAGTGGAATCATTTTCTTGGGTTTTGATTATGTACAAGATACTGTACCAAGTTCTTTAAGTATATTTTTTATAGTGTTCACCTCTTGGAAATACATTACTCTCACATGACAAATTCTAAAAAATGAAATGTTTAGCGTTCTGGAAAATAGAAAGCCAAGCTCTGTCTTAAAACACATCCTTAAAGGTTACTGCCCTGTATTACCCACTGGAAGGATCAAGTAAGACTTTATCAAGGTTAATTGCCTGTTTGGAATCTTAAAGGATCAGGAGGTGTTAGCTAAACCAAGAGAACAATAAGGAGATCGCAGAGAGTGAACACACTATTTTCTGACTAAAGCAGCAACATATATGTTCAATGAGTATATTAATTCATTGAGTTTATTCTTTGTGTATGTTGCTGGGAGGTATAAACACTCTTGAAGTTAATATTCTGGAAGAAGGTAAATAGGTAAAAGAACAGACATGAACAGTAGGACAAGTGGACAAAAAATTCTTAGGAGTAGCACTAGTTCCTGTTTTCTTAGTCTTTTCATTTTGAATTGCATATGTGGTAGTGGTCTCTGTGATGGTAGCAGTAGGAGTATGATGTGAAATAAGTGTATTTAGGGCTTTAGATCTGAAGGATTTGCACAGATGAAATAATGTAATCAAGGGAGAACACATTAAAACTTTGAACTGAGATATGATGGCTCACCATGAGCCAGACATAAATAGCTGTAAGTAGAGTATTCACAGGCAAACACAAAAATTTCGGGGCCTGAAGGTGAGAAAAAGTTTTGATCTATTTTAGACATAGAAAGGAGGCCAGCTCTTAAGTTTAAAGAAGGGAAAAGTGAGATGAGATGATCTGTGGCCTTATTGAGGCATCTGAATTGTATTCTGAGATTTGAGTTAGGAAGTAGCACCATTTGTGTTGTTAAAAATAAATACCATTAGGGCTGGGAAGGTAGCTCAGTGGTAGAGTCCTTGCCTTGCCATTAGCTGACACTGGGAGCTCATACCTATAACCCTAGCTACTCAGGAGGCTGAGATCTGAGTATTACAGTTCAAAGCCAGCCCAGGCAGGAAAGTCCATGACACTTAATTCCACTCAGAAAACGAGAAGTGGTGCTGTGGCTCAAGTGGTAGAGCACTTGCCTTGAGCTGAAGAGCTCAGAGACAGTACCCAGGCCCAGAGTCAAGCTCCAAAACTCTCTCTCTCTCTCTCTCTCTCTCACACACACACACACACACACACACACACACACACACCATTTTTAGTACTATTTGAGAGATTAAAGAAATAAAATTAGGGGTAGAGGAGTCAGTAAGATTATTACAGTCATTCTAGGAAAAATATGTTCATGACTTTGACTACAGTTGTGGCACAGAAGAAGAAAATAAAAAGATGATTTGAAAGTAAATATATGTAAACTAATAAGTATCAGTGTTCTGGGTTTGGATATTCTGTTTTTTATATTATTAAGACCTGGGACATCCAAATTAATGTCAAGTGAGGATTTAGACCTAAAGAGACATAAAGAGATTTAGTCCAGAGACATTACCGATGAAACTCAAAGGGCTTTCTTGTGGAGTGTGTAGCCAGGGAAGAGGACATAAGATTTACAAAGAAAGAAACCAGTATCTCTCTAATTTGCATAGCTTGGTCAATAGTAGAAATTACCACTATGATGAGAGAATCAGAAGAAACTGCATTTTAAGAGATGAAAATAAATCTTTTAGGGTTTGGAATTACAAATGCCCATGGAATATCCAAACTTCATAATATTCACTAACCTTTGATCATGGGGAAAAGTACTTGTAGCCTAAATCCATAGTAGTAGAATATTAAATTAGTATGTCTAGCTGGGCACCAGTGGCTACTGCCTGTAATCCTGGCTACTCAAAAGGTTGAGATCTGAAGATCGTGGTTCAAAGTCAGCCCAGGCAGGAAAGTCCATGAGACTCATCTCCAGTAAACCACCAGAAAAAAACAGGTGGCACTGTGGCTCAAGTGGTAGAGCTCTAACCTTGGGCTAAAGAGCTCAGGGACAGTGCCCAGGCCCAGAGTTCAAGCCCCATGAACAACAACAACTACAAAAATTAATGTGTCTTTCAACTTCTTCTTAGCATAGTGATTTTATCTCTTTTTAAATATGTTAGTAGCACTTGTTTCAGTATCACAAGATAAGCTTGGATACATTTATACTAAAATGAGACTAATATGAAACAGCTTTCTTTAATATTGTAGAATATATAGTTTTAAGTGATATGTAGAACAATCCCAGGTTGATTTCATACAGAGAGGTACTTAAACTTGCTAACATTCTTATCTTTTAAGGTGGAGATAATTTGTGAATTTTAAGTTTAAAAAGTATTTTGAGGCTATTAGGTACTCCATAAAATTGTTTTTAAACAGCTTTATTGAGATACAGTTTCAGTGTCACATACTTAGCCTATTTAAGGTGTACAGTTTATCACTAATATGCTCACTAAAACCTGTACCACCATCACTGTGCTCAGTTGTAGAACATTTTCATCACCTAAGAAATTCCATTTTTAATGGTAGCCATTCCCTACTTCTCCCCTACCCTGCTGCACCCCTGACCCGGAAATCATTTGTGTACTTTCTATATGTTTTCCTATCAAGTATAATTTGAGCAGGCTCTATCCTTTAGCACCCTATTCCATCACTAGGACCTAGTATAGTGCCTAACATTCAGTAAACAGTAGTTTGAATGAATGCATGTAATATCCCTCCAGTAAGATAGGAGGGTAGAGGGCCTTATGTAATAATGTAAATATTTACATTTAGATACGTGTGTAAGTTGTTGGTTGTTAGGTGTTTTCCTGTCTGGAATTGTGCCCTACCCTTGGAAATTACCTCTATGGTGACAACAATATTTCCCCAGAAATATAACATTCCATCAAATTGAGGAAGGTTGGTAGAGTAAAATACTAAATACTGAGAGACTACTCAAATCCTCTCATTTGAAACCTTCTTTTCTGTTATAATCTTAAAGTCTATTAACATGGAGCTAATATTGTACCATGACATAAATAGGCCAGAGCTGAGTGGCTTTTTCATAGGCATTTATTGTGTTTGTCTTTTTCAGCCTGTTTTTTTTTCTTGTGTTACCTGCATGGCCTGTAGCCATTTGAATATGCTACTCTGCTTTAGTAGGATCAACATGGATTATCTTGTTAGAGAGGAAGAGGAAAAAATGTTCCAAGCAAAAAAGAACTGCTGTAGCAGAGACATCCAAATAACTTATATACATTATTCAGACTATTCGTCAATCAACTTGTATACCTTAGAGAAGAGTTTTCAGTAAATCTTGAAAACTATTCTGAGTCTGAATTGTGATACTCTTTGACACTGAGAACTTTTGTGGTTTGTGTTTAACAACTAAGTTATTGTGTATTTTAAACAAAGTATATTGGTACATTAGAAAAAGAACTACAGCCAGGAACCAGTGATTCATACCTATAATATTAGCTACCCTGGAAGCTGAGATTTGGAGGATTGAAGTTCAAACATCTGTGTCTCTAAAAATGGCCAGTAGAAAGCTGGGCTGGAGGTGTGGCTCAAGCAACAAAGTGCTGCCTGGGCAAGCACAAGTCCCTGAGTTCAAGACATACCAAGTATCACAAATAAATAACTTAATAAATAACTAAGAGAACTCTACCACACTTGGTACCAATGTCCAACACATGCAATCCTATCTACAGGCTGAGATTAAGGGATCAAAAGTTTGAGGCCAGCCAAGATTGAAAAGTTCACAAGAGCTCTTCTCAACCAAGAGCTAGATGTGGTAGTGCACACCTATTTTCCTAGGTATGAAAGGGAATCTAAAATAAGCAGATGGGAGCCAAGGTACACACCAGGGCAGAAATATCTAAAAAATAACCAGTGTGAAAAAGGGATAGAAGTCTGGCTCATCAATAAGGACATATGTTCAAATTCCAGTACCACAAAAAATGGATAAATGAATAAGTGAATGAATGAGTGAAACAAAACTATCCTAAGGTATATTAGCTAATATAAAGGAAGAAGAGCATGAAAGCAGAGATACCAGTTAAAAAGCCATTGCAGGGAAGTGATAAAGAGTGCTTGCCTTGAGCAAAAAAAAAAAAAAAAAAAAGGCATTTCAAGCCAGATACTACTAGTGGGGGCATGCCTGTAATCTTCGCTACTTGGGAGGTAGAGATCACATTGGGAAAGATCACATTCCAGGCCTGCTCAAGCAGAAAGTGAAACGTTATCTCAAAACTGACCAGAGAAAAAATTCTGGAGGCATGGCTCAAGCTTTAGAGCCCCTGCCTGGCAGATGGAAAGCCTTGGGTTCAAACCCCAGTATCAAACACATATACAAGGAAAAAAGGCATTGCAGGAAGCACTAAGGACATTACAAGGGAGGCTTGAGATAGAAACATAGGAATCCTTGGTCCTTAAGAGTTTATAGAGGCAGGAAAATGGAAGAGAAAGTACAAATGACCTCTAAATTTCTGTTATTATTAAATAAGTCTTTTTTAGTCATTCAAATACTGGCATCTATCTGGCGGAAATATAAATACAATTCTGAGATAAGAGAATGATACAGATTTGAAAGTCATTAACACATGGCCTGAGAGCTAAGTGAATTAAGTCTTAAAAGATACAGATTGAGGGGAAAAACTTTGAAATCTTAAGTCTAAAGAGCACTAACATTTTACTTGTGTCAATAAATCAGAAATTTAGACAGCAAACCACAAAAAAAATGCCTAGTGGTTTTTTGCCAGCTGGAAAGATGCTTTAAAAGCCTTAAGAAATAAGTAGTGCACACAAATTAACTGATGCCAGCTAAAAACAAAACCTGACCTAAGTCTGTACCAGTGGAATTGGAAAGAAAAGGCAACTAGGAATAATTCAAGAAATATTGGCCACCTAGAAATACATGTTGTTTCAGTAGGATGTTTGTCTTTGAAATTTTAGTTTTCTATTGTAACAGGACTTTTTTTCTATGTAAACCAGGTACCAGATGCAATAAAGAAATGTCAGAGGGCTGGAATTACTGTGCGAATGGTTACTGGTGATAATATTAATACTGCCCGAGCTATTGCGACCAAATGTGGAATATTACATCCTGGGGAAGATTTTCTGTGTCTAGAAGGTAAAGATTTTAACAGAAGAATACGAAATGAAAAGGGAGAGGTAAGAAGCTTTTTTAAGCTTTTTAGTTAATATGTTTTTAGTATATTAAGAATTTCATTTAACAAGCATATATTAAATGTGCAGCACCATGTTAGACACCTTGAATAACTTCTAACACTGTAGGAAGCAAAAATTTTCTGATTATAGAAGGTGAAGAGAAAAGTGATAAAGAAATTGGTCCTAAGGAGAATGAGCTTGTCTTGCTAGAATGCTTTATGAAAGTAGTTACTGTGAGTCTAGGTACAATGTACATAAGAAAAAGTAAGAAAGATACATAAGAAAAGAGGAGAGGCTGGTGTGGAACATTTTTTGGGGGATGGGAGGTCGTGGGGCTTGAACTCTGGGTCTGGACGCTTTCCCTGCGCTCCTCAGTTCAAGGTGAGTGCTCTACCACTTGAGCCACAGCACCACTTCTAGTGGTTTATTGGAGATAAGAGTCTCACAGAGTTTCCTGCTCCAGCTGGCTTTGAACTGTGATTCTCAGATTTCAGCCTCCTGAGTAGCTAGGCTTACAGGCGTGAGCCACCGGCACCCAGCTTGTGGAATGTATTTTATGAAACCCCAAACTCTTAGAACTTCTCAGACTAAGGAAGTTCCAATTTCACAGACAAGTGGGGAAAATTTTGAAAATTGATCTCTCTTTTTTTGGGGGGGGCAAGGGGGGGTCTGGTCGTGGGGCCTGAACTCTGGGCCTGGGCACTGTCCCTCAGCTCTTCAGCTCAAGGCTAGCACTCTACCACTTGAGCCACAGCG
>NW_012267219.1:24555565-24780549 GCF_000151885.1 Dipodomys ordii | reverse complement strand
ACCACTTGAGCCACAGCGCCACTTCCGGCTTTTTTCTTTTTGCTTATGTGGTGCTGAGGAATCGAACCCAGGGCCTCGAGCATGCAAAGGCAAGTGCTCTACCACTGAGCCACCTTCCCAGCCCCTTTTTAAATTTTTAATAAGCATAAATTTTAAATTTGGGGCAGATATTTTAATTGTTTTAGCTTTGACTGTTTTTAGCTATGACTGTTGTGGTTGTAAACTTGAGTTTTAAAGGACATAAATTTATTTTAGAGCATGAATTTTTTAAAGTAAACAATTACAATGAACTTACTATTGATTATTCCTCCAGATAATAATTGTGCAGTTTGGTGGAAAACCTTTCAGTTGTTCAGAACTTTCAATAGAACAATGGCTATGGTCAATATTCCTAGGAATGGGAACATTACTCTGGGGCCAGGTAAAAAATATTTCATCATTTTTGCTCAAGTAAAAAATAATTTTTTAAAAACATTCCTCAGTATATTTAAGTTCTGCTACTTAATTCTACATAATCATTTGGGTCAGGTAAGAGAATTGTTAAGGATATGCCTTGGGGTTTTTTCTTCTATTTATTCATTGTATTTTATTCAAACAAATATTATATAATATTTATTTCAAGATACTTATTTCTATGCTTATGTTTATTTTTAACTTATTTTTAGAACAAATCTTACAACAGATAGGTTGTATTTACAACTGGTTAAAATGTTAATTTATGTATTTATGATCTACTTTCATGTTATCAGAATAACATTATGAAACTAGATTATATTCACTTTATTTTGCTATGCAATTATATCTGAAATGTAGCATAGTAAAAATGTTTAGTTTTTGCATATAAAACTTCAATAAAAATAATAGTATCTGAAAAATAGAGTGGCATTTTAGGGTATTTGGATTGAATAGCTTTAGGAGTATATAAACATATATATATTATAATTCCTGGAAAACAAGATGCACATCAACTTTCTTGGAAATGCATGACATTGTTTTTAAAAATAAGTTGTAATGACCTGTACAATGTTCAGTTGAAACTTATTATTCTTACTATAAAACTAGCTGACTAAAAATCTATGCTAAGGTTTGGGTAAATGCATGTTAGCATGCTATATGACTTGTGCATGAGAATTTGTCATTTTCCAAGGCAAGCTAGACTTTTACATTTTACTTAAATTTAGCTCATTTTTCATTCCTTTTTGTCTTATCTTCTTGTTTATTGTGTTTCTAGGTTCTAAGCTTTCCTTACTTATCTTATCAGATAATTTCTTAGAAGGAAGATCCCTACTTGATTCACATTCTTTTTTTTTTTTAAACCATTATTTCATAATGTTCTCTGGTAGGCAGAACATACCCTCCAAAAATTCTGGCCAATTTCAAGAAGAGGAAATGGAATACAGCATACATAATCACACAGTAGCAAGCTTATGTTGACATTCTTCATTGAATTTAAGTGTGCAGTGGTAGAAGGAACACTGGCTTTGTGGCTAGGAAACCTGGAGTCTTAAAACATTCCATGGACAAGTCACCAACCAATTTGACTTTTGTGAAATGAGATATTTGACTAGAACCTCTCCAAGCTATTCTGTGTCTGACTGTGTGCTTGTTTTTCTCATGATGAACTCTACTTCCAGAGGGAGGATGACTGTTAATATTTATAAGCTAATTCATATCTTTTGGTGGTTTTATTTTATATCCTTTATGCTTTCTAAGATATCTGTTTCTATTTGGTGTTATTATCAATCACCATTAATTCAGCTTTAAGTAAAAATAAGTGTATTTAATAAAACTTCTCAGTATAACTTGTATGATTTTCATTTGAAGTAAATATAACTAATAGGAATTTAAACATGTGTATATTAAATCATGTTTGTAGAGTTTGCTATTGTGAATTAAAATATGGAAGCATATAATTAGGCTAATTCCTATTTTAAAAACTTTCTATATTTCAAACTTAAATCTTTTGTGTTACTAAGGGAAGAATTATTTGTTGTTCTGGAAGAGAAATCTGATCAGCAGATTCTCATTGCTTCATTGGTAAAGTCATAATTTTCCAGCTTTTAACCCTTTTATAAAGTTGATCCGTTTGACTGTAATTGATGTAACTTACTTCTAAGTTCTTTCCCCTGTGTTATAGCTTATTTCAACAATTCCAACTAGTCGCTTAAAATTTCTAAAAGAAGCTGGTCATGGAACACAAAAGGAAGAAATACCTGAGGAGGAATTAGCAGAGGATGTTGAGGAGATTGATCATGCCGAGAGGGAGTTGCGACGTGGCCAGATCTTGTGGTTTAGAGGTCTGAACAGAATCCAGACACAGGTATGGGCCTGGTAGAGAGGTAGGAAAGATGATGGGAGCAAGGGCTTTTTGACCTGGGGAGGAGGTTTCTCTGTGCTCCTTAACTTCCTTTCTAGCCTTCCCAACCCACAAAATGTATTCTTTTGAAATATACTACTGGTGGCTGGACTGAGTGAAACTTTTAACTGATTATGAAAGAATGTGTCTTATATGCCCCTAAGTTCCTTTTTCCCAGTGTGTTTTTTCCCCCTTCATCTCAAAATGCTACTCTTGCCTATTAATCTGCTCTGTTAAAAAAAAAAAAAGTGCCTTTTCCTTTACTTTTTATATGTTGATAGATGGAATGGTCCTTTCTCTTGTTCTCTCTCTCTCTTGCTGAGCAAGCTGTCACAATCTCTGATTCCTTGCAGATGGATGTAGTGAATGCTTTCCAGAGTGGAAGTTCCATTCAGGGGGCTCTAAGGCGGCAACCCTCCATCGCCAGCCAGCATCATGATGTAACAAATATTTCTACCCCTACACATGTAGTGTTTTCCTCTTCTACTGCTTCTACTACTGTGGGGTGTGAGTGTGTGTTCCTAAGTGCATGAAATTAACATTTCCTACTTCACACACCTAACGTTTCTCATTTTCTCCTTAATGTTTAAAATTCATTGTTCAGGCTTTTCATAAAGCTTTCTTTTCGTAAAGTGGATTGAGACCTCAAAGTGTTGTCGTTGTTGTTGTTTTATTTCTTAGGGGGCTAGATAACAGATGGAACAATTGCAACCAGAGATTAGATATGAAATCTGTGAGCTTATCTCTATGTTAATGAGATGTTAATAGTTAATATGGGGAATAAAATTGCAGCTTAGAATTTGTGAAACTACTATAAATCTTTGAGTATATGCCTTTAAATGTTTTTGTACTGCATGGTTCCTAAAAGCATGTGACTTGAAACTAATCTAATAGAACCAGGAAATTACATTTATAAAGCAAAAAAAACATGAATTTAGTATTACAATTTCTATCCTATCAAGTCTGAAAATGAAGTTAGTAGTAGCCTGAAGTTCTGAGTGTAATATAGCTGATTGCTTGCCTTCTTAGCCTGAAGTTTGCCTTGCTATATATGTATGTATGTTTTTGTTTGCGGGGGGAGGTGAAATTTTATGGTAGTTACAGTTTCATTTCCATTTGTATAATCTATTTCATTTGAAATGATACAATAGATTAAAAATGTTCAATTAAGTTTCAAAAGCAAATAGGGAAAATATATTTTGATTGATTGTTAAACTGTTGTATGTTTTAATATGTGTTAATTGGCTAGAATCATTCTTTTAGGTTTTCCTTAAACGGTAAATTCCCAAAAGCCTATAACCTGTATGATCTTAATGTAACTAGGGTCTTCTGATCTTATTGTGGATTTTCAGTGTGTTGGAGGCAGTAAAAGTATAAACCCAACTCCCCTGCCAAAATTGCTGAAATTCCTAAGTTTAGACTTGTATTTCTCAGAGACCTCTCTTTTTTTGTTCTTCAGTCAGCTAAGGACTAGAGACATATTGACAAGCTAGAAAGATAGTAAGTCAACAGGACAGTATAAGCTATTTACTCATAATGCCTGTTTGTTTACTGTTTGCTTAAGTAAATTTTATGTTTTCTAAAATACTGTAAAACAAGCAAAATGTAGCACTGAGCATTTAAATGATTTGCATATAACTAATTAGCAAAGGTAGCATGGTGTAAAGCAAAAAAGTACTCTAAAGACAAACTAACCTTGTAACATTGGGATATTATATTTACATGTAAGAATGTTTTGGGTTTTTTTAAAGTTACTTGCCAAAATGAACTTGTAAGTATAATGCCTGGCTTAATGCTTAGTACAAAAAAATGACAGTTGCATCTTTGCCTCCCTATTAGGAAGATGGTTTTATAGGCTTCTTACTAGCCATTCCTACATGGGAGGTCCATATTAAATGTCAGGGCTTTTGTAGAACCTCAGAGCCTGTAGTCTGGTGAGGAAAATCAGACCAATCGTTGGAATTTTCCCAAAGGTAATGAAACACAGATTACTTACATATAAGGAGCCAAAAATAAGAGATTATCATGAAAGAATTTCCCTTCTCCCTAGAATGTTAAATTTGAAATTTTTCAAACCTGTTGGTCAGTTGAAATATTAATAGACAAATACTCTTCACCTTCATTTCCCATATCTTAATTGTTTTATGGCATCTCTACACATACAGATAATGAATAATTTTTTACTGAGCCATTTGAAAGTGACAAGACATTTCATTCATTCCTACTTCATATCTCTAAGAATGAAAAGTCATATATATATATGGTCCAGATTTTTATCAGATATCTCCAAAATGTTCTTTATAGCTTTTGATCCAGAATCTAAGAAAAAATGATCAGCAGTCTGTGTCCTAGTTGTGTTCTAAACTTTATGTTAAATATCAAATCAAGCCAGATTCAGGCATACTTGTAATCTAAAGCACTTGGAAGACAAAATTTGGGAGAGTTGTGAATTCAAGCCTCTAGACTATGCAGCAAAACACTTATCTTGGGGGGAAAATTTTTTATTTTATTGTGAAGCAGATATACAGAAGGGTTACAGTTACATAAGTAAAGTAATGAGTACATTTCTTTTAGAACAATGTTACCCCCTCCATTCATTTTCTCCCACTCCCCATCTCCCTTTGTCATTCTTTCTTATGGAAGCATAGCATTCCGTGTGTGTGTGTATGTGTGTGTGTGTGTCATTTTCTTGATCCATTCATCTACTGAGGAGCATCTGGATTGATTCCATACCTTAGCTGTGGTAAATAATGCTGCAGTAGCATAGTTGAGCTCGTTGCTTTACGGTAGCCTTGTTTGTGGTTATTTGGGTAAATTCCCAGGAGGGGGATTGCTGGGTAATAGGGAACCTCTATGTTTAGTCTTTTTTTTTTTTTTTTTGGCCAGTCATGCCGCCTGAACTATGGGCCTGGGTGCTGTCCCTCAGCTCTTCAGCTCAAGGCCTAGTGCTCTACCACTCGAGCCACAGCACCACTTCTGGCTTTTTCTTTTTATGTGTTACTAAGGAATCAAAACCAGGGCCTCATGCATGCCAGACAAGCACTCTACCACTGAGCCATCTTCCCAGCCCTATGTTTAGTCTTTTGAGGAACTTCTATACTGCTTTTCAGAATGGTTGAACAAGTTTACACTCCCACCAGCAATGTAGTAGCATCCCTTTTGGTCACATCCCCACCAGCATCTGTTATTATTAGTTTGCTTGATAACGGCATTCTAATTGGTGTGAGGTAGAATCTCAATGTTGTTTTGATTTACATTTCTTTTATGGCCAGAGTTGTTGAACATTTCTTCATTGGCCATGGTCTATTGGCCATTCTTATTTCTTCTTCAGAGAAGTCTTTAGCCCATTTACTAATGAGGTGGTTGTTTCTTTAAGGATTTTTTTTGGGGGGGCTTAATTTTTTGAGCTCTATGCATATTTTAGGTATGAGGCCTTTATCTGATGTATAGCCAATAAAGATCATCTTCCAGTCTGTGGGCTTTCTACTTATCCTGCTAGCTATGTCCTTTGCCCTACAGAAACACTGCAATTTAATGCAATTGGAAAAAAAATAAAATAAAGCCACACACAGACCTGCCTCTAGGTTCCTGGACCAATACTTCCATAAATAGAGGTATACTTCAGAGAGTGGCAAAGGAATTATGATGGCTCTTGTCTCATCAGAGTTTGAGGTGTTTTACTTTTTTATTCTATATCCTGTAATCCTGGAACATGAAATATCCAGGGACTGGCATATGTCTTGCTAATGAGATCATCATTACATACAAACAGACGCAGTAATTATTGCTGTTTCCTTAATTTTTTTGAACCTTGCTGATAGCACATTGTGTTAGATGGCACAGAATATCAAGGTAGAGTTAACTAAGTGTTAGTGACTAACTAAGTGTTATGTTTTATGAAAAGTTTAATTATTTCACTGTACTTCTACCCTAATATTGAATAGTCTTAGAAATATCTAAATGTCAGGTATCTTTGGTTCATTTGGAGGCCTCGCTTTACTGAGAATTAGTAATCCATCCTAGTTTGTCAAATACAAGATTTGAAACAGCTTCAGGGAGATCATCTTTTTTTCCCTTCATTTATTAAATTAAGTAACTGTACAAAGAGGTTACAATTCCATATATCAGGATAAGTACAATGAATCTTGATTAATACCATTTTATTAATAAGATCATTATTTTTATGATCTCTAGAGAAAACATTCTTTTTAAAACTATGAATTGTAGAATTTCAAAATAAAATATTAAATGGATGATTTTAATAGTGTGTTTAGCATATTGTTTACATTCCTTAAACAATTAATTAGTAAAGGGGTGGGCAAAACAAGAACAGTAAATGTATTTGCTGCTATTATTCTGTCATATTAAGGCTCAAATACAAACACATGAATAAAACATAACTATAAAGTATGATGGAATCACAAGAGAAGATAGACTAGATCATCTATTCTCGATGTGTGGATTGTGGCCCAACAGCATCTGGGAAGGTTGAGATCTCAGGCCCCTGCACCTTTGAGAAGCCCTGGAATTGATACTTGTGTGCTAACACTGTTACTATCAGTTAGCAGTTCTAAGTGCGCCCACAACAGCCCCAGAAGGTATAGTTATTGTTGATTCTTACTTTATACCTGAGAGAAACACGTTGAATGGGTTCCTGCATTAGTAAGTGGCAAACTGAAACCCATTTTATTTCTTTTTTCTCTTTTCTTTTTCTTTTTTGCCAGTCCCTGAGCTTCTTTTGCTCAAGGCTAGCACTCTACCACTTGAGCCCAAGTGCCACTTCCAGCTTTTTCTGCTTATGTGGTACTAAGGAATCAAACCAAGGACTTCATGCATGCTAGGCAAGCACTCTACCACTAAGCCACATTCCCAGCCCTAAATCCCATTTTTTAAAACCAATTTTGAAACACGTATATGAAGAGATACAAGGTTAAATAATGAAGAAACGCCAATTTATTATTATCTTAAGATTATTTTCTTAATCTTTTATAATCTTCCCTTAGCATTTGAGGTTGTCTTTATTTTTTAAACAAGTCATTAGAATTAAAACAGAAGTACACAGTATTTTGTGGGATATATAAAAGCACTCAGCCATTTGGATTTTGTCTTTTTTGTTGTTATTTGCTTCCTTTTTAATCTGAACAACACTGGATTAATAAGAAATGGCATCACTACAACCTGGTTTTAAAGTTTACCCTTTGTCATCTTTTAAATTTGTACATCAGATCTCTAAGCAGAAAGGTAAATTGTTGCACTGTCTATAGGGCTGAAATACAGAAAACTTTGAAACTTTGTGTCTTCAAACTTGAGTGACAGAAAAATTCCAGTAGAATTTTTCACATTTTAAATTGTTTCCAAAGAAATTTAGTGATATGTTGTAAGCTATGATAGAGAAACACACTGAATATTTTTAGAAAAATGGCATATACTCAAATATTTATAGCTGTTTAATGGCATTTTATAGATACTCACTTGGGTTTTGTCTTTATTTTTACTTTTTAATAAAGGGAGTAGTGGGGTAGATGTGAGTTCATTGTGACATTCAGCTTATATTTGCTTGGCTTTTTCATAGTCGGTGACACCCTAATTCCTAGCATGATAAATAGTAACCCTTTGTGCTTGACTTTGTTTAACTTATTTGAATTGTTTTCAAAAATACATTCTTTTTTAATTTAAAAACAAATCAGCTAAGCTTGTGTATGGTTCAGTTTTTTTGTTTGTTTGTTTTTTGTTTTTTTAGGCAAAAAAATCCTATAAAATGGCTATTAAATTTTTAGCCACTGACAATGAGGTTTTCATAGTATTACTTTGAATCTATACCTCTTAGTTCTTAAGAGTATGTGGTTTTGTTGTTCTGTAGTGTCCTACTAAAATATTCATTTTTTTACAGTGTATTGCAAGTTCCACTGCATTACATGCAAATATGATTCACTCATACCTAGCTGTTTGTGGATTCAAACTCATAAATGAACCATTTTTTTAGTTAACTGAATAGTGTACTGACATCTTCCTGTGTTTTCTGATATTTACAGATTCGAGTGGTGAATGCATTTCGTAGTTCTTTATATGAAGGGTTAGAAAAACCAGAATCAAGAAGTTCGATTCACAACTTTATGACACATCCTGAGTTTAGGATAGAAGATTCAGAGCCTCATATCCCCCTTATTGATGACACTGATGCTGAAGACGATGCTCCTACAAAACGTAACTCCAGTCCTCCACCCTCTCCTAACAAAAATAACAATGCTGTTGACAGCGGAATTCACCTTACAATAGATATGAACAAGTCTGCTACCTCTTCATCCCCAGGAAGCCCACTACATAGTTTGGAAACATCACTCTGATTGTAAGCTGAATGTTAACACACTAGCTGCATTGTAAAGAAACAAATTGAAACTGGGTCTTTTCACATATTGTGATGGACAAGATAGTATTCTTGTCTTTGGACTTCAACAGAAGACACACTTGTACGAATGTAGATTTATTTTTTTAAAAAAAAAAAAAAGCAAAGCTTTCTGCCAGACTGAGGGTGCTTTTTGTGGGGTGGGAGAAATGAACTGACAGATAAACAGTAACTCAGTATAAGTGACCTGTGGAATGGTCCTAAACAGTGTATTAGCAGAACTTTAGTTTTTCTCAGTCCTTGATGGGAGAGAGGGAGGAGTAAGCTGGGCAAGACAAAGAGCCCTGGATCATTGAATTGATACTTTCATTTCTGCTGTTGGCTGTTAATAATTTGGATTATTTATGTTTATAAATGATACAGATCTGTTTACAAGGTTTGTAGATACTTTTTTTGTTCCTGTTCATAGATGGGAAGCTTCCTTATAACTGATGCAAACAAAAATTAGTCCTTCAAATACTGCTGTATTTTCAGGAAAAAAAGGGGGGGTGTTTCTATTGAAACTGTACTAAATTTTTGCCTACAATTTACCTTGTTAAATATTGTAGATAAATTGCTAATACTAATAGCCAAATAGATAACACTAATGCTTTGTTTAAAAAAAGAAAACAAAACAAAAAAACATGAGCAGTGGTGTTCTAATAAAGTTATGGCATCTGTCCTAATTAGTTTCTTAAATACATTTACTACTTAATGGTTTTGAAACAACTGTTTAATTTTTAAAATTTTTGAAAACTTGCTAATAACCTTTTGTTCAAAATTTAGTAGATTGTTTAATGCAGGACATCAACTACATAATGAAAGATGCTTGAAATGCTTTTGTTATTTCAGGCAAATCAAATTAAATCAAACTATCAAACTACAAGAGAACCTTAGTCCTTTTTGTTTTTGTCTAAATATGTTAGTTTAGTGATGTCTTGGTGAACTGTGAGTGAATTGTATTGATTTTTCTAATAAATCCTTAGAGACCTTCATACAGCATGAGGGCTGTTGGCATTTTGAAAAAGGTTAACAAGTAGAAGCATACATGTTTTTCTTTCTTTTTTGAACTTGTTTGTAAACATAAATAAAAATGCCCTTTTACTAAATAAATACACGGCAATGTTTTTTTAAAAAGACATTTCAGCTTCTTTCCTCAATTCTGCATATAATGGTGCATCAGTCTTTTCTCTTTGATCGCAATTGGAATAAATTTCAAGATGGTAACAGCCCCATGAAGTACTGCTTTAATTCCTTGTTGATAATCTAGTAGAATCAGAATACAAAAATTACCACAACTTACCTAAAATATTATCTCACATTTTTAATTTTTTAATGTAATCATTGTCTTTTATTAAGTGGCCAAAAAACAGATTAGGTAAAATGAGAGTAGGTGAAAAGTAGAAAAGCTTCTAAACAGATATATTTAGATATAATAGTTAACTATATTCTAGAATGCCCGTTTCTAAACCAATTAGATTCTTTAAAAACTGTTTCTGTCCTGTCTACCTTTTCCTCCTGTTTTCCTCTTGTCTTTACCCTTTAAAAATTGGTATTGTATCAGGGCCCAGATTTCACCAGATACACAATCCTCAGAATGACATAGAGTTTACGAGGACTACTACATCCTAGAGTGCTGACCCAGAAAAGAAATGTTAGTTGATGGTGCTTGATATTTTTGATGGGTGGGGGAAATCTTTTTCTCTCCATCAGTTCTTTGCAGTAATCCTCTGCAAGACTTAGAAATACAATGGCTCTGTCAGCATTTATCATTGTACATTTACTCATCAGGTATTTATAGTGATTCATACTGTAAAAAAAAGAGGTAGCATGATATGCTGGAAGCATATTTAGACTAGGAGTCAAGACGTGGCTTCTAGTCCTGGTTTTTGCCATTAATGTTCTGCATGATCTTGGGGAAATAGTTTACCTTAAATGAGGGTGGTGGACTAGACTCATCTTGAAGAACCCTTTCAACTCTAAAAATTGACCCTATTAACTGAGGAAGCCTATAAGGCATAGGGAATAGAGAAAAGGGAAATGTTTTCAGTTTTCTTTTTTTTATTTTGGTTATGCTTAAATATGAATGTACTTACCAAAAGATTTAGAAGTGCATGTGCTTTGGAGGATTTGTATTGAGCTTTTACAGTATTCATTTTCAACTCAAGGCAATGGCTTTTTACACCAACTCTAATCCATAAACCGGTCTTATGACATCTATGAAGTAGTAGCAAGACATGCTTAGTGTGTATTTCTCTCTTTGAGACACTGTAATTTCTACCAGAAATTTCCAGAGCATTATGTAAGTAGGAAAAAAAATGCAAGCAAAGCTGTTAAAGATCTCAGATTCCATTATATATTATGTATAGCTGAAATCAGCATCTGTAATTGAATCACTTTTTCTCTTTAATCCTCTAACCAAAAAAAAAAAATGTTTAATTTTGCATCCCAAATGTTTTTAATCTTTGTATATTTTTTAAAAATCCTTTTCTCCTCATCATTGCCTTTTTTGTGGTTGTAAATAGACTTACTTGCACTTTGAAGATGAGTTACTCCTTGTCATCTTACAAATATGTGATATGGTAATTTTCATAACAGATGTCAGTTTTGAACCAAGAAATGGTGATTTGTTTATAAGAAAAAAAAACTGACTTCATTTCTGTGAAATTGCTCTTTGAAAATTTCTTTTTCCACATGTAAGCCAACTGAGATACCGTGATGGTGTTGATTTCTTTTAATGATGCTTACCATCTATTTTAGCCACTGAGCCTTTTATTATTTGTCTATTTGTAAAGTTTATTTGTCTTAACTCATTTAATAAATATACTGTTTATCTGTTTCTGAATGGGGACTGAACTTTTTGAATATTGAAATTGATTTGGACATCATATTTTGGAATTACTTTTTTTCCACTTCACATTTTTGAATTCTAATTAATGATAGTTTATAATGTACTTGGAATGTGATGGTTATGTTACATGAATTGGTGTTGCCTCTAAAATGACAATGGTGCATTGCCCCTACTAGCCTACCCACTGCCTCAACCCTTCTAACCCTATAGATCAGTTCTGTAGTGATGAACAGCATTTTTAGGAAAGACTAGGTTTTCCACAATAGTTAAAGAATTGGTTTTTCATGACACAATTCAATCTTGTCACTAATAATTATCTTAACTGTGACAAAAGAATAAAATTTCTTAGTTGGGTTTTATAATAAATTATTAACAAATTAACAATGTTGAAATGCTGAGTTAACTTTAAGTGATTATGAATATTTTGATAGTGTAAATTAGTAAGTTATTGGGCACATGTTATATTTATGGAATGAGTATTTTTCATCATATCAGGCTTTATGTATTGTATATTAGGACTGAATTGTAAATTGTGTTCTTTTTGTAAAACTAAATGAATAAGAAAGGGGAGTTTCTTTAAGCTTTTGCTGTTGATATACTTCCTTCCGCATACCTGTATAAAACTTTGTCTTAACCATAGCTGTCTTATTCCTGTAACCTATGCATACCAACCACTCTAAAACACTTTCACCTAAATCCCATATCAACCTTTATCTTTTTAAATTATTCTTACACACATAGGTAAACCCCCCTCAAAAAAAGATACTTTTTCCTTACATAATTAAGCCACCTAAACTAAAAATTATCTCTTAACTAAGTGCTTTTCCAGTATAAAGAATGTGGATAAGGGAAGTTGGTGTTTGTGTGTCTATACTGTTCTCATTATATTCCAAAAAGGAAATTATCTTTATTCATGTAGTTTCCTCTTTAAGCAGTTGATAATCTTGGCCCTTAAACTCTCAGGAGTTTACTTTTATTTTTGTCATAAACAACTTTTTTGAAATGTTTACCATTTTAAAAAAGTGTTTTATGGGTAAATATACTAAAGGTATGCATGTGTAATCTGTTTTCTCTAAGTTTATACTGTCATCATTGAATAATATTATTTAATGGCTCCAAAATGAAAACTTAAAAAGTTGAAATGTTTAAATACTATTACAGTAGTAGTCTATAGCACAATTTCCCTGGCACTACCCCTCAACTTCCCAAATCAGTAACACACATCTGGCTTTGGGTTAGTTAGTTAGTGCAGGACTAAGGTTCTCTTACTTTTAAGTCAGAGTTTCAAGACCACATATTTTCCAAGTCACCTTGTAGATCATTAGCTTTTTAAAAGATTATTGGGGGAGTGAGGGTGTGTCTCACATGGTAAAGTGTTTGCATAGCACTCATGGGACCCCCAAGTTCAAACCTAGCATGTCAAAAATAAAAAAGTAAATGGAATAAAAGGGGTTTAAATAAATAAAGGGGTTTTAATCAACATAAACTTAACAGAGTACTTCCTAAATTAAGCATTTCATATGGGTATATTGTAAGTCATGTGAACTTCTGCTGTTTTATGTAGAAACTGAGGCTTTGAAGGTATGAATGACTTGCGCTGAGTTACATAACTTGGTGGTAGGGCTGGGATTTACAGATGAAGCTGACCCTTTTAGGATCATGAACTAGCTGCCGCCCCCGGTCATTGCTATATATATATATATATATATATATATATATATATATATATATATATACACCTTACATCTGAGTTGTTCCCTTAGCTGTTCTTTCCTGTTAGTGGATTCTAAAGAGAGTATTTTAGGACTCTTCCTACCGTTCTTGGGAAATAGGTCAAAAGACTGAGGCAACTTAAGGCATCTACAGTAATCCAAATATTCCTTATAGAATATTTAATGTAGCAGAAGAACCAAAAATGAGAAAGAACTCAGTCAAATGGAGGATTTTTTTAAAATTTTTTGCAATACTAAGAATGGAGCCCAGGACCTCAGTTGTGCTTGCTTATGGGCAAGCATTCTACCATGAGGTATTTCATCCTCAACCCTAGAATTTGTGTGTGTGTGTGTGTGTGTGTGTGCGCGTGTGCACACATGTGCCTACATTTCTACATGTATGTGTGCAGGTCCTGGAGCTTGAACTCATGCCCTGAGTGCTGTCTCTTGAGTTGTTTTGCCTAAGGCTAGCGCTCTGCCACTTGAGCCACAGCTCCACTGTCGGCTTTTTGGTGACTAATTGGAGTTAAGAGTCTTGAATTTCTTGAACCGCAATCCTCAGTTTCCTGAGTAGTTACATTTTCCAGGCATAAGCCACCACCAGTGCCCAGCTAAAATGGATTTTTAGTAATATATTTTGATTTGGGAATTTCATGACTTAGTCTAATGGGTGTATTTACTTGACATTTCATAAATAACAGGTCATTGCTTTATTGCTTTTTAATTTAGAATAAAAATTTGTCAGAATGAGATGCTTTGCATTTTTGTTTTTGAAATTTGTATAGGGTGTTCTATTTAGTGTTTATTTTTTAAGTCAAGAAATACATTGCATTTAAATAGTAATTTCTTTGATGAAAATTCTTAATGTTTTAATATTAAACTCAAAAGAGTGACTGAGTTGGATGTTGGATTTTAAATGATCCACTGGCTGTGGGCAATCCTGGGGCTTGAACTCAGGGCCTGGGTGTTGCCCCTGTGCTTTTTTGTTCAAGGCTCACACTAGTTCTGCCACTTAAGCTACAACTCCACTTATGTTGTTGTTTTTTTTTTTTTTTTAGTGATTCATTAGAGCTAAGAGTCTTGAGGACTTTCCTGCCTTGGCTGGCTTTGAACCATGATCCTCAGATCTCCTCCTGTATAGCTAGGATTGCAGGTGTGAGCCATCAGTGCCTAGAAATTTTTTTTTTTGTCTTGCACTCAAGGCCTGAGGTCTATCATTGAGTTCTTTCATTCAAGGCTAGGGCTTACCACTTTGAGCCACAATCCTGTTTTAAGTTTTCTGGTGGTTATTGGAGGTAAGAATATCATGGACTTTCCTGCCTGGGCTGGCTTTGAACTACAATCCTTGCTTGGATCTCAGCCTCCTGAATAACTAGAACTACAGGCATGAGCCATCAGCACCAGCAACTTGATCCATTTTTAAATGAAAAAAATGTAGCTATTTTTCACTGCAATCTTAATACTATTTATATATGGTTTGTGGTTCTCTGTAAGAGTGAGATGCTTGCTGATTTTTATGATTATTAAGGTATCTTGATTATAAGACTGGCTTTGAAATTATGAGTATTTAACCTAAAGCATAGCCTGAAAATGAAGGGAAATAAATACCAAGAACATGAGTCAAGGATAGCTGTGTTTTCCGAAAGCTAGAAATTCAAGTGCTTTGAACTTATCTAGTATACTAAGTTTTTAATCATAAGCCTACTCTCCAAGAAAAACCAGTGGTTTGTCTAAAATTTTCAGTCTTTAATTTCCTTCTTCACACTTAAGGTAGACGGTAGGTCTCACATCTAATATTTGGTAAGAGAAAGTATAGATACAGTGAAGTCACACCGACTCTGGAGCCTGGAGTCACTTTAATAAAGTAGAACACTACCTTGGTATCTGTCCCTGTTTTCCTGCAGTATGCTCCAGATTAACCGCTATCTGCTTTCATGTCTTTTGTCTATACCTCCTGTTCTTCATTCATTAATAATATAATAATCATATAATATTTGGTGCTTCTTTTGAGGAATTCATACTGTTCTAAACCAAACAAGGTCTGTTCTTTGAGGGAGTGCTAGCAGATGAGAGAGACAAAGCTAAGTCAGGTAGTAGGGAATGATGTTATATTTTACAATGTAGTCTTCATTGATAAGAGAAAATTGGAACAGAAACTTGAGGGAAATAAAGACACCACTGCTTGCTCCCTCCACGAGCCTTCTAAGCCTAAGTTTCAATAGATAGCCTTTTGCAGGTACAAGGGACTGGCAGGAATGGTGGCCACTACAGCTGGAGTGAGTTGAAAAACGGGTTGGAAGCTAGGAAGCCACAGAAAGCAATTGCCATTTTCAGACCTGTTCTATACCACTTCAGCTTTTGCTGCTTCTTTATAGTCCCTGCCTCCGCAAAGATTCACACGAGCCCTTTATTTCCTTTATCTTTATTAACTTTATTCATCCAGCTGAAACAAGACTGGTGCCATTATCAGTCATCTCACATACTTGTAGCCTACATGCCCATTTCTACATGCATCCTGGTAGCCTTCACTTCTGTGATGTTTAACAATATGTTTACAAATAGAAGATGACCATTCTCAACTAGTCAGTGTTGAAGATCACAATGTCTCCTCCATACTACCTTATACTTGGCTTGTCATAAGCGTGTTACATTTGATAGTCTTCTTTTTTTTTACACTAGGCATGACTGCCACTGTCTCTTGTTAGGTCAATCTCTTTTAGCCTACTAGCCCTTATTGTCTATATCCTCACCAAGGGACTTGAGTTGGCTCACTCATCCTGCTCTGTCATTGTCCTAGACAGCTTTGTCTCCTGACCTGAACCTGAATCATACCTCTGAACTTCATACCTCCTCTCAGTCTTACAGAGTCCTCAGTAATGCTGATAGTCAAAATTCATACTTAGTTCCTCACAAACACTCAAGCCAACCTTTTGTCTCTTGTTTGTTTTCCTGGATCATTCCTTACTGAACTTATTCCATACCTTTATATCTCTCTCAAGCCAAAATTCTGCTAACAGTATGTATTTTTCATTTTACTACTAACCAGACCTCTGTTTCCTTCACATATTTTAGGAGACTTCTGTTCCTCATAATTTTGTTCATTGGGTTTTGGTCCCAGAGAGCAGGATTTTGAATCTATTATTATCTATTTCATGTTCCATTGTTCTAGTCTTCTCATAGCTCTGATTTTTTATCTCGGTCATGGGCTTGACCTCTGGGCCTGGGTGCTGTCCCTGCATTCTTCAGCTCAAGGCAAGCACTCATCACTTTAGCCACAGCACCACTTTGGGTTTTCTGGTGGTTAATTGGAGATAAAGAGTCTCATGTACTTGCCTGCCTAGACTGACTTTGAACCACCATCCTCTGATCTCTGACTCCTGAGTAGCTAGAATTACAGGTGCCCGGCTCATAGCACTGATTTTGTCATCTAATTTATTTTCCACCTTCTCAGCTTAAAATGATGCCCAAGACAAAGTTAGCTTTCCTTTAGTAATAAGGCAACTATTTGCTAAAAGTAAAAGACATAAGCAAGTTGGATCTATAAACCACCTTTGCTGGCTTCTCAAAAACACTACCAGGCCTATATTTAACACAATTTTTCAATCAAAGTTCACATAATTAAATGTTCTATTAGCCTATATTTAAATAGGATGAAATCCACAAGTAGGATATGCTTTATTGGAATTCTATCAGCTGCATTTCCTGTGGTGTTGCAAATGTGGCTTCCTTGGTTGGAACCTTTGTTTTATCAGGATCTCTGTTTTCACCATTACTACCCTAGTTCCTTTTTATCTCAAGCTCACACAGCTTCTTAACTGTTCTCCCCACATCCTCCCCTCCATATCTTCATCACAATCCATCAATACCAAGAATATTCCTAAATCGGAACTTTCCCCATATTCTTTTCCTCCTAGAAAACATAACTAGTATGTAACCCCCAACAAGCTTTGAATAGCCCTTTACAAATGACAGCAGTGACCTCACATATTTACTATCTACCCTTCTCTCTGCTGCAGGAGCACAAGAAGTGGTTTGTGGGTTTTTCCATCTCCTGAAAGGTCCTTCCTTAGCTCCATGTTCCTTTCACTTTTTGTATATTTTCAATGTGTATGCAGCCCACCCTACCTCCTTCCTTCCTTCACATAACAGGACTGAAAGAAATGATCAAGAGTGCAGCACTGTTGATTTGGGGGGGAGGTATTTGTTTTTTGCTGTGCATGGTATATACCTGTAAGCCTAGCACTCAGGAGGCAGATGCAGGAAGATTATAGATGCTGGAAGATGGTGAGTTATAAGTCAGCCTGGTCTACAAAAGGGGGGAAAAGGAGGCGGGGGGATGGAGGGCTGGAATTCAGTGGTAGTGTTAGACTATTTACCTAACATATACAAGGCCAGAGGCTCAATCCTCAGCAACAGGCACACAACACACAAAACACAAGCAGAAAGTGGAATAAAGTGCTAAGGCTTAATGAATCAAAAAGGTTTAGGAAGAGGCCAAGTTATATAACAAGAACATTTACCTAGCAGTCAGCAAACCTGGTTCTGGTCTCTACTCTGCCTTGCACCAGCAAGTACCTTTAGTCCTCAGATTCCGCTTTGATCCATGAATATTACAGTCTGCCCTACCTTCAAAGTTCAGACAAACTTGGGAACACAAAAGCACTTGAATACCATACAAAATGGTACCACTGATTTGGTAGCAATTGAAATATTACTGTGAAGACTTGTTTCTTCATTCCTTAGTAAGTGTGATTTTAAATAGAAAAAGAAAATTGTGTCCTAACTGGGTCACAAAAATTTGGTGAAAACTGCCCAGGGCATTCATCTCATTAGAAGTAATAGTGTTCGCTATTTTTTGTTTTGTTTTCTCTATGTGTTTAGTCAATAAGCACCATTTTCCTTTAAAGAGAATTGGCTAGCTTACCTGTTGCATTAAAAATGAGTGTATAAGTGACCTTTTCTTTTAATCATCTAATTGAATAGCTATACATGTTCTGATGGTTAGAGATTGTTACCCAGGTTTAATTACTTTTGTTGTTCCTGGTCATATCTTCCCCCCCCCATAATAAGCTATGAAATAAATCAGTATTTTCTAAACTTTTTCTGCTCACATACAAGTACTCCAGCTCACCCTCAGTCATTGTGGTCTATGCCTAACATTTTGTAAAATCTTTGAATATGCAGCTCAAGTTTGGGAACTGCAAAGGGAAGCTTTGAGAACCATAATGCTGAAAGGAAAGAAATTAATAAACATTAAGTGTAATCTGTAAATTTATCCCCTCAAGATTCATGTTTAGAACCAGGTACCATTGGCTTACACCTATAATCCTAAATACTCAAGAGGCTGAGAGCAGAGGATCACAGTTCAAAGCCAGCCTGTGCAGAAAAGTCCAAGAGACACTATGTCCAGTTAACCAGCAAAGTCCCAGATGGGAAGTGTGTCTCAAGTGATAGAATAACAGCTGTGACCAATAAGATAAGAATATGAGGCCCTGAGTGCACTCCCAGAACCAGAAGAAAAAAAAAAAAACGTGCTTAGTACCAAAAATTGTTTACTTGCTCAAAATGCTTTTGTAAAACAAAATACACTGGGTGCTGGTGGCTCATGCCACCTATTTAGGAGTCTGAGAGCTAAGGATTGCAGTTTGAAGCCAGCCTGGGTAGGAAAGTCTGTGAGACTCTTAACCCCAATTAATCACCAAAAAAGCCAGAAGTCAAGCTGTGGCTCACATGGTGGAGCTAGGTTTGAGCAAAAAAGTTTAGGGACAGTACTCAGGCCCTAAGTTCAAGCCTAAGGACTGGCACAGCATGTGCGCACACGCGTGCACACACACACACACACACACATAAATACACAAACCATAAAACATATCTAATAGTCTGTTTTAAGAAATTAAGCATATAGATTGTTAAATTTTGTTTTTTTTAATATGTTGGCAAAAACTATCCTGAAATGTATATTTTGTGGCAATTTACTAGTAGGAAGCTTTTTTAAAACTTTTGTCTTACATTAAAAAAAAAAAGATTAGCAATTAAGCTAGTTGGTTTTGTGAACATAAAAATACTTTTAAAATTCAAATCTATATTTAGAGGTGGTATCAAAGTCAAACAGTTTGCCATTTTTAAATTTATTTCTAGAATCTTTTGCCTTCTGGAGAGCTAAAAGACCCACTTATCACTTGAAATAATATTTTATGATTACTATTAAATATATATGAGTATACTTAAATTTTTAGCATAAAATCATTGTTTCCTTAATGAGAAATTGTCTATGTCAAATTATTCATTCATATACTCATCCATTCAGTTAACTCTTAAAATATCCCATAATATCCTAAGCTGGAAGTCTGTTCTTTCACCATTGCAAGCAGATTTGTAGTGTATATGGTGACATTGATTGAGCACCTTCTTATACAGCATTACTTCCTTTCATATTTTACCTTAGCAAGTCATTATAAATCTACCTCCCTTCTATAATAAGGAAATTAAGAATCTTGCCTATAGTCACACAATTGGCAACATCTGTGGGTTGAATCCAGAACTGTTCAGCCAAATTCACAGTCATTTTATTGAGTAGATTCAGCAAACATGGTCAGTCACTCTGATAAAACTAGAATCACTTAAAAAATAAACAACAGTTCTTCATGACTTGTTAGCTGCAGAAAGGCAGCTTTGCATCTCCCCCAACTCCATTCTTGTTTTCTTCCCATGTTTACCATCTTGTGTCTTGTGTCTGTTCTTCACAACAGGGAGTCCACGTGTCCCATTTTGCCAGGGATGAGTTTGCTATGTCATCTTAGCCTGTTACTAATGCCCACTCCTTTACTTTCAAAAGTGCTCTTGTTTAATTGATTGAAATTATTTGCTTTTAAGTTGCATCATCATTTAGGTCTCCTTCTTCCTATGTATATTGCTATATGCCTACAGCCTTACAGTCATTTTGAAATTGTGACATTCAGCCCTTGTTTTTGCTCTGGTTATTCTTTTTTTTTTTTTTTTTTTGGTCGGTCATGGGCTTAAACTCGGCCTGGGTGCTGTCCCTCAGCTCTTCAGCTCAAGGCGAGCACTCTACCACTTGAACCACTGTGCCACTTCCAGTTTCCTGAGTGGTTTATTGGAGATAAGAGTCTCAAGGACTTTCCTGCCCAGGCTGCCTTTGAACTGTGATCCTCAGATCTCAGCCTCCTGAGTAGCTAGGGTTACAGGCGTGAGCCCAGCAACTCTGGTTATTCTTGAAATAAGGCTGGCCTCCCTCCCTCCCTCTTTTTCTCTCTCTCCCTCTCCCTCCTCTCTTTTTCTCCCTCCTTCCCTCCTTCTCTCTCTGTCTCTTTCTCTCTGTCTCTCTGTCTGTCTCTCTCTGTCTCTGTCTCTCTGTCTCTGTCTCTCTCTCTGTCTCTCTGTCTGTCTCTCTCTGTCTCTATCTCTCTGTCTCTGTCTCTCTCTCTGTCTCTCTCTGTCTCTCTCTCTCTGTCTCTGTCTCTCTGTCTCTGTCTCTCTGTCTCTCTCTCTCTCTCTCTTTCTCTCTGTCATTTTGGACCTGGACTACAGTATGTAAGGTATACCTACAATCCAACAAGTTTACAGGAGGATTACAAGTTCAATGCCAGCCTGAGCTACAGAGTACAACTTGGTCTCAAAAAATAAATGGTTTTCTCTTTAGGATAAATAACCATTGAATGCATTTCCATTCTACAAAATGCTATCTATATGACTCATGACTTCCTAAAAGTAGATTTTCCTGATAACCTGAAGAACTTTTTAGTTTAATAAGCTTTAATGTTTGTAACAAATCTTAGTGGTGGGAGGGTATTGAATTCGTATGACTGGTTTCCTTTTTCCAGGAATAGACAACTTGAGTAGAACTTGTCCTTGAAAACTCACAACCTTGAAACATGCATCCAGAGGTGGCTGTAGGTTGTAATCAGTAATCAGGAAAAGATTTCCAGTACCTCTTGAATGGCTAAGGAACTCGAAGACTTATAAAAGACAGATCCACTTTTATATGTAGTTTCAAGTTCCTTCTCCAATGCTTAATGTAAATAACAAATGGCCAAATTAAATCATTTTGCTGGTGTGTTCTTTTCCTTCCCCCGCCTCCAGTTTCAAGAAAAGAAACCAGCCAGAATTGGAAAGCACATGACAAGAGTATTACACCATTAGATCTATGCTAAATCAATGAGCCATTATTCATATATATATATATATATATATACACAATATATATATATATACACATAAAATGCTCTCTTGAAATCTATCATATGATAATTGAGTTACTTTGAACATATCTCCGAAAAAGGAATTATAGCTAATAACCTTATTAAGAAAACATCTTAGGGCTGGGAAGGTGGCTCAGTGGTAGAGCACTTGCCTTGCATGCTTGAGGCCCTGGGTTCGATTCCTCAGCACCACATAAGCAAAAAGAAAAAAGCCGGAAGTGGCGCTGTGGCTCAAGTGGTAGAGCGCTAGCCTTGAGCTGAAGAGCTGAGGGACAGCGCCCAGGCCCAGAGTTCGGGCCCCCGGCTTGGCCCAAAAAAAAAAAAAAGAAAACATCTTAGCTTTTTACATTTTCCCTTTTGGAACATTACTTTTTTTTTCTCTCTCTCTTTCCTGGGGAACATTACTTTTAACATTACATTATAAATACTTTTATGAAACATATGGCACTGTATTTGTTATGAAATTCTCTTAAGTATAAATAACATTGGGAATTATTTCTGATTATAAGAATAATCCATGCTTACTATTAAATTAGTGAAGTCTATTGACAAGAAAATCTACTGTTAACCTCATCATCCAGACTTAAAATTTTGGTTTTTATTCTATGTGCATATAATATCTAGCATATTATACAGCTATTATAAATCAAGGCAACTTGGATAAAATTAGGAATAGCCCAATGCAATCCAAATTATAAGAAGAAACAATGGAGCACAAAAACCCACCTGTACAGATATATGAAGGTATAAGGCATAGACTATCAATTTTAGTAATCAGGCCAGCTGAGAGGAAGAGGGGTGAGGCTGTCACTGAAAAAGAAGCTAGAGTGAGAAGATTATGTGATTAAAACTCCCCAACATGGAGGTGAAGGCACGAGCAGAGAAGTTGAATAAGAGAGCAAGGTCCTGAGTTCAAATCCTACTGTCACAGCTTCAAGACAATCTCCCCAGTAACTATGCCATAAAGCCTGCCTCTCTCCCAGTGGGTTGAAAATGAAGCATTGATGGTCCTAGCTATTCTCATAAATTTTGAGCACATAAAGAGAAAGAGGAAAATGAAGTAAACTAAAAAGGAGAGCTTCAAGTAACAGCAGTCCCAAAGAACAAATGTGGAAGACCAACTGCCCAACCACATGAACGCAGACCAGAACCCCACAGCCTGAAACCAACTTGTCTTGTCATATAAAAACCTTAACATGATGTCTTTGCGTCTGTTCTAAAAAACTCTATGGTACATCTTCTGTTTGCAGGGACTGTGATAGCGAGAAGAGAGACTGGGATTCAAAATAAAACAAACATAGTCACAGAGACTTAAAATAGGAACCATTGTAATGATACAGTAAGTGCCATTGCATAACTTTGTCAAATCATAACTTTGTCAAATGATATTGGCAGGATTAAGTCCAGGAAGCAGGGAATGCAAGGTTAAAACAGAGAAATCCCCTTGGGCACAAAATTGACAAATGGATTGGGAGATTCACCAGCTCAGAAAGGGAAATAGTCTAGACCGAAAATCATCTGGAGCAAAGAAGCAGGAGGAACTGACATTTCCTTCCTAGCTGACAAGTTCATCAGGTAAGCAGTAGAACAGAACTCATTTTCCATTAAGGCTTATGGAAGTACAGAAAATACAGTAAAATCTCTGAAACTAACTAATGGGAAAAGAGTTACCAAATTAACTAGATCCTTTGAGATATGGGATTGATGGCTCTTAAATATGCAAAGGCATTTAAACAAGAATGCTGGTGAATATGATTTTTGAAAACTGACCACAAAACAGTGGCATATACATGTGCTTCTCACATGATATTTCCTAGCACTGAAAACCTGCCCCTTGCCATCTTCATTATGCTATGAATTTTCTGAGCTCACTTTCCTTGTGTTTCCAAGTAAAGCAAAGTGAATCCTTACTCTGAAGAACAGTGTACTGATTTATACAAAAAGCTCATACCGGTTTAATGACCAAAAATGCTTCTATCGTGAAATGAGTAAAACATACCTGCTAAATGTTTTCTCATGGGTTAACTTGGTAACAAAAAAAGTCAAGAGGGTCTGGGAAGGTGGTAGAGTGCTTGCCTTGCATGCATGAGGCCCTGGGTTCGATTCCTCAGCACCACATAAGCAGAAAAAAAAAGCTGAAAGTGGCACTGTGGCTCAAGTGGTAGTATCCTAGCCTTGAGCTGAAGAGCTGAGGGACAGCGCCCAGGCCCAGAGTTCAGGCCCCACGACCAGACCCCTCCCCCCCCAAAAGAAAGTCAAGAGGACTTACAGATAGATAAATGTCTTCAAAGTTATGTCTTTAATGCCATACAACTTCAAGTCAGGATCTAACATAATTAGAGAAAAAATTATCTTAGTAAAATGCAACACAATTCCATGAAGTTTGGATCATCATTAAACTCAAATTGTCCCATGATTTTTGTATGTGTGTAAGCCTTTCAACTATACAGTACATTTCACTGTGAATTCAGTTTTATGGAATGCGGAAGCAGCCTCTGACTTAATATTTTTCCCTTAGGCTGTTTACTTTATAGTCAAAAATTCTTCAGAAACATTTTAGTCTCCCACATTTTCCATCCAACAATGTCAGTTCTTATTTACAAAGGTTAATTAAGACCCAGAGTCTCAAAGCCTCTGATATAGAAGACAGCCTTAATAGTTTTCTTTGCATTTGCTGTCAGGTCTGATTTTACATGTATGCAACTCAGTTGATTTAAAGAATAAAAAGGGATTACAGAAATGATGGCAGTGAGGTTACCACACTATAATTTATGATACGAGCAAACTTCCTTTCCTGCTATTTCTATTTGCTATTTTCTTGGTTGTCTCATTTGCTGGCATCTCCAACACTGTTCTGCATGAAACATTTTAGCTTCCTTTGGAAGTGCTGAGTCAATCAGGAGATAATGTGGCACCCTTGGCACAGCCCTGCCATTTTAATTGGCTCCTCTTAAAATGTCATCAGAGTGGCTGGTTTGAGTGGGCCCTTTGCCATAACTCTCAACACTTAAGAAGTGACTATCTTCTCAGGAAAGCTAGCTTGAAGCATTCACTGTAGGCTGCTGACATGTGTCTTTTTTTTAATCACTTCAAAAAGCAGATCCTGCCTTGTGATGCAGTAGAAATAATCCACCACAGAAGAAATGGTTTGTGAACTGAAGAACTTTCCATCAATGCTGTCTTTCTGTCACAGCCTCCTGAAGGTAAGGAAGAATGCTGTCTCTTCCCATCCTCTTGCTTCCTTTTCCAGCCAGATGTCATTCACAGAGATTAGATAGCAAGAAGGTAGTTCACAGGAGAGTTGGGATGCTCTGGCTCCTACTCAGTGGCTCAACTGTCTAATGGGAATAAAATATAAACAAAGTATGGACTTTTAAATTCTCAAGTAGCCACATTAAAATAAACAAGCAAGAACAAACAAATTTTACTAATACATATTTAACATATCTCAAATTTTACAAGTTTAATGTTGCAATTTTAGTATGTATTAACAAAGTATTCTTGTACCTGCTTTTAAGTTAAGTATTCAAAAACCTGGTGCTTAGCTAGGTGCCAGTAGCTCACACCTGTAATCCTACTACTCAGGAGGCTGAGTTCTGAGGATGATGATTCAAAGCCATCCCAGGCAGGAAAGTCCATGAGACTCTTATTTCCAATAAACCACTCAGAAAACCAGAAGGGGCGCAGCAGCTGTAAGATAGTCCATTGTATGTGCAAAGATTTGCTGTAGCTATGGGAGCCACAACTGTTCCACAACTGTTGTCGCAAATGATAGCAAAAATCAACCACCAGATATATGGATGAGAAGCCTGTGAGCTGACTCCAGCCCCTGCCACTGTGTAGAAGGCTATAAGTTAGTCCTCAGAATTGTGAGAAATAATAGTAGCGATGAACGATAGTAATTGTTTTAGGCCTCTAAGGTTGGGATGGTTTCTTACAGATAACCTACCTCTATTCACAAGGTTAGTTATACTTTTTTCTTTCTTCTACTCTATATAATAAAGAGACTCAGACATTTTGGGGGGCCTAATCCCTTTACTAGACATGTACCTACTGCAGAGGAAACGAGAGAATCCGCTTTTGCTTCAAGCCTTTGCTTCATGCCAAAGTTGGCTATTATCAAAGTCTTGAATTTGAGACATATTGAATGATTGAGTATCCATTTGAGCAAGTAGTAATCTTACTATCATTCTATAATTTTCCTTTATATATACAGAGTCCTGAAGAATGAACTCAGAGACAATATTGGTATATTCAAAAATATGTGTGTTGTTGTATCTTGCCCTCATCATACACTATAAGTCTTTACCTTCCATAAACTCATGGAGAGAAAAATCCCTTCAATGGGGCTTAGTACTAGGAATTTTATATGTTTCAAAGTGACAACTTTGCTTTTATTTTTTTTGACACGGTAAACCACAAACAGAAATAATTTGTGTGCTGGCAGTAATAACCTAGCTAGATTTGAAACTCACTGCTAAACAAGTAGGCTGGGACTCATGTACTATGTATACCATCTCTTCGGGCTTCACCTTTACTTCTGGTTGTACTGTATATGTCCACATTTATCCTGTATGTTATTCTATACACAGCTTTTGGAAAGAGTTAGGGTATAAAAACTACCAGATAGCAATGAGGAAAAGGGATTTGGTAGAAAGCCTTCTGCTTCTAGCTCCATTTACAGAAACCCATCATTAGTGCAGAACATTGAGAGAGAACTGCACAGATTTTCTATTTTCAGTAAAGCTAAGTACTAGGCAAGGGTATAGAAGGTACACAGATTCATAATAATGCCAACTGCTTTGCACGTAATTAATGCCCAAGAGATGAGTTTCCTTACTCTACTGACAATTTTACATTTCTACAGCCCTCATTCAGTGCTCTATGCTGGATGGTTCCAGTAAATGAAGTCATAGGTAATCCTCTTTTGCTAGTGCTACCATTTTAAATCAGAAGTTGGTTTCAGCAGGGCTTTGAGGGGCCTGGCCCTCTTTGACCTGAGCACCAACTGTGAGTGTGCTTCAGGTTTGTAAAATACCTGTATCAGTCAGATCACATGTTGGAGCAGGATATGAACTGATTCCTCCCCATCATTCCACTAATCAACATGTTTAAAAAAGCAATTCCTATCTACTGAATTGCCAGAGTAGTAGCTATAAAATTCTGTAACTCTGCATCTTTAGTTTCTCCTAAAACAAATATATCCTCAGCTTCTGCAATCCCATAAGGGGGTGGGGGGGAAGCAGTATATAGTAGAGAATTCTTGTGATTTTTGTCAGATTTCTTTATGAGAAAAATAAGAAACCTTGCTCAGGCTGTCAGAATAATATAAAACAGCTTGAGCTTTTTTTTCCTGAGTTTGTGTGGGCAGGAAATTTATTCTTTGCTTTGTACGTCGCTGAGATGCACACAGCTGTGTGAGATCCTAGTTCTTTACAAATTGCTAATAAAGAAGATAATGCCAACATTTGTACTCTTCTCAAAAGTCAAACACTGAAGATTTAAATCAAGATGTCTGGATAGACAATCTTAATCTTTTGAGTCATGTTGCTATGCTTTTAAATTCATTTCCCAATGCAAAAGGAAACTAAAATTAGAATTTGGGATAAGCTAGAAGCAATGAAACAATTTTCTCATTCATCTAACATGTATTTTCTGAGCATGTATATCTATATACTTAGACATTTTTTGAAAATGATGCTTATGGGTTTGTCTTCTAAGTACAGGCTTCTATTAAGTTTTGGCCAGTAAGGAAAGAACAAAGGTAATTAATGTTTGTTGAGCCCTTCCTCCATGCCAGGCACTCAGCTTTGGTTTATATAAATGTTGTGGTATAACTCTTATTGATTCCATTTTACAGAGGATGAAACAGAAGCTACAAAAGCAGTATGCGGCAAAGACTGACTTGAACTTCATGCTGATGCCAAAATCCACTACATCACACCGTGTCCTATCATCTAACCTTTTTTTCAGTTTGACTAGAAAAAAAATTGGCTTCTAGTGTTCTCATAAGCATTTTCAATTCATTTAAATCTACTTTACATTAGCTGAAACCTTAAAGAGAATGAATACATATATTTGCAGAGTATAATCATTTACGTTCAATTTGATTTGATATTGGATTTGGCTGTGAGAAGTGAGGTTAAATGAGACCATCCCAGGGAGGTATCTGTGAGTATAGTTCATCCCAACTGCCATTCTCCCATCCCTTCTCCTTTCCCTCCATCTCTCTGTTCACCCATCCTTTCATACCATTATTTGAATACCTACCATCTTCTAGGTACAGGGTAGGCACTGGAATAAAAGATAAAAAGGAAACAAAGAAAAAGAAATGAACTTCACTTTCAAAGAATTTTTAGGCTAACATGTGATATATAAAACAAGTGATATAGTATGCTCTCATGTAAGAAGGTAGAAAGGGCAGCTGGATCTTGGAAGAAGATGTGTACAATTGGATCTTGGAAGAAGGGAAGTCAGAAAGTGATCTTTAATGCCTGGCACATGGCTCACCTTTGTAATCCCAACTATTGAAGAAGTAAAGATCAAGAAGTTTGTGGTTCAAGGCAAAAAGTTAGCAAGACCCCATATCAACAAATAAGCTACATATGATGGCGTTGTAATAGTGTTCCTAGCTGCTGCAGGCAGCAATTGGAAGGAGGATTGTGACCCAAGACCAGCCTGGGTCAAAAGGCAAGATCCTACCTGGAAAATAACCTAAAAGCGAAACAGGCTAGGGACATGGCTCAAGTGGTAGAGTACCTGAATAGCAAATGCAAAGCTCTGAATTCAAATCCCAGTATTGCCAAAGATAAACAAACAAAAAATGACCTTTAATGGATGGATAAAAGATAAACAGAAAACGTTCTACTGGGAAAACAAAAGGAAAATGATCAACTGAACTGAACTACTATCAAAATGACTCACATGCTAGCAATGCACATTGTAGAATGATTCTGTTTGCCTTTCATAATCCCAGCTCACATCCAGATGTTAGCTGGTAATACCAATTTATGTCTCTTCCAGGATTCAGGCAATCTTCATACATTGCTCTTGGACCCACCTTATTTCAAAAAAGCAGAGTAGAATATATCTGTGAGACAGAAAATTCCTGGCCTAGAACACACCTAGGTTCTCCAGAAGTCATAGGTATATCTACAGCCACTAAATATGTGTCTTAGTTCATTTTATATTGCTATAACTGAGTACCACAGATTGGGTAATTTATACTGAACAGAAATCCATTGGTTCCTTGTTTTGGTGGCTCAAGGGGTTACATTGGGTAAGGAACTTTTGGCGTAGAACCTTCATGGTCTAAACAACTCTTACATATCCCAGCTTCCAACCCTACTGCTTTGGAGATGAAGTTTCTAGCACGTGAACTTTGAAGTACACATTCCAAACATGGCAGCATCATAGTGGTAAGGGAAGAAGGAAAGGTTATACTTGCAGACTGATTCTCAACATCTATGTTTCGCCAGTGTGGTTTGAGGATTATCTGTCCCAGAATCCACTGGTGGAGCTCAGTAGAAATGGAGCATCTTGGCCCTCCCCCTGTTTCTTTGTGTGTGTGTGTGTGTGTGTGTGTGTGTGTGTGTGTGTGTGTCAGTAGTGGGGCTTGAACTCTGGGCCTGGGCGCTGTCCCTCAGCTCTTCAGCTCAAGGCGAGCGCTCTACCACTTGAGCTACAATGCCACTTCCGGTTTTCCGGTGGTTATTGGAGATAGGAGTCTCACGGTCTCTCCTGCCCGGGCTGGCTTTGAACCGCGATCCTCAGATCTCAGCCTCCTGAGTAACTAGGATTACAGGCGTGAGCCACCAGCGCCCAGCCCTCCCCCTGTTTCTGACCTGAGAATTTTGTGAATATGATCCAGGAATCCTTATTTAAACAAAATTTGTGGATGGGTGATCTTCCGTTTTCCTGATCACTTTCATGCTGGGCCTTTGAGCCAGGAGCTTCCCCTGAATTGGTGAGTTGACATTGAAATGCCCATTTGTACGATGTACAACTGTCCGTTCATGCAAATAAAATCAAGAGATGTGTGAAAATAGGTGTTGTAGAAGATTAAATCAAATTATGTGGCATGGACCTTCCCTTAGGGACCTTGTGTCAGGGACCAGATGCCAAGAAAACGTTAGAACTATAAGAGATCTATTTAGGGTAATGCCTGTGAATGATAAAATGTTAAGGGAGTATAAGTAGACAGGGTGAGCCTATAGGCCACAGTGCAGGTCTTACAGCTGTGAAAGGAAACAGAATAGAGAACTAGAGAGGAAAAGTCTTAGATTTCAGGGACCATGTTGGCCAGTCCAATAGAGAACTCAAGCTCAGAGATTTGTAGAGAAGCCCTGGGATAAGTGGAATTTGCCAGACCCTGATTCTCCAGCCATGTTCAGTGTTCAGCTGGAGCTGCTAGAATTTTTGGCCTTGTCTCAAAGCATTGCATCAGACCTCAAAGCTACTGCAACTAGAAATGGTCACCTGACTTCACTCTTTATGGTACTTCCCTTTTGAAGGCAAGAATGAAAAGAGAAGAAAACAAAAGTGTTGGGCACGCCAAAGAGCTCCAATATGGTTAAAAACTAGTCCGTTTTTAGGCTCTGGTTAATATTCCATCATTCTTAACCCCCTTCGTTCGTCAGAAGCTCTTTGTAGCAGTTCCCTTTCGAAGGCATTTCTGAGATAACACACTTCTGTGGATACACTAGACTTAGTCCCTAAAAGGGGACTTGAAGGTCCCACCCTAAATGGAGCATTAATTAGGAAGAAGAATGTGGTAAGAGTGAAAAATCCAGCATATAGCTTTAAAGCTAAACTCAGGTGGAAATCATAGATCAATGCATGTTTGGCCTCAGAGAGATGACCTAAGTTTCTAATCCCTCCAAGACTGAATCCTCATAGAACAGACACACACACACACACACACACACACACACACACACACACACACACACATACACACACACCATAATCTGCCTCCACTTGTTTTCATACAAGTTTTTTTTTCCTAGTAAAAACTTAGAGAAATGAAGATTGCATAATTTCCTTCATTTGTAGTAGATAGAATGTACCTATAAATCTATAAGAAAACATGCTTGAATGGGCCTTCCACAGTGGTTACAAATTAATTAACTGAAGTATAGTAGACTGTGGACAGCTCGAGTAGTATAATCTCCTATAAAGACTAGGTCAAAGCCCATCAAAACCAACACCAGGAAATAAGTATATCCAAGTGGTAGGATGGGACCAAGGGGAGAGGGGTAGAAGAATAAAGGGAGGAAAGAGAAGGAGAATGTAATCAAGAATTCATTAAGAAAAGTAAAGAAAGGGTGGGTTGAAGAGGAAGCAGATGGTTGAAGGGAGTGATGCTGATCAACAGGCTTTGTTATCTGGCACCTCTTTTGTACAACAACTTAAAGATAATTAAAATGTTTTAATTTAAAAAATATTTTAAGAAGAAAAAAAGAAAGAATGAAGAAAACAGGAAACAGATAAATACAAACTTGCAAATAATGGCAAATCAGCTCCATTTCGTATTCATACTTTATTACCATAGGGTCTGTATGGATGTCTGAATCATTGAGCTCTTTTCCATGACATTGTGTTTACAGAAAATTAGAATATCTGTAGGCCACGCTGGAATTGATGAAAGGCTACTTAGCTCAGCGCTAGATAATAGAACTCTAGTCTCCTAGTCCTCAGTAGGCTGTCTCAGGATCCAAAGAGATGCCCCATTGTCCATGGAGCATGTCTGGGTAACTCTGCCACTAGATCAAGCCTTTGTCCACATAATGAACTGTTAAAAAAAAAAGTGGGAGGGAAGAAGATACACATCCTTTCCCTTCACCCAACTCAGGAATAATTTGAGCACCACAAATTTTTGAAGCGCCTTCAAGTGACACCTGGGGTGTAGATATTGTCATTTTCATGGTATTCAGTGACATCTGAGAGTGGAATCATCAACAGGGAAGAAAATAGAACAGATTATATGGTGATTGAGGCTGACACTGATTTATAAGAAACTATAAGATACCCCTTTTGGATATCCAGACAAAAATTAGAGACTCTTCTATTTGTTCAAGGAGCTAGGATTACAAACTTGAGCTACTGCAGCTGACTCTTCTCAATTTTTAATGACTCTCTTTAGAAAGCATCTCAGTGTGTTTCTAGCATCCAGTTTCATACCTATCATCAATGCCAATAGGCTTAATTCCCCTTCCATCAAAATAGACTAATAGCCAACTAGTAGACTAGTACTCTGAAGCTCCTCTCCTTGCCCTAACCTACCCTACTGTACTTTCCCATCAGAGATCAAATTCAAATGCACTTACTCTCTGGGGGCCTTCCATCTAACAGTTCCTCCCTCCTCTGACTTGGGGTACCTTGAAGTATTAACTTTTCTATACAGAGCTGCAAGTTTTGTCTGGGCTCATTTTTCTGCATCTCTGTATCACCATGGAGACTTTTATAGACTATTGCCCATAAAAGATGGTTAAGGGTGTTTGCTGAGTTGTTACCCAAGGAAAAGTCTTAAAGAAGTTGGCAAGTCTCATATTTTCTAGGGCAGTGAGTTTTGCTTTGTTTTGTTGTTTTTTTTTTAAATATTGGTTAGTGGATCCTTTAAGTTTGAAACTTGGAAATAAACAGTATCCAGCAAGTTAGGGCATTTGGGAAAGTGTTGGTGTTTGCTTCACACCCTGCCCCAGCTCACCTATTGCCCTCAGGTTACATAGGAAGAACTTTATTTGTATTTTGACTACTCCTGAAGAAGTATATTAACTAAGACAGTAATGAATCAGTCTTACATCTCTCTTTTTTGTGGTACTGGGGTCTTTTAAAGTCAGACCAGGCACTTTGCTAAAGCATGTGCTCTGCCACTCAAGCTGCTCTGCCACCTTTTGGTATCGATTATTTTTGATAAACGGTCTTGCTTTATGCCTGGGTTAGCCAGGATTTTGATCCACCTATTTGCGTTTTTCCTAGTTATGGGGATAACTGGCATATCCATCACACAAAGGCATGGGTCAAGAAAGAGTTTTGCAAACTACACAAACTTCTCAATTTCTCAAGTGGGACATTAGAAACAGAGAACCAGCCAACTTTTTTTTATTACAGTCTAATCATCTTAAAATCACTTTTGCCAGGCGACGGTGGCTCACGCCTGTAATCCTAGCTACTCAAGAGGCTGAGATCTGTGGATCACCATTAAAAGCGAGCCCAGGCAGGAAAGTCTTCCCTAAGACTCTTATCTCTAATTAACCATCAGAAAACCAGAAGTGGGGCAGTGGTTCAAGTGGTAGAGTGCTTGCCTTGAAGTGAAGAGCTCAGAGATAGTGCCCAGGCTCAAGACCCATGACCAAAAACAATCACTTTCAAGGTATCTGTACTTATATTAGGAGATTCCAAAAATAATTACTAAGTCCTCATTGTTAACATCAGGATTGTTAGCCCTTCTTCTTGCTCAACTTTCCTTCTTCCAATCTTCACATTCAGTACTTTGAACCTGTGATTGTGAATTGTCTCTATTCTCTCTGCTCCTATCAAACACAATACCACATCTCTACTATCTGCTTAAAAAAATCATTGAATTATTCTTGATCTCTCCCTCTCACTCAAAGGGTTCTTTCACATAATAAGGAAAGACACACACACACACACACATCAAGAGTTCAGTGACGAGGATCAGAGCACCTGGAAAAATTAGTAAGAAGGATTAAGCAGTAGACACAAAGCATAGTATCTACAAGTACAAGGTAAGCACACAGTCGACCTCTGCACAGTATCTGTAGAAACAATGAGAAGAGTGTCTTTTCTCTCCATGATTATTCATCTTTGGAGGCCACATGTGAAACTGGTGTAACCTACATTAAACATGGGTTCATTTGACCTCATCTCTCCAGACTTCTGGACAGAACTTGCCTGGTAGGTGAATGAGCATATTAGGGAAGGCCCAACCTTGGACTCAGTGAGCTCATTTCTCCTGCATCACAGAGATAACATCTGGAGAACAACACTGCCTCCTACATATCCCACTGCCTCACTCAGGTGTTTTACTTGCAGATTTCATGTCTCTCAGGGCTGCATATTCTTGACCTTTTAAGGTTGAGTTTCTGCAATAGTCCTAAACCTTGGCTAGACTGCCAGCCCTCTTAAAGTCTTAAATTGGTTAATATCCAAATGGAGGAAGTTTTGCTGGGGGGAAATGACCTTACTGGTCTTTGTAACCAGTCTTTACAGGAAAAGAAAAAACCATGCCAAGCTACCACAGAAATTCCAAACCTGAATTCCCCACTTATATTACATACTTGAAATTTTTCAAGGGGCTGGGAAGGTGCTCAGTGGTAGAACGCTTGCCTGGCATGCATGAGGCCCTAGGTTCGATTCCTCAGCACCACATAAGCAAAAAGAAAAAAAGGCAGAAGTGGTGCTGTGGCTCAAGTGGTAGAGCGCTAGCCTTGAGCTGAAGAGCTGGGGGACAACACCCAGGCCCAGACGTCAGGCCCCACTACTGTACCCCCCCCAAAAAAATATTTCAAGTCCTCCAATCTCTTTCAAGTATACCACTGATCATATCTTCCCTCTTCACAAGTTCCAAAATCCTACAGCAAATTGTATTAATGACAATACCACTAATTTCGCCACATAACCAACTAACTCACTGTCCCATTTGGTCTTCTCATTAATGCTATAATGTCGAATCCATAATACTCTTATTTTGCAAGCAAGCTACTGAGACACCAGAAATTACTTGCCCAAAGTCAGGCCACTAGTGGCAAATAGTGAAGCTAGTACTTAAACTCACTACTGAGCCAAAACCAGTGCTTTTCACGTCTTTACCTATTAGTACCAAGGGGCCTTCTCCTGTGGTCTAGTTTTTTATCTCCACCTGAGCTATTTGGATGATGATTTTGGCAAAACTCACTTAAGTATCTTACTTCTATCCTTAGTCTAGGCTCATACCCAAGTTACTTAAGTGCTATTCTAAGCTATGTAAGAGATGCAAAAAAAAGTTGGCCTCTAATTTTCCTGAAATTAACAACATTTTTTGCTAAATGAGCTATGTGTTCATTTGACTTCACTATCGTGGCTTTAGGTTCCTTTCTGCACAAATTTGGTGAACACACAGCAAAGCTCTGAGCACAAGACATTCATGATTTGATGATACCCTAAAAGAACCAAAATAACCTGTTGGTCACACAAGGGAAGTTTATTGCTTATGCAGTAAAAGGAGAATGCCTCCTTGGCAGAATTTTAGTTCTACTTCAGAAACAGGACTTCATGGCTAGATATTTATATGGTTTAGGGAGTGTTTTAAGGGGAAGTGTTCAGCATAGAGATCTGATGTTGATATGGCCAAAGTAATGACATAGTGGTTTAGAGTTAAATGGATTTAGAAGTAAATCCTGATGAGGAAGTAGGCTTTTGATAAGCAATCTGGTTGTCTAGATACTCAGCTAAATAGTGGGTGGTTTAGATAAATGGAATTTTAGGAAGTGAATTATTTTGCACCTTTATTTTGTTGGGCAAGAACTGCTCTAAATGTAAAGTTATGTTGATAAGTCAGTTCTATTTCATGTAGTTGCAAGCAGTTTTTGTTCCATGCTTCAAGTCTCTGATTCGCAAATGGAGATGATTAGTGCACTTACCTCATAGAGCAATTTTGAGATTTAATGAGCTAATGGAGGTAATATACTTAGAAGAATGACTGGTACACAGAAGGTGTACATATGAATTCAGTATCATCTCTACAACCCAAGATATTTAAGAAATCTTACTATATTTTGATCAATGTATTATGAACTCAATTTTGTCTTTCTCAGATTTGTGTGTTGAAGTTCTAACCCCCAATTTGACTGTCTTTAAGGGCAAGGCCTATAAGGTAGTGGTTATGGTTAAATGCGTTCATAAGGGTGGAACTATAGAGCAATAAGACCAGTGTCCTTATGAGAAAAGAAAAAAAATAATACTAGAGAATCCTTTCTCTATTTGTCTACAGAGGAAAGGCCAGGTCAGGAAAAAGCAAGGTAACTTTTGCAAAGCAAGAAGAGTGCCCTCACTAGAAACCAAATTTCCCAGCATGTTGACCTTAGACTTCTGGCTACAAGAGTTGTAAAATCAGAAAAGTCTGTTGTGTAAAAGACTTAATCTGTAGTGTTTTGTTTTGTTGTTTTTGTTTTTTGGTCAGTCATAGGGCTTGAACTCTGGGCCTGGACACTGTCCCTGAGCTCTTTTGCTTAAGGCAGTGTTCTACTACTTTGAGCCACAGCTCCACTTCTGGTTTTTCTGGTAGTTAATTGGCAATAAGAGCCTCATGGACTTTCCTGCCTGGGTTAGCTTTGAACCACAATCCTCATATCTCAGCCTCCAGAATAGCTAGGATTACAAGCATGAGCCATTGGCCTGAGGCCTGTGGTGTTTTTTATGTCAGCCCTAGCTGACTAGAGCCAAATGATAGCCACCTGACAGCTCTGTTTTACTTTGATTTTTTTTTTTTTGTCAGTCATGGGGCCTGAACTCTGGGCCTGGGCACTGTCCCTCAGCTTTTCAGCTCAAGGATAGCGCCCTACTACTTGAGCCACCGTGCCACTTCCAGCTTTTTCTGCTTATGTGGTGCTGAGGAATCGAACCCAGGGCCTCATGCATGCAAGGCAAGCACTCTATCACTGAGCCCCTTCCCAGCCCCTGCTTTGATTTTTTAAAGCTATTCCAAATTAACGAAATTTATATCTCTTGCCCTGGATGTTATATGTCCTGAATTCCAGATGTGTGTTTTTTGGTGAAAGTAATACTCAATTTCCAAAAAGTAGGACTTTCATTTTAAGGCTGGCTTAGAACTTAATATTCTAATTGTACCTCCATACTAATGGGATTACAGGTATTGGCCACCATGCCAAGTCCTGAATGGAACATCTTATCTTTTCCTTCTGTGTTCTACCAATGCTCAACTGAAACCACTCCAACGCTGAACTGGAGAGAATATACTCTCTTGATTTCTTCTCTTACCACCCATCCCCTAAGCCCATCCAGGGTATTGTTCAAAGTCTCATTCCTACGGCATTAGAATAGTAATTAAATATTTTTATGCCTCAGGCATTGTAATCTGTATGAGGAATCAAATGGCCAGCAAAGCAAAGATGCTTTCCTCACAGAACCTACAGTCTACTGGAAAAGAAAGTCACTAATTAAATGTAAAGTTATAATTGTCTGTTAGACAAGTGCTTTTGGAGAAAGGGTGACATAAACACTGGTGTATCATGAGAACTGAGATTGCCTACACCCTCATACCTTAACTCAGGGTAAGAACCAAAGCCACCTACATCAATATGACTTCACTCTTTGTCCCAGTAATTCTTGCCCAGGGAGGTAAAGCTATCCCCATAAATACCTTCATTGTTTGCTTTAGGAATTTCCTCAAAATCAATTTATCTGAATGTTAGCTGCTCAAGCAGCCTATTTCTCAGGACAATAGATCAAATAATTCATGCATCAAGGAACTGTTCATTTACCAAGATTTACTTTGAAATTCTCAGCTCATTCTGTTCATCATTCCTAAATTATTATATTAATCTTTACCCAGTCCTAACCAGATTCCCCTTAAATTACTTTAACCTAGATTTTATGCTTATTTTTTATTGTCTTCAAGTAGTTGTACAAAGGGGTTTCAATTTAATATATCACTTTATGAGTGCAATGCATCTTCATCAATGTCACCTCTATCATCTCTGTCCCCCACTGAGTCTAGGTTTTAAAACCTTATAAATAAAACAGTGCAGACTTCCTTCTTCAGAGACATTTTTAAGTTTAACTTGATTTACACATTTTAGCCTTTGGAGCGTCTACATTTCAAAAGTGAGAAGTGCTATAAAATCAAAGTATCAGGGCAGAAGGCCCTATGTAAAAATGACAGTGTGTTAGTCAGGCATGGTTGTACATGTCTGAATCCCAGCACTTTGGAAGCTGAGATAGGAGGATTGTAAATTGAAGGCCAGCCAGGGCTACATAGCAAAACTCTCAAAAAGCACAAAAATGTATAATAAATAAATGGAGTTGTTTTAGTAAAAGGTGACATGGGGAAGGTTCTAGAAGAAATGATGTGGGGGGTGATGTGGGGAGTAATTAACTAAATGAAGAGCAGAAAATACCTTGAAATGAGAATAAAAATAACTTTTTGGAATGAAAAGAAGGCTGTTGTGGATGGAGCAGGGAGAATTGGTGAAAGGCAGGAGAGCCAGGTGCGGGTGGCCTGTAATCTCAGGAGGCTGAGATCTGAGGATCACGGTTCAAAGCCAGGCAGGAAAGTCTTTAAGACTCTTATCTCCTGTTAACCACCAGAAAACTGGAAGTGGTGCTGTGGTTCAAGTGGTAGAGTGCTAGCCTTGAGCTGAAGAGCCCAGGGACAGCACCCAGGCCCAGAGTTCAAGCCCCATGACTGGCCAAAGGAAAAAAAGAAAGAAAAAAGAAAGGCAGGCGATAATGAACCAAAGTCCAAACAGGGGTCAGAATGGTCATAAGGATTTCATGGTTATGTTGAGGCATTGAGCTTTTGTCCCTCAGAGTAAAGGAAATTCGTGCTGGATAATGTGATGACATGTAACACTGAACCTTATTAATATATTCAATTAACACACACTAATTCAAGTTTTTCAAAAAAGAAAATATTGATGAGAAAGGAGTCAATGATAACCAGGTGCTAGAGGTTCACACCTATAGTCCTAGCTACTTAGGAGGCAGAGATCTGAGGATTATGGTTCAAAACCAGCCTGGGCAGAAAAGGCCAAGAGATACCATCTCTAGTTACCCAAAATAAAATTTAAAAAATGGCCAGGAGACATAATTCAATTGGGAGAATACCAGCTGTGAGTGAAAAAGCCAAGCAACAGCTCGAGGCTCCTAGTTTAAGCATCAGTCCTCTTCTCTCTCTCTCTCTCTCTCCCTCTCTCTCTCTCTGTCTTTCTCTCTCTCTCTCTCACTCCACACACACACATACACACACATTATGGGGAGTTTTTTGAGTCTTAGTGTTCTACCACTTGAGCCACAGCACCATGTCTGGCTTTTTTTTCCTGCTTATATAGTGCTGAGGAATCGAACCCAGGGCCTCATGCATGCAAGGCAAGCGCTCTACCACTGAGCTACCTTCCCAGTCTGGGGAGTTGTTTGAATTTTAAGTAGTGACATCTCATCTTTTGACACAGGAAGCAAAGATATTGACTAGAATGGATGCACCATATTTCAAAATCATCAATTTTGAGCACAGCTTATTTTTGCCTCAAAATATGTCTTATTTGGAAATGATCTGAGCATTGTATTATAATTTTAATTGCAGCATCTTCTCCTTAGCATGACACAAAATAGTGGCACTGTTCAGTGACTGGTTTGATGAAATGTGGCTGGTCACTAAGCAGGCTTTTGTCCTGAAGCGTGTCCACCCCCTCTGTGTCCTGAGCGTGTGAAAGGGGCAGTTTTCACGTTGGGATGAGCTTCAGATTTGCATGAAATGTGTAGGACCCCCTGCTCTGCTTTGACTTTCAGCTACACCTATTTCTAGCTTGGTCTATGATCGATTTGCTTAGCTTCTCTAACCTCAGTTTTCTTGTCTATGAAAGAATTGTGTGAGGCAAAGATCAGAAGCCATATATGTACGAGCCAAAACAACACCACCACAGCATATTGCTCAGGCCATAGACTACCTGAATGAAGTTAGTGGTTGCTGTTGTTATTATCTTTGGCTTCTGTAAGGTGTAAATGTTTGGAGAGGGTAGAGAAAATGAGCTAAGAACAAAGGATGCCAGGCTGAGAACCCCGTCAGAGGGGTGAAACAATAGTGCTCTGGGGCCCATGACTGACCAGGTGGTGTAAGCTCCTCCAACAGGGTCGGGCAGGTTATAGCATCAGATGGTTGGTGGGTGAGAACAGAAACATGGCAATCACTCTACCGCTGCTAGCCCTTTGCCTTGGCTGTTCTCTTTTCCCATAGCCACATATTCACACCCTCCTCTCCTTCAGCCTCCTCCTCAAACGCCACTTCCTCAGGGACAGCACCCTGGCCATCCTATGTACAGTCACTCTTTCTACCTTACCCACTTGATAGTTTCATTAGTGAACGGTTTGGCCTACAGTACATTTTTCTTTGTGTAGGTTTTCATTGCCTGTGATCCTGGCAAGTAAGGTGGTGGTGACTTAGTTCATTGGCCTTGCTCAGTGCCTGGGGCAGAACAGACACATTAGTCATTGTTGAATAAATGAACAATTAAAAAAACACACAACAAAACAGGGTGGGAGGGCAAGCAGGCAATCAGCAAGAATGTAGGTGGCAGTGGAGCCAGAAGGGACCTGATGTCGATTCACTCATTCATTCTTTCATTCATCCATCCATTCAAACCAGTTCCTGAGCACCTGCCCTGTTCCACTGTCCTGTAGATACACATAAAATTCCTGCTCTTTGGGACTTGTTACTGTGTAAGAGAGAAAATAAACCAGATTAATAATTAGTTACATGTCCATTATGGAAAGTTGAGCAGGATAGAGAATCTAGAAGACAGGAAAAAGGGTAAACTGGTGATAGTCTTAAACCGAGTAGATAGAGAGACTTTGATTTTCAGCACAAGCATAAAGTAGATTATGAGTGAATCTTAAAGTTTTCAGGGTTAAGATCTTTCTGGGATGAAGACATCACTTTCACAAAGACTCTGAAATAGGTACATGCCTGGAATGTACAAGGAACAGAGCCAGACAGGAGAGAAGGCCTAGAGATGAAGAAGAGATGAGACAATGTAGCCATTGCAACACTGAGAATTTGACTTTGGGCAATGGGAAACCATGCCAGATTTAGAGAGCAAAAATAATATCAGTTCCTACCATTCATAACCCTTGTGATAGGAACTGAACCCCATTTTTTGTGACCATGTTTAAACTTTGTGATACCATCTACAGGCATTTATGATTCTAGGGCAACCAATCCATTAGCTAGGCAACGGCCCACTAAGATTTTGTAGCTTATTGGAACTAGAAAATCCCAAAAGATATGTTTGTGCTGGCAGTCAGAGCAAACGCAGAAGTGGAAGAAGCTAGTGACTAGGAGGGGGAAAAAAAAACTGAAAGGAATAGCTGGGCTGGTCCAGGCCTGAGTTGGCCCAGTTCCAAAGTCATGTATGCGTCTTCTGAACAATAACCTCAGCTCATCCTGAGGAAAGTTAACCAAGTCCAGCCAAAGCAGTTATTTTCCAGGCATGGGTACCACCTGCCTCTGCCATCCATGAGCCATCTCCTCAACCCCTAGATGGAGTCCAGGCCAGTTCTCCTTACTTACATTGGCAAGATTCCAATCAACAACTTCCCTTTTAATCTGAAATATAATATTCTGACACCTAAAAGCATTTTTAACCAAAATTCTCTCCTTTTTTTTTCTACTGGGTACCTTTCTCTTACTTTTCCTATGGTTGTTAATTTCTTTTGAAATTTGAATTCCAAACATAATTTTAGCAAGCTAAATCCACCTGCTAGCTGGGCACCAATGGCTCATGCCTGTAATCCTAGCTACTCTGGAGGCTGAGATCTGAGGATCACAGTTCAAAACCAGCCCAGGCAGGAAAGTCTGAGAGATTCTTATCTCCAATAAACCACTCAGAAAACTGGAAGTGGCACTGCAGCTCAAGTGGTAGAGCATTAGCCTTGAGCTGGAGAGCTCAGGGACAGCGCCTAGGCCCTGAGTTCAAGCCCCACAACCAAAAACAAACAAAAATTCCACCTTCTAATAGCCAATTTAAAGCCATAAGAACTAACTAAACTATGCACTACATGAAGAAAGCAATTATGCCCAAAGCTGATAAATCATTATGAGTAATAATTGAGCCTCACAGAAGAAAGGAAAGAAAGAGGAGGAAGGAAAGATGGAAGGAAGGGAGGAGAAAACAAAAGAAAGAGAAAGAAAGCAAGAGAGAAAAAGAGGAAGTGAAATAAAGAGAAAGAGGGAGGAAGGGAAAGAAGAGAAGAGAGAGGAAAAGGAAAAATAATAAGGGAGGGAGAGGAGAAGGAGAAAAGAGGAAATGAGGAATGGAACAAAAAAAGAAGGAAGGAAGGAAAGCAAAAAAAAACATGTTGGGCTGGGAAGGTGGCTCAGTGGTAGAGCACTTGCCTTGCATGCTTGAGGCCCTGGGTTCGATTCCTCAGCATCACATAAGCAAAAAGAAAAAAGCCAGAAGTGGCACTGTGGCTCAAGTGATAGAGCGCTAGCCTTGAGCTGAAGAGCTGAGGGACAGCGCCCAGGCCCAGAGTTCAGGCCCCACAACTGGACCAAAAAACACGTTTCTTTGATCTTGGTAGCAAAGTTCTGTTATGTACAGAGTTTTGTTTTAAAGAGCATAGGAAAGTAATGGTTTTTCTTTCCTGTGAGCTGGTCATTTGCTGCCCTAACAAACACTTGGAACTGAGTGCAGGAAAAACTGATTAAAACTAAAGCATGTCTCCTTGTCTCATGAACTGAATACTTCCATTAAGGTTTGAATATCCTTCTTGTTCCTTTAAAGCATGGCATCCTGCCAAGTCATTAACTTTCTGATAGCCCGTCCTCTCCCCCAGCTATCTGTTCCAGATCTGCACTTGCTGAGTCAAGTTTCATGGCTGTTTTGATGGCTGCTTTGATGGCAGCTGGGAATGAGTAAACATGTAGGATACTAAATCTAAAGGGCATTACCTCAACTGCTCTCTACCTCAGATAAATGGAGACAGGAGAGGGAGTAAAGCAATGCTTCTTTACCTCCTCTATATACCCATGCACTCTTCTATGGTTTTGAATCTTTTAAAACTTAATACACTGAAAAACTGATCATTTCTGTCAGTTCTATACATTCTTGACACACACACACATGCATATGTATACATCTATAAAATCATGTAGTTATCAGCACAACCATGATACAGAATAAAAATACATTAAAAAATAAAATAAGCCTCCCTATGGGCTTGCTTGTAATCCCAGCACTTAGGAGGCTGAAGCAAGAGGATCTTGAGTTCAAGGATAGCCTGGACTCTATAGCCAGAACAAAACTTCTTTATGCTACCCCCACATTACCACACTCACCATCCAATTCCTAATTTCTAAAGTGCAAAATCATACATCTATTGCCTATAACTTCGGTTTAATCTGTTAGAGAATTTTAACTCTAGCCTTTGGCAACTGTTTTCACCCAGCTTAAAAAATGCCTCTGATAGCCAACCAATTTGTTGTGTAATTCCATAGCTGCTTTAATTTTTTTATAGTGTTGAGGAATAGATGTATTAAGGAGATAGGGTTTAGTTTGTTTATCTATTCCCTAGTTGAAGACCATTTAGATTTGTTTCCAATTTGGAATCGTATGAATAGAAACCACTATGTAAACATTTCTGTATGGGGAATTTGGCGGGGGGTGCCATTTAGTTTTCTATGGTCAGTGCTTAAGTGGAGTTGCTATATACGGTTATTAACTTTATTTTAAAACTGCCATGTTTTCCCCCCACGGTATCTGTCATTTTGCATTCATGCCAGTGAAGTATGAAAGCTCCAGTTTTTCCTCATCCTCACAATCATTTAATAATTCCACACTTTTTAATTATCCAATATAATAGATGTTAGTGACTATTAATAATGCATATCTTTGGGCTTATTTTCCATCCACACATCCTCTTTGGTGAAGTATCTATTTAAGTTATTTGACCATTTTAAAGCTGTATTGGTGTCTTAGTGTTGAAATCTGAGGACTGTTAGTATATCCTAAACAAGAAATCTTTGTTGGAAATGTGAGTGTAAAAACTTTCTTCTAGTCAGTAGTTTTTCCTAAATGATGCCTTTTGCTTAGCAAAAAATTTTAATTTTCATGAAGTCCATTGCATAAGTTTCTTCTTTTATTAATCACGTTCTTGATGTCAAATCTCTTTCCTTACCATAGGGCCATAAAGATATTTAATTGTTAGATTAATCTGTATTCACAGGATAAATTTCACTTGCTGTAGTATGTTATTCTCATTATATATTGTTGGATTTGATTTTGTTGAGGATTTTTGCATGTGTTTTAATAAGAAGTATGGATCTATAGTTTTCTTGTACCATCTTTAGTTGTTTCTTTAGTATCAAGGTATGCTGGCCTTTAAAATGAGTTAGACAGTATTACTTCCTTCTCTACAATGTGGAAGAGAGTTTGTAGAATAAGGATTATTTCTTCCTTGTATATTTGATTAAAATTCAATAGTAAAACTAACTACTGCTCTTGGGATTATTCATTCTTGAATGTTTTAAACCAGGAATTAAATTATTTTACTGGTTGTAGGATCATTTGGGCTGTTTCATGGTGAGATTTGTTTTGCTTTTTATGTTGTTTTTGTTTAAAATTTTAACTGCTCTTTCTGCTTTTATTAGCATATGTTAGTTGCACATGGTGGATTTAATTATGATATTTCCATATATACATATACAGTATCCCTATCAGCCTCACACTCTCCCTCTCTCTCCCTCATCCACTCCTCCTTTTAAAGCAATTTCAACAGGTTCCAGTCTTAAAATCTCATACATGCATATAAAGTACCTTACCCATATTTACCCTTATTCACCCACTCCATTGGCCTACCTTATTCTCTCTAGTTCCTACCTCTAACATATCCTGTTTTACTTGCTTGTGACTTGATTTTTTTCTCTTTTTAGTGTGCATTAGTAGGACAAAGAGATTCACTATGGTAATTCACATGTATCTATAATATGGTTTAGTCAGATGAACCTCATTGATTTTTCTCTCCCTACCCCCACTGCACCCCATTGTTCAACAGCTTTCACTGAGTTTCCTTTTGTCATCTTCATCCATATGCATCATGTATCTCAATATTATTCATCTTCCATATTCTCTTTGCCTCATCTCACTCCCCTGTTTCCCTACAAACAACCCCATAGTTACATTTATGTTCTATGTATGTGTTTTTTATCCATCAGTCAACTCTACAGATATGTTCATGGTGTGTTTCTGTACCTTGTAGATATCAATTCTACAAATGACTAAAATCATGCAATATCTGGCTTTTTGAGTTTGACCTATCTCATTCAAATGGTGATGCCCAATTCATATCTACTGTCCTGCAAATTCCAACAGAACTGCAATAAACATGGGTGTGGGGGTTGGGAAGGTGGCTCAGTGGTAGAGCAATTGCCTTGCATGCTTGAGGCCCTGGGTTCGATTCCTCAGCACCACATAAGCAAAAAGAAAAAAGCCAGAAGTGGTGCTGTGGCTCAAGTGGTAGAGTGCTAGCCTTGAGCTGAAGAGCTGAGGGACAGCGCCCAGGCCCATAGTTAAGACCCCATGACCGGACACAAACAAACAAACAAACATGGGTGTGCAGTTATTTCTCTTATATATTGATTTATATCTCTTACTTCCAATGCACACCCAATAGTAGTATGGCAGTCTCATATGTAGATATATATCTGATTTTAATGGTGGTTGCATGAGTTTGCATTTACACTAAGAACATATGAGTATTCGAATCCCAACCAGCATTTGTTCTTGATTGTTTTCTTTATGACTGCAGTTCTAACTAGTGTTTGTTTTCTGAGAACTAGTCCATTTTCTTAAGTTGCCAAATGTATACATGCAGAATTGTTAGTTTTAAGTTGTATTGCTCCGTTCTAACATTTCAAAAAGTTTTTATGTCTTCTATTCTTTTGCTGAAGCATTCTATTATTTCATTACATACCAGTTGTCTTCCTTAGTTGATGGGATAGTTCCAACAAAGCCCCTTTGTCAAATAATTCCAAAATCTGTGTCATCTTGATATTGGTTGTTTCTTGTCTTTCCCAAATGAGTTGTGATTTTCTTTTTGCATGCCGAATACTTTAGGACTGTTTTCTAGACATTTTGAATATTATGTTATGGAATTTCAGGACTTGCTTATATCCATATCCTACAAAGGATATGGATGTTTGTGCTTTTTTCAGGCAATAGAACTTCGGTCTATAGTTCCAACAGTTATCTGTGGATTATGATTTCCATACTAAGATGTGAATTGTGATTTCCAGGTCAGTTCAGTTTCTGAAGTTCTGCAGGTTCACATATATGCCACCTAATGTACAGCTGACTATCTATCCGGGGCCGGTCCTGTTGTTTATCTCTTAATATCCATATTATTTAAAGGCATGCTCATGCATGTATAAAATCAAGAAGGATCCAAGGAGTTAATAAACAACTTTAAGGGTTAAAATCCTAAGGTCCTTTTTATGATGTCCTCCATACCTCGTGGTTTCCTAGAGCTCTCCTTATTGTTCTTTTGGTCCGGAAGCTGGGGTTTGGACAGGTTTGCTTTATTCGGTATTTCCTGAACTTCTTTCCCACATTTTAGATGAGAACAAAGACAGAAAAAGCCACTGGAGTTGACTCGCAGTCTAGGAGCCACAGCTTATTCAGTAGACCTGCTCCCCTCTCTCACAGTTTTGATTCCTGTGTGTTTCTGTGACTTGTCACCATGTGTCACTTTCACAGAGGCTAAAGTGAGGCTGAAGGACAGGAAAACTTTGAAATAATGTTGTTTTTTCCACCAGCCTCTCAAGTGTAGGAATTTCCTTTCCGACCCTAAGCAAGAATTGAAAAAAAAACTCTCCTGAGTTCCCTCTATGTGTGCTTTAGGGGTCACTTTGGGTTCAAACAACCCTGAGTTGATTCAGAAGAATATTAGAGGTACGGGGCAAAGATGATGAACTCAACATTTTCTTCTTCTTCTTCCTCTTCCTCCTCCTCCTCCTCCTCCTCCTCCTCTTCTTCTTCTTCTTCTTCTTCTTCTTCTTCCATCAGCCTCCTATTATTTACTTTTCCCAGCCCTCAGACATACAGCATAATTATGCCCAGTTTTAGTACCTCATTCAGTGGTATGGAAGTGAGTACACTTACTCCATTGGACCCCTTCACTATTTCCAAAAACTCCTTCAAGGGGAGGGGAAAAAAAAGATAGATGCAATTTTTCATTCTAAATTTCCTGCCTCACCAAACGTTGAGACCTATTAATGCTAGGAAGAGGAAATATGTAAGTGTGGGTGGATGAGGTGGGACTATCATGTAGTCATATGAAACGTTTTAAAGCCAAGAAAAGGAAAGAAAGTCTTTCAAGCTTTTACTTTTACAGGCTTCTATTTTACCCAGTACCATCTGTAGGAAAGGAAATAAGAAGCGAAAGGCAAAAATTTTAAATAAGTTTTGGAATCAGTAAAAGACTAAAGGAAGTTTTACTGGACAAGTTAGTGGAGACATGAGAAAGAGAGAAATGCACTATGCATACTGAGGTTTCCTTATACCATCTCTAAGCCAAGGTGAGCAAAAATGATTTTCCCTTTTTTCTCCCCACCTAGCCTGCTCAGAACCCTGCCACAAGGAGCTAGGTTTGGATTTTCCCAAACCTATTCTGAAGACAGAAATAAAAGCTTTTCTTATTGCTTATCTTTGTAATTTTATTCCTTTTATAACCTTATATGCTCTTGATATCCTTACCTTTTGGCCACATAAATACCTGGTTTAGGTGCTTATATTTCCATGTTGATGGAGTTAAGTTACAGTAAAGATTAATCTCAACACAATGTGTACTCTGTTAGGTGTTTTGTATCTGAATCTATTAATTCTAGGCAATGTAACTCAAGGATGTTTTCAAGGTCAGAGCATATTTTATATGTATATATGTATATGCGTGCATGTATATATTATATGCACATACCCTGGACTAAGAATCTCCTGATAAGACAGTTATTCTCTAAAACCTTTATAATGGACTCCTATTCCATTCCTGGTGAGGTGAGATATACTATTTCTTTCCCTTTTCAAGCACCAAGAATGAGTAAAGGATTGCTGAGTACAACTTACAAGACAGAAATTACAAACAATTCATCCCAAATGAAAAATTAAATTTTCTCCACAATCTGTTCTGTTTGTCCAGAAATGACTGTCATTGAAAACTCCCTGGAACTTCTGCTATTGCCCACGAATGATTCCTCCTCTTAGAATCCTAGCAGAATACATTTTGAGATTAGGAATTGAACTGCTATTATTAGCTGTTATAAGCACTAACACAGAGCAACCAGATGACTAATGTTCTTGTTGGTTGGGAATCATTCTTTCTTCATTTTATTTATGCTGAGCACGAATCTGGATCCATATAGTTATTTGATAAAGTAATATCTTGATAAGACCTAAGAGAACTGATTCATTCATAACCTATCATTTACTGAGTTGCCTGTTGGGAGCAGAGCTTTGTTCTAGATTTCTACACTAGGGGATAGAAAAAGAATAAGAGAATCCATTAACTCAAGGAGATATTTTGGTGGAAGAGTCAAAAGCTTAACAACTAACCAAGGAAACATAATATAATGTATGAAATAATAAGTGATATAAAGGGAATGGTAGGTGGAAGAAACTAGTCTAGTTTGAGCTGAAATGGTGCCAAGCAATCTTTTCTGCAGGGGTGATTTAGATAGAGATGTTAGTATAAAGAAGGTAGTGAGCTACTCCAAAGGGAAATGACACAGACTTAACAATGAGTTAAAGGCTCGTCACAGAAGGACAGAACTGAGATTTTTTAGCAGCAAAAAGAGAAAGAAAGAAGGAAAGAAAGAAAGGAAGGAAGAAAGAAGAAGGAAGGAAGGAAGGAAGGCAGGAAGGAAGGAAGGAAGGAAGGAAGGAAGGAAGGAAGGAAGGGAGGGAGGGAGGAAGGAAAAGAAAAACTCATCTGGATAGAGTTAGTGAAAGAAGGACGGATTTGTTGTATAGTGCAGCTAGCTTCTAGCTCAGTCACAAACAGGAACCACCTTGGCATACCTGGTGTTCCTGCATTCTAAAGGGAGGGAGCCTAAATGTATTTCAAACAGGAGGTCTCTGTAATAAGAGCTCAAGTGTTAGGAGATTTGGCCTGTCCCCAGAGCCCTGAAAAAATTCACTCAACAATTTGCAATAATTAGGAAGTACCAGGTACTATAATTACTCATGATCATGGTTTGGCATAGAGACTGGAAAAATGTCCTTGGACTTCGGTTCCCAGCAGGTAATGATTGCGGTGGTAAGTGGTGCTAAGTCAGCTAGCCCTTCACAGTTTTGAAATACCCTAGGACGACAGAAGGGGTTGTTTCTTCTTTCTGTGTTATTGATTGCTTTTCTTGGGTGGTACTTCAGTCCTTTTACTCTCTTGTTTGTTATTTTTACCAAGTCTTCTACCCTCTGGGCCTATCCATGTGAAATTCCAGTTGCATCTGCACATTTATTCTGAAATCTAAATTCATCATCCCTCCATGAGGGCTACCTACATACACATCAAAACCAAGCTGGCCCACACTGAATTACTCCCTACCAAGTCTCTTTGTCAAGTCAAGGTTAGCTTTATCCTTGTTCAGGAAAGAAAGAACCTCAAAATCATGCTTGACTTGGCTTTCCTTGAATCTTATACTCAGTCCTTCAAAAAAAAAAAAAAAACCACCCTCCTATTTGGAAGTGGCACTGTGGCTCAAGTGATAGAGCACTAGCCTTGAGCCAAAGAGCTCAAGGACAGCACCCAGGCCCAGAGTTCAAGCCCCATGACTGACAAAAAAAATGCTATTGATTCAATCTTCAAAATATACTCAAACTCTATTATTTACATATCCCCTGCAACCATCCTGAGCCAATCCACCAACCTCTTCATCCGCGAAAAAGTGGCCCCAAGATACCTTCATACTGTCATTTGGCTCATGCCACTGTTGCTGATACTCATTCCCTCTGCCCAGAGGCTCTTTCCTCCTTATTCACATGGCTGAAACCTCCTTATCTTTACTTAAGTAGCACATTCTTAGTGACACCTCCCTGAACAACCTATTGGAAATCACCACCTTCCCCACAACACTCTTTACCTCTTCTGTGTGTTTATTTTTCTTACGTAGCCTTTATCATCTTACATACCAGGTAATGTCCTTGTTGTTTGTTGCCAGTTCACTGTGTCTCCCCCTCCACCACCCCTAGAACTCCACCAGAACAAGGAGTTCTGCCTGCATTGCTCCTCAGGAGATCTCAAGTGTCTAGACTACTGTTAGATGTGGAATAGGCATTCAGAAAGTATTTGTTTGGGGAATGAATGAATTTTTATGATTTCTTCTCTTTCTCCTACAGTAGAGATTATACCTAAAGCAAGTCTTTGCATTCTAAGCCATCCATAAATGCCCCTGACAGACTGCCTGGTTAGATGGAAGAACACATTAAATGTGCAGTGTTCTCATAAAATTTTCTAATCTAGTTTCTACTTCATGAAAACAAATGTTCCTAGGAAGATCATTGTGAAGAGAATATGAGGATTTTCTTCTCAAGGAAACTCAGTACACATATATAAAATCACATCTTGTAAATTTTCCAAAATGCAATTGCCTATGTAACCAATATTCTGAGAATGTAGATTAATAGTTTCCAAGATGTCTCCTCAAACTTTTTTTCACAACTTCTAATTTTATAGATTAGGCATATTTTTATTTTAAATATGAATCTGAATTCATATGAATCCATTCACAGTTTCATTAGTGCTTGCATCAAATGAATCTTAAACAAATGCTCTGAATTTTCTACCTTCACTGATAAGGAAAACAAAAATGGCACTTGATGAACAAAGAAAAACAAATAGCAGAAGAAAGCTGGACATAGTGGTCTACACCTGTCATCTCAGCACTAGGAAAGCAGAGGCAGAAAGCTCATCAAGCTACATAGAGAGACTCCACGTAAACAAAACAATCCATAAGACAAGCAAATGAAAGAGGCATTTATCAGAAGTGTACACTTCAAGATGGACTGGCAAAAATCACTGGAATGATATTGGCTATTTAATTTTACTTTGTATACATTTAAGAAACACTGTGAGATGCCGTGTTTGTCAGAAATATATGTCACATACCCCAAGAATCCTTCACTGCATCATTGGCATGGAGTCGAGATGCTTTTCTACTTATCAGGATTTTTCCACACAAAGTCAGGCAAAAGCTTGCTAAAGAATCATTTCCCTTTAACTTAAGAGTAAGGAACTGCACATGTGTGGGTGAGCTGCTATTCTGTCTCCCCTCACCTCCCCAGGTCTATTTTCAGCATTGCTTTTCTCTGCATAAGTAGATGAGTCAGACTTCTTACTGCTTCCCGCCTTTCCCTCAAATTATGCCTCTGATGTCATGGGGAACTTCCTGTGACCATGTAATGAGAAAGTAGGGGATACTGCCTGATATATCCTTAGGGATATATTAGTAGTGAGTGGCCCTGAAAGTCAGAGAGAAATTTCTCAGTGAACTTCTGGAGGTTTGTATGGCTTGGCCATATGAAGTAAGGTATAATGAGAGGTTTCCTATAATATAACAGTTTATAGGCAGTAGCTAATAGATCGATCAACTTATCCAAGACTTAAAAGATTGGTACCAAGATCAACTGACAAGACTTTATATGTTATAGAAACCTTTAACCTATGGAACAGTTATAAGTTATAGGTTATTGGAATCCTATATGAATGTCTCCCACTAGACCTCTACTACCCAGAAGGCTAAAAAAGCCAAGATGATCTCCCCCTTCACTGTCTGTGAACCTCCTTCTCTCATGCCCTTGTCTGAAGATTTCATAGCACTTGCTGAGAAACATATTGTGTGGTTGGGGTGCTTTCCTTTGTGTGGTCAGATTAGTGGCAATACAAGGTAATAAAAACAGGGCTCTGAGCCAGGCACCAGTGGCTCATGCCAGTAATCCCAGCCACTCAGGAGGCTGAGATCTGAGGATCGAAGTTGAAAGACAGTCCAGGCAGGAAAGTCCATGAGACTCTTATTTCCAATTAATCACCAGAAAACTGAAAGGAGCACTATAGTTCAAAGTGGTAAAGCAGGGGCTGGGAAGGTGGCTCAGTGGTAGAGCACTTGCCTTGCATGCATGAGGCCCTGGGGTCGATTCCTCAGCACCACATAAGCAGAAAAAGCCGGAAGTGGCACTGTGGCTCAAGTGGTAGAGCACTAACCTTGAGAGAAAAAGCTCAGGGGACAGCCCCAGGCCCTGAGTTCAAGCCCCACAACTAACCAAAAGAAAGAAAACATTGGTCTGGAACCCCAACAGTGGGCACTTGAGTAGTTTCTCTCATTAATATATTATTACCTTCTTCCGGAAAAATTGTATTCAGTAAGCCTGAGATCTTTGTGCCAAACAAGAAGAATATTTTCACTAAGAATTTCCCCCCATGAACTTTTCAAGCTATTCATCAAGGGCAGAGAATATTAGAACAGTCTGTACTATTGAGTTGCTGCTATTTCCCCTTGGCCATGACTATTGGACATGGGGGAACTAAATCTGATGGGTTCCAGTTATGCTGTTGTTCTCACTTTGAAGCAATAACCCCCATCTCTCCTTGATAATCAAACTCAAGCACACAAAGCAGGGGCGACAGTAGGAAACAGGTTCAGTGACCTCCTTTGTCCAATAGTGATGGTCAATGGGAAACAGCAGCAACTCAACAGCGACAGATGCTCAGCATCTGGCTGCTATGAGAGTTAAACATTTGGCTCTCCACCCGCTCTAGCAAGTGTGAGAATATCTCCATTGACAAGAGGAGGGTCAGGAATCGTACGATGAATGTGGAAGAAGGCAAGCAGGGTGATGGGATTAGACCTGCTCAGACAGTTGTTTTGTTCTAATCATTGCTACTTTTCCCCTTCATTGATGACTTGCACCCTGCTAGTTACTAGCCATGCAGCTTAGGGTCCAGGAAGGATGAGGATGGAAGCCTGTGACCCCACCCATGGTGGAAGTTAATGAGACTGCTCTTTCTCTGTCAAGGGCCCACATATCCTCAACTAACCGGGGGACTAGAGTGGAAGCAGAGTGACAAACGAGTGTTCTGGGATGGTTCTCTTTTTTATTTTTTTTTTCTTTTATTTTGTTGGTTATGGGGCTTGAACTCTGGGCCTGGGCACTGTCCCTCAGCTCTTTCAGCTCAAGGATATAGCACTCTACCACTTGAGCCACAGCACCATTTCCAGCTTTTTCTGTTTATGTGGTGCTGAGGAATTGAACCCAGGGCCTCATGCATGCAAGGCAAGCACTTTACCACTGAGCCACCTTCCCAGCCCACTGGGATGGTTTTCTTAGACTTTTCTGCCCTTTCCTTTCATGCTCTGTAGCTTAGGTGCTGATCTTGACTTTGTTGCTTCATTTGTTTTCTTCACCCTCTGCAATGAGACCCTGGCAAGAGGCTAGAAGACAGAAGGGGACAAGGCCAGGGACTGTGATGCTCTCCTCCTCTGGTCTCCTCCTTGCTTTGCCACCACTCCAGTAGGAGCTCCAGTAGCCAGCCATTGCCGCCTCTCCTGCACAGGCCCGGCTGGCAGCAGCATCGGCTTCCCTGGTCCCTACAAGAGCCAGCGAGCCAACATATCCCCAGCACTTGTCCGTTCCATTAACCCTGCCCACGCTCCTGTAAATAATCCTCACGTGAAATTCTATCCAGCTAAGCCCGCTGGAGGGTGTCATCTGCTTCCTGCTAAGACTTTGATGCATGCATCAGGGGAAATAGGTGAGAATCAAAGGGGAGACAGGAGGCCAGCTAATATAAACTCAGGGAGATTTTGAAAATAAGATCAGCACATTACCAGAGGACTGGATACGATGCATTTTCAAAGGCTGAAATTGGATGAGACAGAAACAATGATCTCTTCTGAATAAAGTTTGTAGTTCTCTTTTGTATTTGTCTTTAAGGGAGTTTCTCTCTCTCTCTCTCTCTCTCTCTCTCTATTTTGAGACTGGGGATCGAACTCAGGACCTCTTGAGCTAGGTCCCTAGTGCTTTCCATTTTTAGTTTAGTTTTTCCACCCAGACAGGGCCTTGCATTTCATTTTTACCCAGGCTCATTTTTAACTACAGTATTCCTAACTTTATGAGTAGGTGGGATTACACAGGTGAGCCACCATGCCCAGCCATGTTTTTGTTTTATATTTTAGGCTATTGTCAGTGAAAAGCCTGTGAAACTGGTTTGGATGGACCAAAATCAAATGGGTTTCCAAGAGACAGGACCTGCAGTGCTAAAACAAGAAAACTTTTAAAACACGTGATCCATTCTATACAATGGAGCACAGTGGTCCTATGTAAATGGGTTTCATTTCCAGACTCTCAGTCTATTCATAGTAATAATGGTATTTGCCTCAAAGAATTGTGCTAGAGAACAAATTACTCTAGAGAAGATTGAGGTTCAAAGCCAGCTCAGACAAGAAGTTAGTGAGACTCATCTCAACTAACAAGTGTGGTGGCACCTGTCTGTGCTATCAGTATATAGGAGGTCATAGATTACATGTCTGTAATCCCAGAGATATGGGAGGTTATAGGTAGGAATATGGTCATCCAAGGTCCTGAACAAAAACATGAGACTCTATGCAAAAGATAAAGAAGGCAAAGATATAACAAAAAAAGGGCCTGCCTAGCAAGCATAAGGCCATGAGTTTAAACACAAGTACTTGGGGGTGAAGTGGGGAGATCAATGACAGCCAAAAACTTGGCATTCAAGTAAAGTTTTAATGTTATATGTGTTTACTCTTGTTACTACTACATATCCACCTAAATTCAATGAATGTATTCGTAAAAGCGACATGCTTTAGGAGGAAATCCCTTCCTTCAACCCTTTGGCTCCATCCCTTGATCAACACTCTCTTTCAGTGGAGAAAGAGAAATCCTTGAGCGCCCTCTAGAGGAAAACATTGTCCATAGCCTTCAAACCTTCCACCCACAGGATGTCATGACAATTTTGTTTGTTTCTCTTGTGCTCAGTCTTTTCTGTTTGGCTCTCTGGATTTACTTTCCACTTCAGGACGCTGATCTGTGGAGACTGAATTGGTGAATTTACTTTCTCCCTGCCACTTTGTTATTTACTAATGAAAGTCGCCAATATTAGCTGGGTGTATGTGCCTATAACCTAGGCTATTCAAGAGGACTAGAAGGCTGGCCAGGCAAAGAAGGCTGGGGACATAGCTCAAGGGACAGAACTCATGTCTAGCAAGCAGAAGGCCCTAGGTCCAATCCCAATCCCTAGTGCCAAAAAAGAAAAAAGAGGAGAGGGGAGTGGAAGAGGAGGAAGGAAGGAAGGAAGGAAGGAAGGAAGGAAGGAAGGAAGGAAGGAAGGAAGGAAGGAAGGGAGGGAGGGAGAGAGGGAGAGAGGGAGGGAGGGAAGGGAAGGGAAGGGAGGAAACGAAGCAACCATCACCTGTCTCTTGACAAAAGAGACAGAAGGCTGGATATTATGTCTCCAGACTCCAAGTCAGGCTGCTAAAGTTAGGCAGCACCCCTCTACTAAAGACCACAGCTTCTATCGAGCAGACTCACAGGTTCTAAGATTCTGGTTTCTTATATCTCCTCACATTCCCCCTTCAAACATAGGATCGGAAAGGGCTTCCCACTTTCATTTAGCCCCACTGACACCCCCATCTCAAATTCCCTTAATCCTGCCCACACCTCTGTAAACAGCCCTTTGGTTAAGCCCTCCTCAGAGACCCATACCTGAGCCTGTGTGTCATCTGTTTCCTGACAGGTTCTGCTGACTCTCGATCTGAATGCCTGGAGCCTGTCTTCTCTGTCTCACCTCCCCAGGACCTAGTGTTCAACAAAGCAATTACTTGTAGTTCCTATGATAAAACACTACTTCTCTCACAGGACTCTCCCATGAACACCTCCAGCCACACAGGGCTCTTTTTTTTTTTTGTCCGTTGTGGGCCTGAACTCTGGGCCTGGGCACTGTCCTTCGGCTCTTCAGCTCAAGGTTAGCCCTCTACCACTTGAGCCACAGCGCCACTTCCGGCTTTTCTGCTTATGTGGTGCTGAAAAAGCCAACCCAGGGCCTCATGCATGCAAAGCAAGCACTCTACCACTGAGCCACCTTCTCAGCCCAGGGTTCCTTCACAACCCAGTCCAACCAGACTCCAATCCAGTTCCAACACTTGTCCTCATTAAAACCTTCAACTCAAAGGCCGATTTTTCTGACCATCATATTGACAACTATACACGTTTTGTCCTGTTGAGTAGCACACATGCATTTGGATTGGCTTCACCGTTTCTCTTCAAGGAAAAATGAAGACTTTTGTCAATTTTAGATAGTTTAATTATGTCCCATTGGCTGAATGGATTTACGCAGGCCTAATTCTACCTATAAACAACATTTTTCTGGCCACAGGAGTTTCCTCCCAGCTGCCCTGCTCAACTGGAAACTGAGGCATTTTGTTCCGTGATTGTGGGAACTGATTTTCTCCTTGCCCCTTCAAAAGTGACCAAGGAATATATGTTCACACCTACCACTGGCAGTCACCTTGACACCAAGAAGAATTCCAGTCTGATGAAGAAGGGCAGAGTCCAGAGAATCAATGAGAAACAAAGCTATGGCGTGGATCAAAACATGACCCAAACTGTCATGCAAACTGGACTGACAGATTTTCCCTTCCTTTCCTTTCCATTCTCTTCCTTTCCTTTCCTTCCTTCTTTCTTTACTCCCTCTTTCAATCCTTCCTTCCTCTTTCTTTCTCTCTCTTTATTTTTTTTGAGGCAAGCTCTTATTATATAGCCCATGCTGGCCTTAAACTCAGTATCCTTTTGATCTGCTAAGATCGTAGGTGCATCAGCATGCTTGGCTGAGATGGGTTTTTACCAACAGAAAATATAACAAATAACAAAACCACAATGTTCATGTGATGTAATCAGAAACCAGCTTAATTAGCTGATGGTGCTTAATTGCAATGTATTCTAGTATTCCCAGCTACTTGGAGAGGTAGCAGCGAGAGGATTCTGTGTTCAAGGCCAGCCTAGGTTAAAAAAAATTCTTTATCTCAAAAAAATAAATAAAATGAAATAATAAAGTGAAAAACAAAAGAGCTAAAAAGATAGTTCATGATAGAATGCTTGCAGGGAAGAAAGGGAAACAAACTTAATGTATTTTTTTTCTGCACCCATCAAACCCACCTAAAGGACCACCGCATAAAATGTTGGTAGGTTGCTAACAGTTGGGAAGAAGTTACCATGCTTTATCTGTGCTTTTGCCAATGAAATTGCTTTCCAGTCTCTCTAATAAAACATGGCTTTCTCTCCATAATTAAGTTCTCTATTTGTATGTAATCATCGAATCTTTGAGATTACTTCAGCTTTCCCTCTCCCTTCCACTCTAGCTGCAGGAGCTACTGGTTTCCTGCTTCCAGCTTGAAAGTCCTGTGGAGGACTGGAGATATTTAATTATGTGCCATTAACCGGATTCATTTACACAGTGGTGGCTCGAGTGGTAGAATACCTACTGCGAGCAGAAGAAGCCTGTGTTGTGCATCAGGCATTGGTAGAAATGGAGAACTGGACACCTACGGTCTGGAAGCCTCAGCAGACAGGGAGAGGGCGAAAGGGTGGAGAGCTTCTCTGCCACATCCTGTCACCTATGCACAGCTCACGCCCGGCCCCTTCTCCACTGCAGAGATGGATCTCATGCAGATGTCCATCTGCACACTGGCGGAACGGGTTATACTTGATGACATCAATCCTTCTGTAAGCTAGAAGTCATGAAGATCAGAGCCTGAGTCAGGTGGACAGAAGTAGAGGCTCACAGTCAAAGTCCTCATGGTTGGGCGAGGGAGTCACTATGACCCAGCTCATGTTCTTCTATGGAAGCCCCTCCCAGAAGTAGCAGCTGAGCCTCCTTTCTGCTTCCCTTACCACAGCACGAGGCAAGGCTGTGTGCTGAGGTTGGAAGGAGTGGGGAAGTTGTTATGCTCAGCTCAACCTCTCTCTCTCTTTCTCTGTGTCTCTGTCTCTCTCTCCTTCTCTTCCTTTTTCCCTCCCTCCCTCTGGAATATCTAGCTTGTTCTCTTGGCTATAGGGTGAAGGGCTGGAATATAGAAGAGAAGGAGTGGTTAGCTCAACTTAAGAGTTCATTTGGCCTCACAGCTAAGCCAAGTCCTTTATGAAAACTGAAATTTTGACCCCAATCTGCCTGAAAGCTGTGTGACTCAAGTTGTTCTACATTTGATGAGAGAGAAGCCTTACATTTGGGCTTACCTAAACTCCGCCAAAAGCCACAGACATGATTTTCTTTTTAGTTCCTATGGTCCATGTAGTTTAAACTTCTTTCTCCAAATCAGTTAACAACTTTTAAAACAAGGAAGATTTCTGGGTATATATGTGTGCATTTGTGTGCCAGTCCTGGGGCTTGAACTCAAGGCCTGGGTCCTGTCTCTGAGCTTTTTTTCCCTCAAGAATAGAGTGCCACTTGAGCTACAGCTCCATTTCCAGCATTTTGGTGCCTAATTGGAGATAGACTTTCCTGGCTTGGCTGACTTAGAACTGCAATCCTCAGATCTTAGCCTCCTGAGGAGCTAGGATTACAGGGGTGAGCACCAGTGCCTGGCTAAAACTAGGAAGATTTTTAAACCAAAGGTCTGGATTTCCAGTTTGTCATGACTTTTTAAATATAATTATGTTGTTACTATTAAAGTGTTGTACAGAGGAGTTCCCATTCCTCAGTGAGATAATAAGTACAATTGTTTTGGGACAATGTCACCTCTTCCTTCACTTTCCCTCAGTGTAACCCTCCCATCTCTGTCCACAAGTTGTGTTCTTCACTTATTCACTGTCCACAAGTTGTGTACTTCACTTACAGTCTATATTGAATGCATTTGTTCATGAATGACAGCATTTGTTCATTCTTGCTCCCTCCATTTCTGTTTCTTTCTCCTAATATGTTATCTTTCTATCAATTTTTTTATTCATTTTGTGCTGGTTCTGGGGCTTGAACTTGGGGTCTAGGAGCTCTCTTTTAGCTTTTGCACTCAAGATTGGAGTTCTACCACTTGAGCCACAGCTCCACTTCCATCGTGACATTTGAATAATTTGTTCACACTGGGCTAGTGTTTCTCATGGTAATATTTTCAGAGAACTAATAGCAGCTTGCCCCTGATTATGACGAATGTACTTTCTCCCTGGCCTCAGTTTCAATTCAGTAGGAACTGCTGATGTGGCAGATTAAATGCATGGCACTGAATTTAAACTGAGGCCTACATTGAGACCACTCTGGAACATATAGCCAGATTCATCTTAAGGGGAAAAAATGCCATTAATTGATATGCTCAGTGATCCAACAGCAACTTCTTAGGAGAAAAATACATTATGTGATCACATCTCATGCCAATTCAATCAGTGGTCTCATTGTCATTACTGGTAATAATAGAGTAAATATGTCCAGTACATTCCATACAGTTCAATTAGGATTCCCTGTATTGTGTCTGGGAACACTATGTTTCCATGATTACTATCTCCATGAGCTTAAAAGGGAAGTTTTCTACCTTTGGTCTTCACTTTTACTTGTTAGTATGTGTTCACTGTCTATTATAACTGCCTGGTCCATTTGTGTGATGAATATATTAACAGAGCTGAAGGACCCGAATGATGTTCTCTAGAGAATGGCGTTATATGTAGGGTTGAATAAAGAAGTAACCACCTCTAGCTGAGCGTACCTTGAGTAAAGACTGCATGCCCTGGACATCCATCCAGAACATCACAAGCCAGGATACCATAAAGGCACTGGCACATTCATGTTCAGTGATGAACTATTCACAATAGCCAAGTTATGGGAACAGCCCAGATGCCCTATAATAGATGAGTGGATCCAAAATATGTGGTACCCTATAAGCAATTCTACACAGTCCTTAGAAAGAATAATACAACATCATTTGCAGGGAAATGGATGGACCTAGAACAAATCTTGTTAAGTGAAGTAAACTAAACTCAGAGAGACAAATGGCACATATATTCTCTCATCTGTGAAAGCTAGATCTAAAATACAAAGGGATATGATAAATAATACAGGACTCTAGGCATTCACAAACAGTGAGACCAAAGGAGAATACTCTTAGGAGAGTACTATAAAGGTGATCACATAAAATGATTTTTTTTAAATGAACTCCAGGAAATGAAAAAAGAAGGTTTTCTTGGTTGCTTCTGTTTTATTTTTGTCTTGTTTGTTTATCTGTCATGGGGGCAGTAAGGGAACACAGAAATGGAGGGACAAAGGATGAACAAATGCAGCAATGATACTCACTAGACACTATGTTGAAAATGAAGTATAAAACTTGTGGGTGGGGATGGGATGGGAAAACTGGGAGATTGGGAGAGAGCAAGGGAAGGGTGACATTGTTAAGGGGAAAAAAATGTACTCTTTGCCTGATTTATGTAACTAACCTAGCTGGACATCATCTTATTGGGGGGAGGGGTTGTGGGGCTTGAGCTCTGGTCCCGGGTGTTGTCCTTCAGCTCTTCAGCTCAAGGTGAGCATTCTACCACTTGAGCCATAGCGCCACTTTCAGTTTTCTGGTAGTTAATTGGAGATAAGAGTATCACAGACTTTCTTGCCTGGGCTGGCTTTGAACTGTGCTCCTCAGATCTCAGCCTCCCAAGTAGCTAGGATGACAGGCGTGAGCCACCAGTGTCCACCCTGTACATCACCTTTGAACAACAATCAAAACAAAATTTAGTGTATTTATTGAAATTAAATCCAGAAAATGAAAACAAGGTTTTTTTTCTTTTTGTCTTCTTGGTTCTTTTTGCCATCATGGGGGCAGGGGGGGAGAAGGAGGACACAAAAATAAGGGGCATAGGGTGAACAAATGAACTGTACAACTTGTAGGTGAGGATGGACGGGAATAACAGTATGAGAATGAAGGAAGTGGTGACATTTTCTAAAAACAAATGTATTCATTGACCTGACTTATGAAACAGTAACCCCTCTGTAGATCTCCTTTATAATAACAATTAAAAGTTAAAAAAAAAGATGATTGTGTACTTGCGGTCATGTGAGGATCTCCTGAACTGGGGTGCTGGAACCTCTCATCAAAGGCTTGCTTCTGACCCCGACTGGCTGCATAGGATTCAACCAATCAATGAGCCTTCACAGACCTAAGTTTCCTTCCTCTAAAAGCAGAAAATGGAAATCTTGCTCTCCAGAGATTCTCCCAATGCTATTTTTAGAAATATTTTGTTCTGAATATTCATCGTGCAGAATTTGACAGCAATATTAGTCAGCAGTAGGAGGAGAAGTCAATTAATGATTATGTAACTGGTGATAATAAATCAGCTAATACATTAACAGGTTACCTCTTCATATCTCCAGGTAGTTTTATTTTTAAAATTCTTGATCAAATCAGAAAATTGAAGCAAGAAAGCTTAAAAGACAGTGCAGAATTCAACTTTTTTCAGGAGTTAATGATGCTTTAGGGTGAAATGGCAGGTGTCTAGAATCTCTGCTCTGAAGGCTGAGGAAGGAGGATTATGTAAACCCAAGAGTTCAGAATAGCCTAGCTAAGCAACAGTGAGACCCCATCTCATACAAACAAACAGTAAAGCAGAACAAAAACAGGATGTAATGGTATATGCCTTTAATCTTTGTGTTTTTGTTTTGTTTTGTTTTGTCGGTCATGGGGCTTAAACTCTGGGCCTGGGCACTGTCCCTGCACTCTTCAGCTCAAGGCTAGCTCTCTACCAATTGAGCCACAGCGCCACAGGTTTTCTGGTGGGTAAATGGAGATAAGAGTGTCACAGACTTTTTCTGTCCAGGCTGGCTTTGAACTGAGATCCTCTGATCTCAGCCTCCTGAGTAGCTAGGATTACTGGCGTGAGTCACCAGCTCCCAGCTATGCCTTTAATCTTTAATCCCAGCTACTTGGGAGGCCAGAGAATCCTGATTTTGAGGCCAGTCTTGACAAAATTAATGAGATCTTATCTCAAAAAAAAAGGCATACTTCAAAAGGTATAGCACTTTCTAGCAAGCTTTGGGCTTAGTCTTCAGTGTAAGAGAAAAACAAACAGCAATTGATATGTGCCATGACTGAATAACAACTTCTTTTTTTTTTTTTTTTTGCCAATCGTGGTACCTGAACTCTGGGCCTGGGCACTGTCCCTCAGTTCTTCAGCTCAAGGCGAGTGCTCTACCACTTGAGCCACAGCACCACTTCCAGCCTTTTCTGCTTATGTGGTGCTAAAGAATTGAACCCAGGGCCTCATGCATGCAAGGCAAGTGCTCTACCACTGAGCCACCTTCCCAGCCCCAACTTAATAACAACTTCTTAGGAGAAAAAAATTCATATCTATATGATCACATTTTGTGCCCATTCATAAAGCAAAAGAAGCTGTTAATAAGACCTATGTCTTATTATAGAAAAATCATGCTATGTATGGTTAGTTTAGGAACTGTCAATTATTTAAAACCTTATGGACACTAGGAGATTGACCCAGGAGAATCAACCTGTATCAAGCTTTAGCAAATTCTAGGCATTGTACTAAGAGTTTTCATTTAAGTCAGGGTTTCTCAACCTCAGCACAGGGAGGGAGGCCCTGCCCTGGGCCCTTAGTATTATTGACAGCCTCTGGCTAGTCCCCTGTTGTAATAACTATACTATTCCTCTAGGAATTGCCAAATGTCTCTTACAGGGACTTGGCTAGGACAAGTGGAAATGGATCATTCACAAAAACTCAGCAAGGTAAAGTCTCTGTACTTCACTGTGTCACGTGCCATGCAGAGGGCTAGTCAGTCACACCTGGCAAGATCCTTCTTCTGGCACTCTCCTTGTTTGCCTTAGGGGTATCCATGCACTGTAGCCTGTGCCAAAATGGCTCACTAATGGGATCCAAACACAGCTCCTTCTTGCTTCTTGTGACTGTGTCCATTGGACTCAGGAAGCCAAGATGCCACAGTTCTGCACATGTCTTACCTCTCTTCTTCCAGTGATGAGTATTTTGCTGAACCTTAGGATGTCATGAAATGAAGGGACAAAGACCTCACTCTTGTGACACATTATCTGCCAGGAAGGAGCTGGCAATGATACCTCTATTACCAGCTTAGTACGCAAATTATTCTACGGAAATCTCTAGGCTATTCTTCAAGGCTTTTCTCTTGCCAGTGACTTACACATCTGGATTTGAAAACGCGTGATGAGTACCTTCACTAACACAGATGTCACCTAATCGTTGATGCTTTCATTGTACTGTTTTCATTCTGATTTTGGTTATTCATCTGAATCTTTGTGATCTCAGAAATTAATGAGCCCCCAAATCAATAATGCCCTGCAGCAGTACTGTGGGGGCCTTTCTTTTAAATGTTATTGTAGGGGCTGGGAAAGTGGCTCAGTGGTAGAGTGCTTGCCTTGCATGCATGAGGCCCTGGGTTCAATTCCTCAGCACGACATAAGCAGAAAAAGCTGGAAGTGGTGCTGTGGCTCAAGTGGTAGAGTGCTCACCTTGAGTTGAAGAGCTGAGGGACAGCACCCAGGCCCAGAGTTCAGGCCCTACGACCAGCCAATAAATAAATAAATATAAATAAATAAATGTTATTGTAAAGGTGATGTACAGGGGTTACAGTTACATATGTCCAGGATGGGGGGGGGGGCTCTTTAAAACTAAAGCCAGTTTCTGTGTCTCAATCTCTGTCTACCCCCAACAGCCCTCTACCTATATATTAGTCAGCTTTCCATTACTGTGACAAAATACCAATGACACCCACCTTAATAAGAGAAAGGGTTTATTTTTGGCTCATACTTTCAAAGGTTTCCATCTATGGTCACTTGGTCCTATTGCATTCAGGTATGTGGGAAGGCCGAACATCATGATGGGGGTTATGTGGTAGAAGAAACAGCTTATTTCAAGGCAGAAAGAAGCAAAAAAATAAAAAAGAGGAAGGAGCTGAGGTCCCAGTCACTTCCTTCATCCACTAAGACCTTCCTCCTAAAGTCACCACTACCTCCCAGTGGTGGGTGAGACCAAGCCTTCCATACAAGAGCCTTAAAGGGACATTCTATACCTGAGCAACAAGACATACAGAGCAAAGATTGTGACTCATTCTTCTGGCTCATCTGGGATCGAGCGGCTTCAACTGAGAATCAACACTTGGATGTATTAAAGCAGTCACATAACTGAGAGAGTGACACATGCAACACTTACTTTTCATGTGGGAAAGATCTGATTCTGTTAAATTAGTGAAATATACTTTTTTTTAAAAAAATTGAGCATTTAATACAAATTCCTCCAACCCTGAGGATAATTTTTCACCAATTCTCTTTGGAGGAGAACTCTACTTCTGAACAAGACATGCTACTTTCTTCAGCCAAAGAAACCTTTCTTTTAAAAAATGTTTAAACAAACCTTTGCATCTTGATCAGAATCACCCTTTTGCCCCCCACCCACCTGCCCCTTCCCCCATGGTTCACATCATTTTCCACTTCCTTTGTCACACACACATACACACACTGCATGTGATGATAGTGCTCATCCACTGTTCCCTTTTCCATGCATGCATCTTTTTTTTTTTTTTTTTGTCGGTCGTGGAACCTGAACTCTGGGTCTGGGCGCTGTCCCTCAGCTCTCCAGCTCAAGGCTAGCACTTGAGCCACAGCGTGACTTCTGGCTTTTTCTGCTTATGTGGTTGGTGCTGAGGAACCGAACCCAGGGCCTCATGCATGCAAGGCAAGCACTCTACCACTGAGCCACCTTCCCAGCCCTCCATTCATGCATCTTCCCCCACTATCCCTCCATTAAAGAAATATCTGAACTTCCTAATGTGAATTAACTATCTGTTAATTCTTCAAAGGGGTTATCGCACCATGGTTTCATTCTTGCATACAGCATACTTTTTCAGGAAAATGATGGAACTTTCTTTATGAATTATTATGTTTTGGTGGCACAAGGGTTTGAATTCAGGGACCTGAACATAGCAGGCAGGTGCTCTATTTCAGCCCTACCACCAGCCCTTAACTTAGTCATTTTTTTTACACTCATATGCCTGTGTTTACATGAAAGAATGTATTTTGAGTCTAAGGTCCACATATGAAAGAAAACATACCTTTGTCTTTGTGAGTCTGGCTTACATTGTTTGTCATGCTCTATCTATCTGTCTGTCTGTCTGTCTGTCTATCTATCTATATACTTACCTATCCATCCCAGATCCATCTATTTCCCTGTAAATTGCATTAATTTCATTCCTCTAAAGAAACCTGAAAACGCCAGCAGAGGGCATTGTCTGCTCTCTTCTCCTGCTTACCAGTCACCTATTTCCAATAGCAGCTTTCCTGACAAACTGCATCTTGATCAGCATCACCCCTTGATCAGAACCGCCGCTCCCTGCAGTGTCTCCCATATTTTACATCACTTGCCACTTCCTTTTTCACACACATCCTCACACTGAATGTGATGACAGTGCTCATCCACTGTTCCCTCTCCAGGAGGAGGTGGGGAGACAGGGACATGGGAGCTGAAACTCTTAATTGACTAATGGAGAAGTAAAACAAGAAAGCAGCTTAACGTAGACCTTCGTGACTAATATAAAACAAAGGATTAGAAGGATCCTTTTCATGTGTGAAACAGGCCAGGCGACACAGTAACACATGGGTATATCGAGCTAAATTTAGCAATTGGCTCATCTATAGATATTTTGTTTTTGAACACATCAAAACCTATCTGTAGGGGCTGGGAAGGTGGCTCAGTGGTAGAGTGCTTGCCTTGCATGCATGAGGCCCTGGGTTCGATTCCCCAGCACCACATAAGCAAAAAGAAAAAAAGCTGGAAGTGGCACTGTGGCTCAAGTGGTAGAGAGCTAGCCTTGAGCTGAAGAGCTGAGGGACAGTGCCCAGGCCCAGAGTTCAGGCCCCACAACCGGACCCCAAAAAAAAAAAAAAAGACAAAACCTATCTGTAGCTGGGCGCCAGTGGCTCATGCCTGTAATCCTAGCTACACAGGAGGCTGAGATCTGAGGATTGCAGTTCAAAGCCAGCCTGGAAAGGAAAGTCCAAGAGACTCTTTTCTCCAATAAACCACTAGAAGACTGGAAGTGGTGCTGTGGTTCAAGCGGCAGAGTGCTGGCCTTGAGCTGAAGAGCTGAGGGACAGCGCCCAAGCCCAGAATTGAAGCCCCATGACTGACAAAACAAAAACAAAAATAAACAAACAAAAACCTATCTGTGGTCTCCCTTAGATACCAAGGTGCCAATCAGTGGCCGATGTCACAGAATGGAAGGCTTTAATGGGGTGAGGACAAGACTATGAATACAATGAAAATGATGTGGGATAATTAAACTGTAGTGATTTTATAATTGGAAAGAAATCTAGAATGTTCGTGTTTAGCCTATATTCCAAAAGCCTATATTCCAAAATTATGTTAGAAAAGAACCTAGATTTTATATTTTCTTCTTATATAGGGGAAAAACAATCTTTTAACAAGTGCAGTGTCCTAGGAAAGGTAGTGAGGATTAAATGAAGTGCAGAAGATTTTGGAGAAAGCATATAGTGCAGATCTGACAGCAAGGACTACAAGGAGAAATGAACCATGGTAAAAGAATGAAGCGGGGGGGGGGGGGGGGAAGAGGATGACGCCACAGTGAATAAACTGGTGTAGGGAATTCCATGAAGAGACTTTCTAGCAAAGACCTGTCAGCCACCACCAATGCATTCTTCACTGTCATCTCTCACACAGTCCCAGAGATGCTTCACATCAGCTGACCTTGTAATGCGTAATCTTATGGTTAGGATGGAAGGAGAAGGTGGCATGTGTTCTTAGGGGGAGAAAGAAGAAACTTTCTTAGTGGATACCTTTTGCAACCATCAAAATACATTAAATTGGCCAGCAAAAATATGATTTTCATTTTCCTGATAGTAAAAGCTACATTTAAAAAATGGACTAAAAAGTAGACAAGAAGCCTTAGGGAAGGAGTTACTGGTTTCTCAGGGTAGGTAAGACAATCACCAACAGGTATGGTTCAGAACCAAGAACAGTATTTCTATTTTTAGCCCCCTCCCTTATTTTAATCCTTTCCCACTGGCATAAAACTCTCCCTCCTTCTCGCCCCCCTCCTCCCTCCCTTCCTTCCCTCCTCACTCCCTCTCTCCCTCCCTCCTGTCTCTGCATTCCTTTTACCACTGCTCCAAAAATGCCAAAATCCATCATTACCACTGGGTTTGAAGCACTTTTAAAGTGCACTTAAAGTGCAATTTGAAGAGCCATGGCAAACATGTCCAGTAGCTCCCAAATACTGACCTCATCTTATATTTGCCTAGAAAGCTTGCTTTAAAACAGAGTTCCGGTATTCACGCCTGGCTTTCTAATCCAAACCTCTGGGGTGAGGCTCAAGAATTTACACTTTTAGTAAGCTACCCTGATGATTTTAATGTATTTATTGACAATAAGTGGGACAGGCAGAGGGAAGGAGAGGGGAGGGGGAGAGAGAGAGAGAGAAAGAGAGAGAGAGAGAGAGAGAGAGAGACTTAAAGTCAGAACACATGCTAAAATAGGAGGGAGAAGAACCTAGACACAGGAAGATTTTATGTGTGTGCATATATATATATATATATATATATATATATATATATATATATCAGGGATATAGTTGACAGGGTTTGGAAATAATGTTGATTGAAATGATTTGGTCTTCAAAAGTGTTAATATGTTAATGATGCAAGCCGATCTCGTACTATTGCTTTGGATGCTTTGGATGGTTACATCATTGTGCATAAAACAAGCAGCAAACTGTTTAATCCACATGCAATAGAGACATATGAACACTAGGTGGCACCTTTGTCTCTGACTTTCCAAAGTTGAAATAATCCTTTATTGATAAGGGGCAATAGATAATTTCTGGCTGGAAGGAAAACTGGAAAAGAAATGCTAATTCAAGATAGTTTGCACGACCTGGAGTGTGACCTCCAGTGATACCTTATAGGTTTTCCACCCTGCCAGTGGTTCCATCTATATGACTAAGTTTGCCATTTGGAGAAATGCCAAATAATCATAGTAGCACGTAGAATTCCATGAACTGTATCAGAGGTGAGGGTAGAAAGTATGTCCTCAAGTTTGACCACATTTCCAAATGTCTGCCTCTAAGCTTTCACTACAAAGGAGAAGAAAGGCAGAAAAGAACACAGAAAACAAAGGCAAAGGGCAAAGGCAGAAAAGAAACATGGGGAGGGGCTGGGAGGGGCAATTTGGAATAATAAATGAGGGCTGTGGAATAAAATAAAAAGATCAAGCTGGGCATGGTAGCATATACATGCAATCCAGGAACTCAGGAGGCAGGGGTAGGAGAATCACAGATTTTGAGGCCATTTTCCAGGTAATTTTGGGGCTACCCAGCAAGATCCTCTGTCCAAAGAATTAAGTAAGAAATAATTTTAAAATATCTACAATTATGCAAAAGCTACCATGGCTCAGTGATTATGAGAATGGATTTGGAGGGCAGACTGCTGAGTGTCTAAAATTTTCAGTTCTGCTCTGTGTGTGTGTGTGTGTGTGTGTGTGTGTGTGTGTGTGTGGTGGGCAAGTAGTATCACTGTTCTTTCCCTTTCTTATTTGAAAGATGGACATGACGATATTAGCATACCTCCAATAAAAATTATGCTGAGGGTTAAATATAGAAGGTAATAAGAATAAAGTTAGCTGTTCCTGTAGCGAGCACACCACAGGTGTGACAGGCATGGATTGTTTTGCTTTGTTTTGCTGTGGAGCTGGGGATATATGACTGCTTTTTGTTTGGTTTGTTTTTACACTGATACTGGGGCTTGACTCGGGGTCTGAGCGTTGTCCCTTGGCTTTTTGCTCAAGGCTGGTGTTCTAGCACTTGAGCCATAGGCTCCACTTCCATTAGTGGTTCATGGGAGGTAAGATTCTCATGGGCTCTCACTGGCTTTAGGCTGCTCTTCTCAGATCTCTGCCTCCTGAGTAGCGAAGATTACAGGGTCCAGCTGGATATGATGGTTCGTAGGGTCATCTTTGAGTGGCGGGACCATAGGGAACCCCTCCCCCTCTAGTTATTATGTTTTCTTTATGGATGAACTATACAACTGTTCATTTCTGTCCACTGAGATCTTGTGGTTGTTTCATACACAATATTATTATGGGAAGAGACAAGAGACTTATTAACTAGCATGCACAGGTAGATGTTTTGCAATATATATAGGTATTCTTTCACAACTTGCTTTGCCTCCTGTCTCTCTCATTTAATTATCTTTAAAACATGCCTTTTTTTGAGTGGGCGCCAGTGGCTCACATCTGTAATCCTAGCTACAGGAGGCTGAGATCTAAGGATCACAGTTCAAAGCCAGCCTGGACAGGAAAGTGATGCTGTGGCTCTAGAGGTAGAGCTGAGGTTGAGCTGAAGAGCTGAGGGACAGCACCCAGGCCCAGAGTTCAAGCCCCAGGACCAACAAAAACAAACAAATTGTAAGGTTAATTTATAATATATAACTTATAATTGTAAGGTTTTTATACTTAAACTTTATACTTAAACTCTCTTTCCTTTTAAACTAATTCTCTAAGTATATTTTGTTGCCTGGAACTCAGGGTCTGGGCACTGTCTCTCAACTTTTTTGCTCAAGGTTAGCACTCTACCACTTTCAGCCACAACAGCACTTCCAGTTTTCTGGTGGTTAATTGCAGCTAAGAATCTCACAGACTTTGCTCCCAGGACTGGCTTCTAACTGGGATCCTCAGATCTCAGCCTCCTGTGTAGCGAGGATTGCAGGTGTGAGCCACTGATATCTGGCTTTCAAGTTTTGAGATTATTTTTTTCTTCCTTTCCCCTCTATTCTTTGTCCATTATTAGACATATCAAGGTCCTGAGCAATCCTGATGTCTTGACGATGCCTCAGTTTCTACCAATAATGCATTTTATTGTGGTAAGACTTACATGAAATAAAAATTACCATTTTAATCACAATTTTAAAGTGTTCAATCTTCTGGCATTTAAAACATCACTATTGTATAAACATCACTGCTCATTCTCAAAATTCATCATCTCAAAAAGAAACTGCACTAAACAATAACATCTCAATCTTCCTTATTCCTGGCCCCTGGTAATGTCCACTCTTTTTGTCTCCATGAATCCATTTAACTCCTCCTCCTCCTCCTCCTCCTTCTCTTCCTTCTCCTCCTCCTTTTGTTAGTCATGGGGCTTGAACTCAACCTGGGTGCTGTTACTGAGCTGTTGGGTTTTTTTTTTTCTCACTCTATCACTTTGAGCCACAGCTCCACTTCCATTTATCTGGTGATTAATTGAAGAGTCTCATGGAGTTTCCTGTCTGGGCTACCTTTGAACCACAATCCTCAGAGCTCAGCCTCCTGAGTAGCTAGGATTACAGGCATGAATCACCTGTACTCAGCTCCGCCTAACTTCTTTTTATTTTGTGGCGGTCCTGGGGCCTGAACTCTGGGCTTGGGCATTGTCCCTTAGCTCTTCAACTCAAGGCTAGCGCTCTACCACTTGAGCCACAGTGCAACTTCCAGACTTTTCTGCTTATGTGGTGCTGAGGAATCGAACCCAGGGCCTCATGCATGAAAGGCAAGCACTCTTCCACTGAGCCACCTTCCCAGCCCTCCACCAAACTTCTTATGAGAATAATAAAGAATGATGGAAGAGGTGATATTCATCAAGATGCATTTGTACCAATAAATACATCAAAGTGTTGAATTGAAACCTATTTGTAACTAAAGACAATAAAAATATAATTTAAAAACGTAGTAACTATATGCTGTTTTATCTGATTGATTCGCTTAACATGCTTTCAAGATCCACCTACAGGGGTAGCATAGATTAGAATTTTGTTCACATATACAAAGCAACAATTATTTTGTATGCATGTTGTATTTACCTGTTCATCTGTTGGATCCTTGGTTGTTTCCACTTGTTAGCATTTAAAAAGTAATGTTGCTATCAACAGTGGTATACATATATCTGTTTGAATCCCTACTTTCAAAGTTGAATTGTTTGGATAAGTATAACTATTTCAAGAAATTGCCAAGCTGCTTTTCACAATGCTACCATTTTACATTCCCATCAGCACCCAGCACTATTTCGAGGCATGCCAGTCTATTTTAGAAAGTACAACTTAGACTGCAAGCTGCAAAGCGTAGAGTCTTCCCACACTTCGTTTCTCCATCATTGTGTGTGTGTGTGTGCGCGCGCGTACATACACACACACACACACACACACATGCTGGGGACCAAACCCAATGCCTTGTGTATGCTAAGTATTCTGCCAATAAACTACACCCAGCCTTGCTAGGCACGCATGGTCAGAAATACCCTGGACTAAAAGAATTCATTCTGAAAGCTCAAATGGCCAGATCCTGGGGTCTGAGAATAAGGTAACCGCTATATTAATCTTTTTTTTTAATTGTGAAAATACCATACAGAGGGGTTACAATTACATGGGCAAGATAATGAGTACATTTCTTATCAAGCATTGTTGCCTCCTCCTTTGTTTCCCCTTCCCATCCCTTCCCATCTCCCCCACTCCCCCTCCCCTCTGCCCCCTCCTGGCCAAAGTTGTAAAGTTCATTTTTCGACATAACAAAAAATGGATCCACCTGGATCCCTATTTAAATGATTTGTTTTTCCCCTTCCCCTCCACAAATTATACCAACATCAAATACAGTGAAAGCAGGGGTTATAGCATGGGGGAGGGACATACAAAGCAACAAAGAAATCATCTTATAAATATGTTAGAAACAATTGCAAGAAAGAAAAACATTTGAATGCTTATCTTGGGGTTAATTTCACCTAACATCAACATATCTGACCTTTTCTGCTTGTCTCAGACATATACTAGTTATTGCAAATAAGGGAAACCATGGGACCTATGTTTCTTTGAACCTGGCTTACTTCACTTAATATAATTTTTTCCAAGTCTTTTCATTTCCTAACAAATAGGGCAATGTCATTCTTTCTGATGGAGGCATAGAGTTCCATTGTGTATATATACCACATTTTCTTGTTCCATTCATCTACTGAGGGGCATCTGGGTTGGTTCTGTATCTTAGCTATGGTAAATAATGCTGCAATAAACATAGTTGTGCTGGTAGCTTTAGTATGGTCTTGTTTTTCATCATTTGGGTAAATGCCCAAAAGTGGGATTGCTGGGTCATAGGGGAGCTCTATGTGGAGGCTTTTGAGGAACCTCCATACTGCTTTCCAAAGTGGTTGAAAAAGTTTACACTCCCACCAACAATGCAGTAAGGTTCCATCTGTCCACATCCCCTCCAGCATCTGTTGTTATTAGAGTTCTTGATTATAGCCATTCTAAGTGGGTATCTCAATGTTGTTTTGATTTGCATTTCTTTTATGGCTAGAGAGGTTGAGCACTTCTTCATGTGTCTATTGGCCATCCTTCTTTCCTCTTCAGAGAAGTCTCTCTTTAAGACTTTAGCCCACTTATTTATTGGGCTGTTGTTTGAGAATTTGTATAATCTTTTGAAGCTCACTCTTTATATATCAAGATCAGGTATCACCCTTGAAAGAGTCAGGGCTGCTAAATGACCTTCACGGACAGTGCTAAAACAAGTAGGCCAAAAGAGGACCAAATGGGAAGGTCAAAGAGAATCAAATGCACAAGTGTTCACCTTCCCCTTCCTACACCCAGCAGTGCAGTCTTCAAAGCATTTTCGGAAGGCCATAAGGGGACTGCCTCAGTTTCTCTCCTCCTAGTAATCCCACCCTGCTGGATGTAAAACCTGCAGCCCAATCTGCTCTCCTTACTTTCCTTATCTAATTGCCTGTCTAACCCTTTGTGGAGTTCAATACTCAGGCAGTTGATTTCCTGAACGTCAGTTTCATCCTTCAAAGCATAGTTCTGTTTTGCTAATAAATCAGTCTTTACTATCTTCCTAGTGTTCACCTGTCTCTTGCCACACCTAGGGAAATGTCTTAGTCTTAAGTATCTTAATTTTAACTATCAAACTGAAGTAGGCCCTGAGAGGAGAGTTGAGCTGGTACAGCTTCTTTCCAGGCTTTGCCTTTGTTTTAGGGATTTTAGAAAAATCCTTTAAGCAAGGTTAACTCGACCTTGGCTCCAACCAGCCCAGTTCCTGGAATGGAAAGAATGCCTCTAGGTCCCCCTCCCCTTAACAACCTAACCCACCTTGATTGTTCAGTTAAGGACTAGCTCCAACTGGCAACACCACGTGCTTACAGTAAACCCTGCCTTTTGAACAGGCTTATGGTATACTCCACCTACTGGCCACCTGTGTATGGTCTGGTATGATCCTATTGGTCACCTGTGCGTGACCAGGCTCCACCTCATGGATTTTGCCTTTAAAAACCAAAGAATGGGGCTGTTCAGGGTTCGCAGTATCAGCTCCCCAGCCTGTGTTGTGGCCCTGGCTGGTCAGTGTAGGAACCTTCTCAATAAAGTTGCTTCTTTGTTAACAACTTTGTTGGGGTGGGCTCTGTCACTCCAGATGACTAGGTGGGCTTGCCTGCCTGAGTAGGGGTCTTCCTACTACAAAACTCAGGAACTGAGGAACATTAGGTGCATCCCCAATGACATAACAATACTTTTTTTTTTTTAATGCCTGAGGCTTGGCCTCAGGTCCTGGGCTCTTTACCTGAGTTTCTTAGGTTCAAGGCAAGCACTCTACTACTTGAGCCACCGCACACTACTTCCACCTTTTTTTTTTTTTGAGTAGTTTATTGGAGAGTTTTCTGCCCAGGCTGGCTTTGAACCACAATCCTCACTCAGATCTCAGCCTCCTGAGTAGCTATTACTAAGAGGCGTGAGCCACCAGCGCCCAGCTTCAGTCATCTTAACACATCATATCCTATAATAGAGCAGTGTTTCTCACCACACACAGCTGAGTTTCACACAGCAATCATCTGAGGCTCCTGTTTTATCTGAAGAACCCTAGATTTGCCCCGTGCAGGTTGAAACATCTCTAAGGGTGGACCCACACCTACTAAAACATGAGATTCTGAGTAGATTGCTGAGTTCTTATGGACATAGAGAGTATTTTTTGCATCTCTAAACATATTCAATAAATATACTTGAATTTAGAGTAATGCTGTCTTGCAACATATTCAATAAATATACTTGAATTTAGAGTAATGCTGTCTTGCAATCTAAAGTCATTTTTCTACTGTTTTTATCGGATGTACAGTAGTCATTGCAATTCCATTCAGTCACTACACATCTAATTAAAATAACTTGTAATTAAGGTATGGGGCACACATTTCATTTACATAGAATAATCATATTGTGCAGTCTAACCTAACATCTTGTTGCACCAAATCTTTATTCTCTATATAATTCTCAGTTATGCCCTGCATGCTTTGAGGCAAGGTTTAAAGAAAGAGTACAGACTTGAAGAATTTATATCTGTTGTAGCCTCAACTGTTATTTAAGACCTAAGCTTATAATTAGCAAACAATAACATTGTAACTTTACCACTTCATACTGTCGCTGCAACGCAATACCGTGTATAAAGAAGCCTACTGCAGGATTGGTTACAATTACCCTGCGGTCTAGTAACTGAAACAAAAACATTTGCTGCTAAGTTTGGGCAGAGGGGGAGCTTCAGTAAGTAAAGCTTGAGCAGGTATGAACCGAAACACGGGGGAGAGGGGGAGCCGTATCTAGAAGGTGAGAGGCAGAGAAAGTTAACGAACTACGGTGGCAAGTCCTCCAGGGAATTTAGCTCCTTTCGATAAACTGTTCACCGCTTCACCAGGTGATCAGAGTCCCGCTTCCCATTCACCCGCCGTTTAAAAGCCTCTGGGAGCGCTGTCTCTTTAACACACAATAGAACTCCGATGGCGTCGAGGAAGAATCACCCTTTCTCCCCCGCCCCCTTTCCCCCCAGCTACAGACCGTCTTCCGGGCACCCACCCTCGGAGAACGCTGACGTTAAGGGGCCGGGGCAGCCCCTCACCTCCAGTGCCCCGCCCCCGGGGGGCGGGGACACAGCTCCGCGCGGCCCCAGGCTCTCGGGACTCGTCTGGCCACGCCTGGAGCGCGGGGTTTGATTGGGCCGCCGTTGTTGTAGTGACCGGGAGGCGCCGCCGCTCCGAGCGGACAGTTCCGGACGCCGCACGGTCCCCCCCCCACACCCCCGCCGACCGCGTCCCGCCCCTTCCCCGGATCCCCCCCCTCCCGCCGGAGCCCGGCGCCCGCCGCGCCCCTCATGGCCTCCGCCCCGGTAAGGACCGGCGGGGCGGGCCCCTCCCGCGCCGTCCCGGCGTGGGGCGGACGGGGGGCGACCCCGACTCCTCCCCGCCCGGGCCCCACGGCGCACCTCCCCACCACCCCCACCGCCGCCCCGGCCGGCCGGGGTCTCCGGAGTCCCCGCCCCGGCCGGCCGGGGTCTCCGGAGTCCCCACGGGCGCCTGGAATCCTCGCAGGGTGTCCGTGGAGCGCCCGCGTCAGAATCGCCCGGGGGGGCTCCGAGTGCCGAGGCCGGGGCGCCGCCTCCGGGACGCCCCCCGGGCCCTGCTCCCCGCGGAGGGAAGCCGGGGCATGGACGGAGGCGCACCTCCGTGGGCGCCCCGCGCCCGGGCGGGAACGGAGAGGGCACGGCCCGGAGCCCGGGGCGGGGAGCAGCGCCGAGCCCCGGGGTCTCCGGAGCCCGGGTCCGCACCTGCCTTCCCAACCGCACCCCCCCTCCCCTGCCTTCCAGGAGGACCCCGTCTTGGAGCGTTATTTTAAAGGTCACAAAGCTGCGGTCACCTCCGTGAGCTTCAACCCCAACGGCAAACAGCTCGGTGAGTCTCCCGCTCGGCCTCTCTTTCGTGTACGGACGCCAAAGGTGCATTTGGCTGCCATCTGTCGTCTGGGGGACGAAGGGGGTCCCCCTCGGGCATTCCCCGTCTCCATCCCCCGCGGCGCCGCCCCCCCTTGCCCGCGGGCCGGGCCTCACCGTGACCGCGGCGTCTCCCCAGACTCACCAGCAGGTGGCGCGGGCGGGAAGGGGAGGGGTTTGCGCCGGGCCGGGATGGGTGGGGTGTTGGCTGGAGAGTTTGTGAAAAGTTCTGGGCCGAGCAGGAGGAGGAAGTGGGGACTGGAGGAGTTGGGCTGTACCGGAGACCGAGGTCCTTGGGGCCGGGGTGTGTGTGTGTGTGTGTGCGTGCGCGCGCGCATGTGTGTGCGCGGGGTGGGGAAACCCCCACAAAGTGAGCCAACTCCGGTGGCTGGAAAGGAGCTGAACGCCTGGCTGGAAGGGGAGACGTGCTGGGAAGTGAAGGGCTCCCCTACCTAAGCCGTGGGACGACTGCTGCTCCTCCCCCACCCCACCCCCGCCGGCCGGCGTGGGGGCCCGGTGGCCAAGTCTGCGCCCCCCCAGAGTCCCCGGCCATGCGGATCCGGATGGCCGTGAGGTGGACATGGGCAGGCAAGAGCTGCTTGCTGCTGGCGCTTCTCACAGTAGCTTACATCCTGGTGGAGTTCTCCGTCTCCACTTTGCACGCCTGGCCGGGGGCCAGCCAAGCCGGGCCCCGGGGGGCAGGACGGCTCTCAAACCTCGACCAAACGGGAGAAGATTTGTCTCGCCCTCTTTATGCGAAGCCCCCTGCAGATTCCCGCGCACTTGGGGAGTGGGGGAGACCGAGCAAGCTCCAGCTGAGCGAGGACGAACAGAAGCAGCAGGAAGAACTCATCGAGAGATATGCCATTAACATTTACCTCAGCGACAGGATTTCCCTGCACCGCCACATCGAGGATAAAAGGATGTACGAGTGTAAGTCCCAGAAGTTCAACTACAGGAAGCTCCCCACCACCTCGGTGATCATCGCTTTCTATAACGAAGCCTGGTCCACTCTGCTCCGCACCATCCACAGTGTTTTAGAAACCTCCCCCGCGGTCCTCTTGAAGGAGATCATCTTGGTGGATGACCTGAGCGACAGAGTTTATTTGAAGGCGCAGCTCGAAACCTACATCAGTAATCTGGACCGCGTCCGCTTGATTCGCACCAATAAGCGAGAGGGTCTGGTGAGAGCCCGCCTAATTGGGGCCACTTTCGCCACTGGGGATGTCCTCACTTTCCTGGATTGTCACTGCGAGTGTAATTCTGGGTGGCTGGAGCCCCTGCTAGAAAGGATTGGTAGTGATGAGACAGCAATTGTTTGTCCCGTTATCGATACCATTGACTGGAATACTTTTGAGTTCTATATGCAGACCGGAGAGCCCATGATTGGTGGGTTTGACTGGCGTTTGACATTCCAGTGGCATTCCGTCCCCAAACACGAAAGGGACCGGCGGACCTCAAGAATCGATCCCATCAGATCGCCCACGATGGCTGGAGGGTTGTTTGCTGTCAGCAAGAAGTATTTTGAGTACCTGGGAACATACGACACGGGCATGGAGGTGTGGGGAGGTGAGAACCTAGAGCTGTCTTTTCGGGTGTGGCAGTGCGGCGGCACGCTGGAGATCCACCCGTGTTCTCACGTGGGCCACGTGTTCCCTAAGCGGGCGCCGTACGCCCGCCCCAATTTCCTACAGAATACTGCCCGGGCCGCGGAAGTATGGATGGATAAGTACAAAGAGCATTTCTACAACCGAAACCCACCGGCCCGGAAAGAAGCTTATGGGGATATTTCTGAAAGAAAAATACTACGAGAACGACTGAGATGCAGAAGTTTTGACTGGTATTTGAATAACGTGTTCCCTAACTTACATGTACCAGAAGATAGGCCAGGCTGGCACGGGGCTATTCGCAGTCTGGGCATCTCTTCCGAATGTTTAGATTACAATTCTCCCGAAAACAACCCCACAGGTGCGAACCTTTCATTGTTCGGATGTCACGGTCAAGGAGGCAATCAGTTCTTCGAATATACGTCGAACAATGAAATAAGGTTTAATTCTGTCACCGAGTTATGTGCAGTGGTCCCTGAACAAAAAAATCATGTAGGAATGCAAAACTGTCCTAAAGATGGACTCCCGGTCTCAGTCAATATTATTTGGCATTTTAAACCAGATGGGACCATATTTCATCCACACTCGGGACAGTGTCTTAGTGCTTACCGGACACCTGAGGGCCGACCTGGTGTACAAATGAGGACTTGTGATGCCCTAGATAAAAATCAGATCTGGAGTTTTGAGAAATAGAAAAGCACAACGGATTTTTTTTTCTCATGAGCTGACAATATCTCGAAAGGCAGAGAGTCCCAGTGAAGATTATGTTTTACCGGAAGTCATCCAGCAGTCATCTATGAAGGGACCAGAGAGTTGTGGTTCACTCAGGAATATTACACTGAAACTGGGTGCAGAGTGCTGCTGTTTAATGTATCCGTGCCTTACTGATGGGTTGTTGTTGTTTTATGTAAAAGCTTTGTTGATAGGGTCTCTTACTTCTCTTGAAAGAAACTGACTGTGAATTGAGATACACAAAACACTTTTTAAGTGTCAGACATCAAGTTTAAGAATGTAAAAGTCCAAGCAAAGTGAAATATGAGTTATGCTGGTGGTTGTGTTCACTGCACATCCCATTTTTTAAAACCAAAACTTAAATATATGCATTTGGAATTATTACTATTTTGATTACATAGAATCTGGTTCACTTTTAAGCTAATTTTCCTTTAACCAAATAGAAATCAAAGAAAAGCAGATGTAGAGAAAAGAGCCTGGTTTAGATATTTCTTTCCCTGGTTTGAATGTGAGTTTGGAGGGCTTTTTAACATACAGAAATCTCAGACAATTAGAAGTCTGGATGAAAGGGAAAGATACTTACATTCCACACTTCGTGAACTTGAGCTATTGGACTTATCTGTATATCAATACCTCTAATTTTGCATGCTCTCCCTCTGTGAACTTGTTATGAGTAGGGCATTTTCGAATTGCACTTCCCTAAGTTATGAATGTACTAGGAATGGATTCATTCAGAATACTGTCCATCTCTTTGTTTTTAATGCTTAATCATTTGAAGTAAACACAACTGAGGCCTCTCTGAAAGTTAAACCCGAATGTGTTTACTGAAATATGTGAAACTGAAAGTGGACCCACTTCTGCAAAGACTGGAACTCTTCCACAAGTTCCTACTGATCTGGAAATTTAAGGATTTGTCTTAAAATTGCCAGGAAAGAAGTCTGCATTGACAATTGTCAGTGCTGCCTTCTTGCCTATTTGTAGCCCCTACCAGTCTTATGCTTAGGCAGCTTTTAGTAAGTGGGTGAATGAATGACTGAATGAATGGCTTAGCTGAGGAATATGATTTTCATCCAGTCATTTTTATTGCACTTGCTCATCAGTTTCCTCATCTGTAGGTGATTTATGAATGTTCCAGCTATGAAATGTTGATTATACATTCTCTCCTCAGACTCATTCATTGTGCAATTTCTATTACAGCTTTCCTATCTTCACTTCTAACATAGGTAATATTGAGCAATGTTTGCTACAGTGTTTGTGAGCTGGAAAAGAGTGGTGTTTTTTTTAAAACTGAGTGAGCTGAGCTCACCTGAAGCATTTGTTTCTGGTAGTCATTTCACTTTGACAGTTCTTGAACCAGTTTTGTTTTTTAAAACTTCTAAGCTGTAGCTGGGCCCCAGTGGCTCATGCCTATAAGCCTAGCTACTCAGGAGGCTGAGATTTTTGAGGATCATGATTTGAAGCCAGCGGGGGCAGAAAAGTCTGTGAGACTCTTTATCTTCAATAAACTACTCAGAAAAAGTTGCAAGTGTTGTAGCTCAAGTGGAGAGTGCTAGCCTTTAGCATAAAAAGGCTCAGGGACAGCACCCAGGCTCTGCCTCAGTTCAAGCCCCAGGACCAGCACGCAACAAACAAAAAAAAAGCCTTATGTGCCCTAAAAGTAATCTTTGCTAAGAATGTTATTTCCAAACTAAATCATGTGAAAAGCAAACATACTTTTTTTTTGAAGTATCTTTACTGCTTTCCTACCAATGTTAGATCCAGAAATCACAGGCTGCACTTAGAATTAAATCTCAGTTTCTGTACACTCCGTAACAAATTAGCCCACAAGTGTTCCTAAGGAGTGTTCAGTGTTTACTTGATGACATAGAGAGTGGGAACTTTGCAAAATCTGAATTTAAGGAATTGTGTAGAATGGCCACGTCAAAAATTTAAAATCACTATGGTAATTGAGATTATTGTGTATTTGCCAGTCTTGGGGTTTCGACTCAGAGGCTGGATGGTGTCCCTGAGCTTTTGTCCACTGCTCCACTTCTGGTTTTCTGGTGGTTAATTGGAGGTAAGAATCTCACAGACTTTTCTACCCAAGTTGGCTTAGAACTGCAATCCCTAGATTTCAACCTCCTGAGCAGCTAGGATTACAGGCATAAGGCACCAGATCCAAGCTTTTGTTTCTGTTCTGCTTCTTAAAGTTGAGAATATGTTAGTAGTCTTTGTAAGTTTCCAGCAACCTTAAAGTTTATCAAAGAGTTGTCTAGCTTCTATGTGTAACATGCTTGGCTCTGGTATTCATTTAAGAAAAATTCATAATAGTGCTCTGAACTATACAGCTCTTTCTCCCTTTGCCCAGTCTTTTTTAAAAAATAAATTCCTATTTTTAACTTATTTAAAAAATGATCTTTTTCTGTGTTTTTCTTCCGGCTTTTCTTCTTTTTTTTTTGCTTATGTGGTGCTGGGGAACCGAACCCAGGGCCTCATGCATGCAAGGCAAGCACCCTACCACTGAGCCACCTTCCCAGCCCCTTCTGTGTTTTTCTTAGCCCCCAATCATATGAGAAAAAAAAAAGATGCATTCTTGAAGTACCTGTTTGAATTATTCTTTATTTTCATATCTTACTGTTCCTATCAAAAGCAAAAAGAAGCTTTTAAAACTAAAATATTGATTTTTTTTAAATTTAAGTTGATGGTGAGACCCAGCAATCTTTTTGGAAGAAATTTTAGGCTAGTGCTTTATTTATATCAATAATTCACAATAGTTAGATTGTTCATCCCTGATAATAACATACTTTAACAGAGAAACATGACTCATGTTTTTATATGTAGGTATGTTTCAATTTGATTCCAAAAATATATTGTAATGACAGGTACAAATATATTTTCATTTTTTCATTCTAATTTATTGGTACCACAGCTCTCTTTTGCTGTAGACAATTAAGAGTTGACCTTTAAAGCTAATTTACATGCTTAATAGTCATTTCACAAATTGAACAAGAACTTTCCACTTTATTCACTATTTCAACGTACAGGGTTGACTATGTAGCATTCTTAACAGTCATTTTTATTTAAAAAATGTTAACATAGTCATCAGAAGGGTCTTTATAACCCCATATAACTTATTTGTGGAATAAAAATTGTTTACTCACTTGTGTATGCATTCATGTTAGCAAATTAGAATTTTCTAGTTTGGGGACAAGAGATTCGTTTTTACATTGAATACCGTTGTTTTAGCATCTAAATTTTACTTAATAAAATACATAGTTTCAATATTGGTCTTTTTAAATTGTTTAATATTTTTGAACGAGCATAGATTAATCTCTTAAATGACAAACTTTTTTGTGTTATGAAGTTTCTTTTTTTTCTTTTTTTGATAATGGTGTTTGTAGTGTTGATTAAGACATAAAATAAAATGTGTGGCTAGTTATTTTTGCAAATGGGTTGTGATGATTTTAGTCTATGGGATTATTTCTCCTGTGTACACATTAATGACATAACAGATAAGTTAAGCTTTTAATTCTTCTTCTTTTTTTTTTTTTTTGACATTCCTGGGGCTTGAACTCAGGTTTCTCACTTGATAGACAAGTACTACTGCTTGACCCACATTTCTAGCCCCTCTTTAATGATTCTAACACCCTACAGCCTCATCTCTCTTAGTTGAGACACTGCCTCAGATTGGTTATTCTAAGAACACTGCTTTTATCTGATCTCTTAAAAACTTTTTATGATGTATATTAATTGTACAGTTGTATATTAATTGTGACAGTTTTCATACCGCTACAGAAGGTACTCTAACCATATCATCAGATGTCTTTTTGTTTTGTTTTGTTTTTTGTTTTTTTTGGGGGTCCGGTCGTGGGCCTGAACTCTGAGCCTGGGCGCTGCCCCTCAGCTCTTCAGCTCAAGGCTAGTACCACTTGAGCCACAGCACCACTTCCGGCTTTTTTTCTTTTTCTTTTTGCTTATGGGTGATGAGGAATCGAACCCAGGGTCTCAAGCATGCAAGTGAAGCGCTCTACCACTGAGCCCCTTCCCAGCCCCCATCAGATGTCTTATAGCCACCTTTAGGACATGAATAGAATATGCTGAACATATTTTCACTTTCTCTTTGTTATAATCCACTAAATTAACAGTTACTATAAACATGTGGGTTTTTTTTAAAATTCTGCTCTCTTAGTAACTCTTGTAACACTCTAAATTATTTTATATCTCTGTGTTTCAGTTTCATGAATGTAAAAAAAGTACTGGAAAATCCATAGCAAACAGTGTATTAGTGGTTTCCAGGGACTGGGGGAGGGAGGGATACAGGATAATGGCTGGTTGGTTTGGGTTTTTTTGGGGGGGGAGGGAAGCGAGGAAGAAGGTGGGCATCATGATGAAATTTCTAGAATTGGTGATAGTGGATACACACTGGGTCTTGTACTAAACCTCAAATTTTATGGCTTGTGAATTATATCTGGATTTAGAAAAATCAGGAGAGGGGAAGAGGTTGGGAAATTTCAGGTATCTTAGGGATGAGATTTTGAAATCACTTTTTAATTTGTAGAATTAGGAAAAAATTTGCTATTGATCCAAATCTTATGGTTTAGTAGTGGGAGAAGTTTGTATTTTTTCCTAAAAATTGAGGGAAAGTTCGACTAATTCTTTGTTAAAAAGTGAATTGAGTGCCTGTGTTGTGTAGTTGTTTGTGACAGAATGGAAGATCAAAGAAAGCCTATTTGCTAGTAATAATCCTATTTATTCTGATAATAATCGTGTCTCCTTCCATCTCCCTCCCCCTCTCCCTCCCCCTCCCGTGCTAAGCTTTATCCTTTGGGAAAGATGCCTACTGGAGGTTGGAAGTGTCCACTGGTCACCATCCTGGCCAGTTTATTCGCATTTATCTATACCTGTTAGATAAAAGAGAAGGGGAGGTGGTATATTTGTTTAGGACTCCTTTATTTAGTTAATGCCACTGTGTGCCAGATGCTATCCAGTGCTCTGAGTGTACACGCAGTGGTGAACAACACACATCTACTTCCTGAGATGGTATAAAGAAGTCATGGTTCAATGGTAGAGGCAAATATTAGCTAGTAAGCCCACAAATCCACGTGTAAGTACACCTGGATGGAAGAAAGGAAAACAGTGCTGCGAAGGAAAGAGACAGGGTGTCTGATGAGTGATAATAATTCTCCACAGAAGTTATATTTAACTGAAGACATAAAGGAGGAATTAGCTAGGTAAAGACTAGAGACTGGCATAGGCAGAGACCATTACAAGTTCTAGAAAGAGCTTGTACTAAATTAAGGAAGTAAAAAAAAAAAAAAAAGCCAGAAAGACTAGAGCCTGGTAAACAAAGAGTGTGATGAGATCACATCTCAAGAGCAGCCAGAGGGAGTTTGTGGAGACCTTAGAGGCTGCTGTTGGGGACAGGGGCACCAAGAGATGTATCTTAGTCCTAATTGTTGAAGCTGTGGTATGCCTTTATTTAGAAGAAAGGCATATGTAATTCTAATTAAGGATAATTGAGATGATATGGTCATAAAATATTATATAAATTATAAGATTATAAAATATCCAGTAAGTGCTTTTAAAAGAAGCCATATGAATTCAGAGGCAGATGCTGAGATGTAACCTTAAGCCAGAGCCATAAACCAGAGTGATAGCCTGAGGCAAGACAGAGAATTGACGTTGTAAACATGTTTATGAAATTTAAAGTCATGGGATGTTATTAGTCCACCTAGGAATAAGTAGAAGAATGGGAACAAATGACTGGAGTTTGAGTTGTCCAACCTTTAGATCAGGAGATAGAATGCAGTTTGTAGTATTCACAAAGAAGGAAATGGCATTGCCTCATGAAAGCTGATGTCAGAATATGGTACCAATGTTGAAGAGAGAGAAGGCACTGGGTTGTTATAATGGGTGGTGGGGGACAATGGAGAGTTGCACACTACTTCTCCATGTAGAGGAAGACCCCTGTAAACTTAGCACGAAGTTACAGTTTCCAAGTGGGGGGCTGGGTGTCCAGCAATTGTCACTGGCACAAACATGGTCTTAGGAAATGCAAAGTGAAAGGAGTTTTGCCTGAGGAATTGGAAGGCAGAAGGAAGACTTGGGTATGTATGAGAGAGGTAAGATATACAGAAGTAGTGAAATGAAGTTGGAGAGAAGGGAGGCTCGATGAATATCTTAGGTCACTGGACTGGAGCCCTGGATAAGGTGGAAGCCATGGTACCAGCTATGGATAAGGAAAGTAAGTTGTGGTAGGTTTCCACTAATGATTTGGGAAGTAGGTGTTTAAGTGTGCTGGCGGCCAGATTCAGTATTCATAATAGAACAGGTTTCTGAAAAGACCTGGAAGAAAAGATCTCTGGCCCAATTTTTCTCTCATTCTAAAATATTAATCATCTCCTTCTTGGCCTAGCTGACTCCTTGTCCTTCAGGCTTTCTCTTAAAATACTACTGACCGTGCACGATACCTAAACTAAGTATTTCACCTACTCAAAAATGGTTTCTTGCTTTATCGTTAATTCTTTATCAAATCAAAAATTATAAATTGAATAAGGCTAATAGCCATTTTGAATGTCCTTAACTAAAGAAATGGTCTCTCTGAAGTGACAGAAATGCAGTTATCCCAATCTGATGATTACTTATTGAGTATATCCCATAGATTTCTAAATGTCCATTTTAAAAGTATACCCTAAAAGTAAAATTATGTGTTTTACTTCTGTATTTGTGAAATTCAAAGTCCAGTAATTCCCAAAAAGTGTTAGGTAATAAGCTGAGAACCAGTGACTCACGCCTATAATCTTAGCCTATGATGTCTGCTATTTCACTTGATTTTAAGCTCTTTAATTTGAGATTTTCCCTCTTTTGACGTCCCACATGAGGTAAAGATCAGATACCTGTTGCATGAACTAATAATGCTGGTAAGTTGAAAGAGGGATGACTTAGAGCAGATGATGTGTGGAAGAGAATGTGATTGTTGTTTGAGAGGATTTCAGGATATGTGGTTTCCCCAAGTAGTCAAATCCAAGTTAATGTAGTTGAGAAGGAGGAAGATCTTTCAGAAAGGAGCTTGTTGCTTTTAAAGGCAGTCATGCAGTGGAGATTCCTGTAGCCCAGGAGTAGTTTTAGGGAGAGAGAAGGCACCCATAGCAGTAGCTAAACGGATATACAGAGCATGAAGGGAGTATATGTTTGTATAATGATTGATAACCTCAGAGACTTAAGGCTTAATTTTTTGGTCAAGAGTGGAGGAAACAGTGTGGAGTAAGGTAGATTCCTTCCCTTCCCCTTTTCTACCTGGTAGCCTTTTCAAAGTTATGGTTTCAGAGGCTGGGTTGGAAGATGGTGGAAAGTAGAGAATGGGAGGAAGCAATGGCCTTATGAAACACCATCCCTTTTTATGGCTGCAGAAATTCAAAATCCGTGATTTTCCCCAAAAGTCTTAGGTAGTAAGCCAAGCACCAGTGGCTCACACTTATAATCTTAGCTTTTTAGACTTCTGAGATTTGAGGATCATGATTCAAAGTAGCAGGAGCAGAAAAAACACATGGAACTCTTATCTCTAATCGATCGTCAATAAAACAGTAGTGGAGCAAAAAAGGTAAGCAGCAGCACCCAGACCCAGTTCAAGCCCTAGTACTGGCACAAAAACAAAAAGTAAGAATATTAGGTAGTAAGCAGCAGAGGTTAGGAAACACAGCCTTGAAGGCATGAATTTAAAAGTTTTCCACATGGCTTGCAGAATCCAACTCTACTTTAGCACATTTTAAAGGTATATATTTTTTAATATAGAATGGTACTTTTCTCCTTTTTTTTCTTCAGGGTTATTTTAACGTCAACTCAATTGCTATGTAACATGTAGGCTATTGGTAGAATAAATGATGGTGAAGGATGCTGACTCAATGCTGAATCACTTGCAACTGTTAGAGAAAATTATTGTATACACTGAGAAGCAGTGACAGTACAGTATTTGGCCAATTTCAATGTGTATCAGAATTGACTTCAAAAATTTATATTCTTGGGTCTCACTTCAAAGAATGTGTGATTTTTTTCCCCCTAGAAATTATCCTTTAAAACTAGCCACTAGAGAAAAATGTGTAAACTCCCCATGCTTTTGAGAATCAGTGGCTAATTGGCTAAAAGCCCTTGATATGGAATCTGACAGGAAGAATGAGAGGGAAATTCATCTGTTACCTCACCTCACTAAACCCTATTCTTTTATCCATAAAATAGGCATGATGATTTTTCACCACCTCGTGAGGCCCAGGTAAAAAATGCTTATGAAGTATATAGAAGTAGGAGGCCTATAAAGTAAAAGTAAATGTTTGTACCATTGATGTTACCAGTCTTTAAAGAAGTGGAATTTGACTACACTAGACTCCAGGTCTCCGTATCTCCTTACTAGAGCTTTCTTTTTTGACAGAACTAGTGTTTGAACTCAGGACCTCTTGCTTGCTAGGTGATTGATTACTGCTCTACTGTTTGAATTTCTAAGGCCTTTTTTGTCTTCCTTGCTGTTTTTTTTTGCAAGGGGAGAGGGGGGAAAATTCCTGGGGCTTGAATTCCGGGCCTGGGTACTGACCTTGAGCTTCTTTTGCTCTGGGCTATCTCTCTACCACTTAAACCACAGCTCCACTTCTGGGGCTTTTGTTTGGTTTTTGGTAGGTTAGTGGAGGTAGGTGTCTCACAGACTTCCTTGCCTGGGCTGGCTTTGAATCGCAATCCTCAGATCTCAGCCTCCACAGTAGCTAGGATTACAGGCATGAGCTACCAGGGCCCAGCTATATTTCATTTTGTTGACGGTTTCTTTTGCTAGGGACAAACTTTGTCACTTAATCCCATTTGTCAATTCTTGCTATTATTTCCTGAGCTATTGAAGTAAAAATTATTTTTCAAAACACTCATAGCTTCTTTAGCCCCTAGTATGCTAGCAAGCTAATTACTTTTATGAAATAGAATGAGGTATTCTAAAGTACTGCCATCACTCAATTATATTGTTACATAGTTCTTGCCTAGTAAAATCTAACCCTGACAATATTAAAATTTATCTAGTTCATATAGAAATGTGTTTTTGTGACCCTCTTAATTCCATCTAGGTTTGCAAATGCATGTTCCTAGGAATTAGATTTTATTTTTCTTTTCTTAAAAATATAGGAGGGCTGGGATGTAGCTCAGTGGCAAAGCGCTTGCCTAGCAAGTGCAGCGTCCTGGGTTCGATCCCCAGTACCAAAAAAGAAAAGACAAAAAAAAAATATAGGAAATTGCTCATTGATTTCATTAGGCTATTTCCTTGTTAGTTTTTGCCTGAAGAAGAAGGCAGTACAATGTTTCCTTTGTGTATTTCCTTGTGTGCGAGTATAAAACTGGAAATACAACAGTACAAAGTCAAGATATCTTAACATCAGAACACTTGAGTATCACTCAAGTGGACCTTATAGGACATAATGGAAATAGAAAACAGAATGACTTCTGAAATAATTGAAAATTTCAAAGGTTTTCACATGAAGGTATTTTGGATTTTCAGAATCTTTTGAGTATAGAACTAAATGAGTTGAGAGAATATAATTCAAATTTCTAAGATATAGAAAGTCTATATTCTTCTAATATATGTATGCTTTATTAGTGTGTGTGTGTGTGTGTATTACTAGGGTTTAAATTCAGAGCCTTATACTAGCCAGGCAGGTACTCTACCACTGAACCATACCTCTAACCCCTATTATAAGTACTCTTTAATTCAGATTCTCATGTGTGTGTGTGTGTGTGTGTGTGTGTGTGTGTATTCTCTCTCTCTCTCTCTCTCATATAATTGGTTGTAATACAGTGTCCCTGAACTTTTTTCATCCAGGCTAGCACTCTACCACTTTGAGCCACAGCACCACTTCCAATTTTCTGGTGGTTAATGGGAGATAAGGGTCTCACAGACTCTTGCCCAGGCTGGCTTTGAACTGCAATCCTCAAATCTCAGCCTCCTGAGTAGCTAGGATTACAGACATGAGCCACCATGCCTGGCCTCAGTAATAATTCTTTTAAAAACTTATCACAGTGATTTATTTATACATCAGAAAATTCATATACTGCAAGATCATTTGTAGGAAGTTCAATACTGTGAACAGCCGAAATAATCGATTTATTAAGCTATAGCTATATAGTAGAGTGCTATATGGCCTTGAAAAGAATAAAGCAGGATTTTTGCTTTTAGTTTTGACACTAAGTGGCATTGGAAGACAGCTATAAAACTAGACAAAATGGGGGCTGGGAAGTTGGCTCAGTAGTAGAGTGCTTGCCTTGCATGCCTGAGGCCCTGGGTTCGATTCCTCAGCACCACATAAGAAAAAAGCTGGGGGCTGGGAAGGTGGCTCAGTGGTAGAGCGCTTTCCTTGCATGCTCGAGGCCCTGGGTTCGATTCCTCAGCACCACATAAGCAAAAAGAAAAAAGTAGGAAGTGGCGCTGTGGCTCAAGTGGTAGAGCGCTAGCCTTGAGCTGAAGAGCTGAGGGACAGCGCCCAGGCCCAGAGTTCAGGCCCCACAACCGGACCCGAAAAGAAAAAAGCTGGAAGTGGCACTGGGGCTCAAGTGGTAGAGCGCTACTCTTGAGCTAAAGAGCTGAGGGATAGTCCCAGTCCCAGACTTCAGGCCCCACAACAGGACCCCCCCCCAAAAAAAAAGAAACCTAGACAAAATGTATGAGATAACTGTTTTAGGCACTGAGCTACAGGGACTACAAAACTATATGAACATACAAGGTGAGCTTACCATACCCTGGCCTTTTCTCCATGACAGAAAGGTAGAGTAGTAGCAGAGTGGCAGACATCAGAGTTTTGCACTCTGATTGATGGGACTGAAATTTGGATAACACTGGGTGCCGGTGGCTGGCGCCTATAATCCTTGCTACTCAGGAGACTGAGATCTGAGGATCACAGTTCAAAGCCAGCCCAGGCAGGGAAGTCCATGAGACTCTTATCTCCAATTAATCACCAGAAAACTTTAAGTGGCACTGTGGTTCAAGTTGTAGAGTGCTCACCTTGAGCTGAAGAGCTCAGGGACATCACCCAGGCTCAGAGTTCAAGCCCCATGACTGACCAAAATAAAAAAAGATTCTGGGGTGTTGTCTGAGCAGTGACCATAAGCTACTCTGTATGTTATATGTATATGTATAGGGGAATGTCCTCAAAGATTTTTGAGGTGAAAGTCACCAACACATCTACAGGACCAATTAATCCATTTAGGAAGTCAGAACCCTTGTGACTCCAAATACTTCTTCAAGTCCCTACCACCTCAACATTGTTATTTAGGTGCCCAAGCTGCAATATGAGTTTTGTAGGGACAAACCATATCATATAGAGTGGCATTATATTTCTAACTTCATTGCAAATGGGTGAGAAAAAAAATAAGCACATTTAAAGGATTTTTTTTTGTCGGCTATGGGGCTTGAACTCTTAAAGGTGTTTTTGCAGAGAGAAAAGGATAAATAGACAAAAAGTAAATAATAACAAAACTTAGTAAATGTATGAGGCTTTTGTCTTGTAATTTTTTCATAAGCTTGAAGTTATCAAAAATTATCAAAATTGGTAGAGTAACATACTTACACAGCTTTACATTAAAAAACAAAGATGATTTTCAGTGTATATTACATTAAGTGAACAGAGAAGGGGAGACTAGAGAGACAAAATGCACAAGAGTAAGCATACTGCATTACCATTTGAAATATGAACACTACTATCTGTAATACAAACATACATGAGAATGGACATCAGTTTATGTGAGCACATGGCAATGCAGGCTGAAGCCAAGAAAAGGCATTAGGGGACCAAAACCTGGCAGGGGGTTCACAGGATATCGTTTTGTAATGTTATTCTGTCCCAGGCACCTGTCTAATTGCAAATGTTTAGACACGTAAGATAATGTTAAAAACGCAGAAAAACTAAGGAAAGAAGCATTTACTTTGACAAAATAGTACCCTTAACAGAGCAAAAAACTCAAGTTAACTACAGGTGGTTTTGATTAAAGCATGACTGATAAAGCTTAGGTTAAGGAAAGAACATTATTTTATATTGTCCCTTCTAGAGACAAAGAAGTAAGCTAGAAGAAGATAGGCTTTGTCCTAAAGAATATTTTTTCAGCTCATGGATTATCATTTCAAGAATATCATACATACATACATATATACATAATATATATGTATACATAGCTATATATATATACATACATATATACATTCTTTATATACATAAAGAATATACATTGTTTTAGATTGTGCGTTTTACTAACCTTTTTCTTCTTTCAACATTTTATTTCAAAATAGGCCATTTGGGTCATGAATGCTGTAAGCTTTGACATTTGAAGTTATATGGTAATGTTTATATAGGGTGTGGTTCCGTGGAAACATGAAAGCAGATTCTAAGTTGACACAGTAAAACATTAACGTCAGTAATCTAATACCTGCCTTTTATTATAATGATAGTGGCTTTGTTGGAACAATTCTTTCTTAAGACATGTTAAGGAACTAAGAAGGGAATTTAGCGTTAGTTTTCGTAACTTTTGGTGTGAATAGATCCATACAGTTCTTATACTTCAATACTTTTCTGTTTTCCTGAAATTAGAGAATATAAAGTATACTGATCTATAATGCTGTAACTAGGACATCTCTGCCCTCGATGGCCCTGAATGGATAGGCCTCAGAAACTCCACCACTGCACTCTATAGTCAAAATCTCTTTCTGGGCTCCAGGCAGGTAGATCCATGTCCATCTCTATCTGCTGTTTCTACTTATGTCCAATTGGTACGTAAATTTTCATGTCTGAAACTTTTGAATTTTATTCCTCCTCATCCTACCTTCCAAACTCCCTTTTCTTCTTGTCTTTCCCACCTCATTAGACCGCATTAAGGTTTAGGTTACCTCTTCTGAAGCCTGGCACCCTTCTGACTTCTCTTCCTCTCTGTCACATCTCACCCCTTAGAAAGCCTCATAGGCGCTACCTTTGTTTATAGAGTGTCTTGATTTTCACTGTACAGACCATAGCCTTCTCCTGACATCATTATTGCAAAGCCTGTGAATTGATTACTTTATTCAGCTTTGTCTCACTGTTCCCTGTTTATTCTTCATACAACAGCCAGAGTGGTAGACTTTGGGTGTTTCTAAATGTTTTCTTGATAAATAGATATACAACAAAAATTGCACAAAACATAATCTACAATCTGATCAACTTTCACAGTGCAACATACCTGCGTCACTAAAATTCAGAACAAGAAACATTACCATTACTGCCATGTATTAGTTAGCTTGGCATTACTATGACAAAACATGAGATAAGCAAACTTTTAGGAGAAAAAGCTAATTTCGGTTCACAGTGTCAGAGATTAGAGTCCATTATTAGTTGGCCTTGTCATTTGGGGGCCTGTGGGAAGGCATTATACCATGGTGGTAGCACATAGTCGTGGAGGAAGCTGCTCATCTCATGGTGGCTGAGAAACCAAGATTGACACAGGAAGGAGGTGGTATCCCAGTATCCCTTGATCCTAAGTCTCACCCCCACGATCCTAACAACCCAACATCCTCCCCTCAGCTCTTCAGCTCTAGGCTAGTCCTCTACTGCTTGAGCCACTTCTGGTTTTCTGAGTGGCTTATTGGAGATAAGTCCCGGGGCTTTCCTGCCTGAGCTGGCTTGGAAGCATGATCCTCAGATCTCAGCCTCCTGAGAGCTAAGATTACAGGCGTGAGCCTGAAATATGCATATGCATTCTTAGAGTTATTTCTGCTAAGAATGCTCTTTCTCCACATCTCTAGTCTGGATCACTCAATTTCAATCAGCTTTCTGCTCAAATGACTTCAGAAAGGGCCACCTAATACGTCATTTAACATTAAGGAGTAAATAATATATGAAAGTCCTGTACATGCATGAAATTATCAATGATGTCTCCATACTATACTGTTTTCAGGGAAGGAATTGTTTTCTATTTGCTTTAGTGTATCTTGTTTGCAGTATAACACATAATACTCAAATAGGATGCTAAATATAATGCATCTGAGAATTACTTGTTTTTTCTTTTTGGATACATTAAATCAGACCCCAATATAGATATTTTATCATTTGGATGATCTGTGAGGCAACATCAACTTTGTATGCTTTCTTTTCTTTTTATTTTTTTTTACTTTATATATTTTTTGTTTCTCCACAACACAGTTAAATTTATATTTTGAAAAACTTTTACAAATTTTCTGAATTGAAGCAATCTATTCCCATATATAAAAATATATGTAGCTGGGAAGGTGGCTCAGTGGTAGAACGCTTGCCTTGCATGCATGAGGCCCTGGGTTCGATTCCTCAGCACCACATAAGCAGAAAAAAAAAGCCGTAAGTGGCGCTGTGGCTCAAGTGGTAGAGTGCTAGCCTTGAGCTGAAGAGCTGAGGGACAGTGCCCAGGCCCAGAGTTCATGCCCCACGACCGGATCCCCCCCCAAAAAAAGAAAAAATATATATGCAAATATATATTTATTGTAAAGATAATGTACACAAGGGTTACAGTTACATGAGTAATATAATGAGTAAATTTCCTATAGAGGGTTGTTACTCTCCTCTTTGTTTTTTCCCCTACCATCCCTTCCCTCTCTGCCTTCCCAACTCCTCCCCCTGCCAAAGTTGTAAAGTTCATTTTCTTTTTTTTTCTTTTTTCTTTTTTTTATTGTGAACATACCATACAGAGGGGTTACAATTACATGGGCAAGATAATGAGTACATTTCTTATCAAGCATTGTTGCCTCCTCCTTTGTTTCCCCTTCCCATCCCTTCCCATCTCCCCCCTCCCCCCGCAAAGTTGTAAAGTTGGTTTTTCGACATAACAACTTATACATCTCATTGTTGCAATGGGTCCACCTGTATCCCTATTTAAAGGATTTGTTTTTGCCCTTCCCCTCCACAAATTATACCAACATCAAATACAGTGAAAGCAAGGATTATACCGTGGGGGAGGGACATACAAAGCAACAAAGAAACATAGGAATAGACATAGGTCCCATGGTTTCCCTTATTTGCAATAACTAGTATATGTCTGAGACAGGCAGAAAAGGTCAGATAAGTTGATGTTAGGTGAAATGAACCCCAAGATAAGTATTCAAATGTTTTTGCTTTCATGCAATTGTTTCTAACATATTTATAAGATGATTTCTTTGTTACTTTGTGTGCTTTCTAAAAATAAATGCTAGGTAACATTGTAGCTTAAAACTTACAAATGCACTTTAACTATTTTACATGAAGATAATATATAAGCTTGAATCCAAATGAATACTGAATGGTTAGCTAAACAACTTAGAAGGTTTCAGTAGCTTTATAAAGCCAGGCCCTATTTTTCTTATAGCAGTAGTACTAATTGCATTTTAAGTTTGCAAAGTTGACTTTTTCCTAGGCATTTTGTAGTCTAGACTTAGTGATTCTTTTCAACCTGCTTCTTGCTTATTGGGGCTATTCTGTTGCTGTATACATAAAATTTGCTTTTTATGCAAGACAGATCTATCTCTCATTTATTTATATGTTCATTATATGTTCATTATGTATGTTCAAGGCCTTAATTTCCACAATTGATTATATTTGTTTTCCTTCTCCAAAAGTTTTAAACTAAACATGATTCTTTTATTATTTGTCAAATTGCATAAAATTGCCCTCTAGCTATGAAAGCCATTTCTGGGTCAATTGACAAAATTTAGAGTTTAGTTGGTAGACTAAAGAATTGCATATATTTAGCTGGGTGCCTGTGGCCCACGCCTGCAATCCTAGCTACTCAGGAGGCTGAGATCTGAGGATCGCGATTCAAAGCAACTCAGGGCAGGAAAGGTTGTGAAAACCGGAAGTGGTGCTGTGGCTCAAGTGGTAGAGCGCTCTCGCATTGAGCTGAAGAGCACAAGGACAGCGCCCACGCCCAGAGTTCAAGCCCCACAACCAACAAAAAAAAAAAAGAATTGCATATATTTGATTATTTTTCTAGCTGGCAATTGCTTTGGGTAGGTGAGAAAATATTCTTAGAAACTTGATGAAGAATTTTTTAAAAATTAGCTTTCCCTGTCCAAAGAAATCCAAAACAATGACATGTGACACAGATTTAATAGCTCCCCGGTCATCAAGAGAGTGAGGCAAAACTGGCTCTTAGTCCAGTGATCCTCTGAAGTACTATGCTACTTTCTTGTTAAATAGTTTAACAGAGCTCGAATTGAATACTGGGTCCAGTAACCCTGCTATGTGGTTTGTTTGCACAGGATTCAGTCAAGCTTGCATATTTGTGATGTGGCTTAATATTTTTGCTATAACCTGATCTTCCCTACAACTTAACAGCTTCTCTGTTACCAAGACACCTTGTTATTAGATGTACTGCCCTCTTAAATTAAAAATTCCAGCATTTGCAGTTTAACTAACAATGGTTTTATCCTTCTCTTTCTTAATAGCTACTGCATCCTGGGACACCTTTCTCATGCTATGGAATTTGAAACCACAAGCTAGAGCTTACAGATATGTAGGTCACAAGGACGTTGTAACCAGCGTGCAGTTTTCTCCACAAGGGAACTTACTAGCATCTGCCTCACGAGACAGAACTGTTAGACTCTGGATTCCTGATAAGTAAGAGAAATAAACACTTGATATTATTTGGCTTTAGGAATGTGAAGGAACTATGCCTCTCTGCTTTGAATGTACTTCTTGGGTATGCCTAAATTCCCCACCTACCTGTATTTAATTGGGACACACAATTGTGGTTCCTTCCCTAGAAGCCCCACCCAGCATTTGTAACCCAGGTAACTGGCGCACCTGGGGGCAGTGGGAAGTCCCCCAGGCTCTGAGGTCTTTGCTGTGGCTACACCTCCTCCCACCACATATATCAGTCACCATGATTGGTTCTGCCCTTTGTTTTGCTCCTGGCCCACTTGCAGCCTTTCCCTTTCTACCTTTCTCTCCTTCCCTTTCCCTTCCCTTCCCCTACATCCTTTGTACCCCCTGCACACCTCCATCTTGTACAAGTGGCAGAATGCTCTTCCCCCAATAAACTCTTTTCTGCCTGATCCAAACCTTAAAATTATGTCTTCTTTCTAAAAAATTACTTCCAGCATGGAGATATGAATGTTTCAAGCTTTCTGGGGATGGTGGTAGTTGGCAATTTGTTATTGATTGATTAATACCTGTACTTGGCTTCAATTCAGGATCTCATGTGCTTCCTTAGATTTTTTTTCATCAATGCTGGTACTCTACTATTTGAGCCACACCTCCACTTCTGGCTTTTTGGTGGTTAATTGGAGATAAATCTCACAGTGTTGTCTGCTTGACCACTGGCTTTGAACTGAAATCCTCAGATCATAGCTGCCCCCCCCCAAGAAGTTAAGCACCCCTCCATAGTAATTAGCAATTATAGATTATCTACCAAGAAACATATGCATTGCAGTATATAAAAAGTCTACAGTTTATTCACTTCCTATTGTCCATTCATAGATGTTTTAGGGACCCTTTGATGTTTACTGACTAGCTCTGTGCTTGAACTGTTCTTTGATTTTGATTAATAAAATTTATTTTGTGGCGCCAGCATTTCCTTGTTAAAGAAAATTTCTGACAATATAAATTGCTGCATTTTCAGGTCATACCAACTATTTTAAGCAATTATGAAATTATATTTTTTAAGAAAAGCTTTAAAACGTAAGTAGCTAAGTGTGGTGGAGCATGCCTGTAAGTGTAAGGGAGGTAAGGAAAGGAAGATGAAGGGTTTGAGGCAAGCCTGGGTTACAGAGCATATCCCAGCCTGGCGTGGCTTATGAGATTTTGTCTAAAAAAAAACAAATGAACAAACAAAAACAACTTGAAGAATGTAAACTTTTAAGCATACGTGAAAAACTGAATAGCGTCTTCCCAACTATTCATCAACTAACTTCATTTTACTTCATCTAACTCCTTTTTTAGTACTTTTAGAACAAATTTCATGCATCCTATCCTTGCTTGCTGTGTCTTATCAGAAGATAGACATTTGGGCATTTTCCTTGAATCTGTTGTAACAGGATTTGATTTGCAGCATGTGACTGAGCAGGCCTGGACACTTAACCAATCAAAGCAAGTTCACAGGGGATTACCCTGCCACTGGACACTTTATCCTGCCGTCACGTAGGAAATTTCATTCTGAGAAATCTGTGTTTTTATCTGGATGAAAGTAAAACCTGTTGATGAGAAATGACAAGTTATAGTGATAATGTGCATGCATGTAGAAGGGAGTAACAAAGGGGCAGAGACCAGTTTGGGGCTCAAAGGAGAATTGTGCTCTAAAATCTTTAAGTTTGGAATTTAGGGCTAGCACAGATTTTAGTCTTTTATAATGGAAATCTCAGGGAACAAGGGTTAGCAAGGTTAAGTCACATGGAGCCCTTAGCTTATAGCTCCTAATGGCTCATGGCCCATCTTAGTGCGCTGATTATGTTTGTGTATCTCTGATTTCTCTTTCTAAATCAGATGATGGAGGGCCAGGGCAGTGGCAGGTCATACAAAAACAGATGCTTCCACCAGTGACCAGTTATCTCACAGTGTTTAATAGTCCCCCACCTGTTTCGTTCAATACAGAAATGATCGTTTTAATGATTTTATGCATTCTATGCATATGGGTTCTCCTCACTTGATGTGGGAGAGGGTGACTCCCACAGCCTCATTGTGCTGATAGCTGGGTGGAGGCCAAGCATTTCCCTCACACGTCCGGAGCCTTGGTGCTGTGGTTGGCCAGGATGCCTTGCTTCTCCACGCGTACTGACTCGGCAGTATAACATGGACTTTCTTAATAGTATGGTAGTTGGGGCCTAGAGAGTAAAAACAAAGCCACTCCCCCTTTTCAAGGGCTAGACTCAGGGCTTGCACAGTGTTACTTCTGCTACATTCTCAGGATTAGGGTCACACACCAGTCAAGACTCAAGTGAGAAACCAATTGTGCAAGTAACACTGTGCAAGCCCTGAGTCTAGCCCTTGAAAAGGGGGAGTGGCTTTGTTTTTACTCTCTAGGCCCCAACTACCATACTAGCTGGTCTGCTACATTCTCAGGATTAGGGTCACACACCAGTCAAGACTCAAGTGAGAAACCAATTGTGCACCAGCACAGCAAACACAGAACACACCTATTTTGTTTCTTACATGCTTCCTGGTGAGACAAGTTCCTGGCGAGGCCAGTCCGCAGTGGAGACTAAAGCCTTTAAAATGAAGGCTTGCGGAGCAGCCTGCTGGTGTGTGGAATGGGGAAGTGGAGATCAGTGCGGGTTTCCGGTGATCCAGAAAGGGAAGACTGTCCCTTCCCTTCCCATCCCAGTCACCACAGTCACCCAGTCACCAAGTCTTCTTTATCTTCTCTCAGTTTTAAACTGTACTTCTGATTTCACCATATAAAAGATCTTCTTGAATCTTCACTGTAGTAGTCCTGGAATGTGCCCCCTCCCATCTTTGTTGAAAATCAATTTTAGTTATTCCTGATGTATTATACTGGTCAGATGATGGAAATTAAATGGTGAAGTCTCTTTGCCATCTACAGGCCACAGAAAGGGGCAAGCCAGGTTGGCTCTTAAAACATTTACACCTGGATTTTTCCCAGTGGAATTCATAAAATTGCCCTCTTTTATGTGCCTACATTGTGCTTAGGTCTGATCCTACTGAGATGACTGAAGCAGCAATCTTCTCCTCAAAAGCACACTACTTAAGAGAAGCAAATCTGTTATTTTGTTTGTTTATTTGTTTGTTGTTGTTTTTGCCAGTCTTGGGTCTTAAACTCGGGCCTGGGCACTGTCTCTGAGTTTCTTTTTGCTCAAGGCTAGCACTCAACCACTTGAGCCACCGTACCACTTCCAGCTGTTTCTATTTATGTGGTACTGAGGAATTGAACCCAGGGCTTTATGCATGCTAGACAAGCACTCAACCACTAAGCCACCAGCCCATCATTTTTTGTTGTTGTTTATTTTTGTTAGCCCTGATATAAGCCAAGTGCTGGTGGCTCATGCCTGTAACCCTAGCTACTCAGGACGCTGAGATATGAGGATTGTGGTTTAAAGCCAGCCAGGCAGGAATGTATGGGAGACACTCATCTCCAATTAACTACAAAAAGCTCTGGCTCAAATGGTAAAATGCTATCTTTGAGCAAAGAAGTTTAGAGACAGTGCCCAGGACCAACACACACATACACACACACACACACACACACACCACATGTCATGATGTGATGTATAGGTTAAATAATATTAGTAGATCCAAAGCCACCTGAAGTTGGGAAGTAGTTCACCTGAGAAAGCACAAAGGGCAGAGGTATGTTTTAAGCGCTGTGGCTGTTCTGAGTACAAAGTTCAACAGCACACGTAGGAGTTGCCTTTCAGGTTGGAAAGCCAGAGATGTGTTTACACTAGGATTTATACACTTGGTTATGTAGCTACTTCTAGCAAGTAGATAAGCACAATTTGTATGTGACTAGCAAGGATGAAAGATTAGAACAAGGAAGCCAGATAAGAGGATTTTGAAGTAATCTAGGTGAAGGATATTGAGGTTATATAGCTACCGAAGGGTAAGAGCTGGGGTACAAAGAAGCAGGCCATTCAAAAGACATTGAGGAAGTGGACACACAAGGTTTATTTACTTCCTTGAAAAGAGGAAGGGGTGGCACTAATTGTGATTTCCAGGATTCTGGTTCAGAAGTAGGTGGCTATTGTTTCAGGACTCTAAGATCTAGGTAGAAGTGGCTGTAACCAATCAATAATAGGTTGAGGGGCAGATGTGTGGGAGGTAGGATATCGAAAAGACTGAGACTGTCTAGCTTCCATTGCCAATCTTTTTCACTCAGTTGTGGCAGTTTTCCCCTTATGGTATCAATAACATAAATAAGATTTTCTAAGTGGGAACATTTCTAAGTCCTATAAAGTAAAAGTGCCTTGAGAACATAACAATACTGACAGAGTATTTTAGTATTTTTCAAACATAACCTTATAGCTCCAAAACTACTGAAAGCTGCTCCTACTTTAACAATTCTTACGCTTTTTCCTCCTCAAGTACCTCACATTATTTTCTCTATCTTTTTTCACTTTCTAGCCAAGAAAGAAAAAAAATCTGAAATTTTAGATGCTGAAATATGCTTTTTTTCCCCATTAATATTGTGTTTCATTTATGAATACTAAGATCAAGTCTACAAAGTAAGCTAGGCCTTCAGTACACATGTGAGTCTCAGTTCTCATCATTCCAACTCACTGGAGGCTGGGAGTGTAGGTGACCACGGTGAGGATAGATCACCCAGGGCACTGTGTAGAAAGGCAAATGACACCTAGGGTATCTTTTCTTCCCAACCCAGGCTGCCAAGTCACACAGCATCCATGTGATCCAGGTACAAAATACTGCTTGGAGCTATTAATTTAATCAGTCCTAGTTTTTCTAGGTTGTACTTTCTTTTCTGAGTAGCTGGATTACCTGGCCTATAGATTGTCATTTCTAAAGGAAGTTAAAAATGCATGGTAGAGGGGCTGGGAAGTTGGCTCAGTGGTAGAGTGCTTGCCTTGCATGCATGAGGCCCTGGGTTCAATTCCTCAGCACCACATAAGCAAAAAGAAAAAAGCTGGAAGTGGTGAAGTGGCTCAAATGGTAGAGCGCTAGCCTTGAGCTGAAGAGCTGAGGGACAGTGCTCAGGCCCAGACTTCAGGCCCTACAACCGGACCAAGAAAAATAAAAATAAAAAAAGCATGGTAGAGACTGGCTCAAAACTTCTTCCCCTAGCTTCTAACTGAGACAGAAGTAGAATGTGCATGTCAAGGGTAGGTATAACCAAGGGTCTCCCTTGTTTTAATTTTATTAAACCCAGCCAGTATGAAACAATATGGAGGTGCAGTACAGCATACTTCATACTTCTTCTAGGTTTACAATAGTTAAACCATTTTATACATTTCCAAGTCTTCGTTGTAATTAAATGTTGATTATAATTAAGTCAAGTAAGTTATTAGTATTAAACTGTTTGTTTCCAGGAAAGGGAAATCTTCAGAATTTAAAGCACATACAGCTCCAGTTCGAAGTGTGGACTTCTCATCCGACGGTCAATATCTTGTTACAGCTTCTGAAGACAAGTCTATCAAAGTATGGAATATGCATCGCCAACGCTTCTTATATTCCTTATACCGACACACACACTGGGTACGCTGTGCCAAGTAAGTGAAGAAAGTTTCATAACAACACTTTTTTTCTTCTATAACAGATTTTTACCTCCCTATCTCCAGAAATGAGATTGAGGGTAAATTCATTCATCTACTCAGCAAAAATGAATTACATGATTATTGTGTGCTGGGACCAGTAGTAACCTTGTTCTCATGGAACTTGTGGTTTTGTTTTGTTTTAATTGTGAAAATACCGTACAGAGGGGTTACAATTACATGGGCAAGGTAATGAGTACATTTCCTATGAAGCATTGAAGGGAACTTGTGTTTTAAAGAGATAGACTTTTTTTTTTCAAGAAAGGACAATAGGTGGAGAGGAAAGGGATGGTAGGGGAAATATAAAGGAGGGAGTAACAATACTCGATAGGAAATGGATTTATTACCTTGCTCATGTAACTGTTACCCCTCTGTACAGTATCTTTACAATAAAAATACATATTAAAAAAAAGAAAGGACAATAAAAAACTGGGTAGGGTTGGTAGGGGTGAGCCATTTTAAACAGTGTTCCTGGATGCCTCTCGGAGAGCAGGGCTTTGAGCAGAGAATTAGAGGAAGGAGGGAGTAGAGCTTGAAGAATTTGTGAAAGGAGGTGGGAGTCTGCTAGCTATTTGAGGGAAAGCAAGAGTAGTGAATGGAGCAGAGGTAGGAGAGTAAAGAGGGAGACCAGGGCAAGGTCAGGGTATTCTGCCGTGTTCCACGGGGAGAAGGAACGCCTCGCACTGTCCTCTCTCTGGTAGTATAGTAGGATCACTCTGACTACTGTGCAGTCCATAGTTAGAACGTCCTCAAAACACTAAAAATAGAACTATTACATGGTCTTGCTGTCAACTCTTTGTTATGTACATAAAGGAATCAAAAGCAGCACACAAAAGAGATACCTGCACATTGCTGTTTGTTTTGGTACTATTCACCATAGTCCAGTCATGGGATCAGCCTAGATGCTCATAAATGAATGAATGGATAAAAATCTGGTATACACTTATATGTGTGTATACACATATATAATATAATCACATTATATATATTTATACAGAGAGATTACATACATACATGAATACACAGTGGAGTATTAGCCATAAGAAAGAGAAGAAAAATGTCATTTGCAGAAAAAATGGATGGAACTGAAAACATCCTATTAAATCACATAAGCCAAACTCAGTAAAGACAAATGGTTATGTTTCCTTTTTCTTTTATTTTAAGGAAGGAAAAGGAGAAAAGAGACCTGAAAGTAGGAGGAGGAGTTAAGAAATAGGAAGATTTGGGGGGGAGGGAGGCTGGGAAGGGATGTGAAGGGTAAACCAAAGGAGGAGGCTGCAATGCTTGGTAAGAAATGTACGCATTATCCTGCGCATGTAATTGTAACCCCTCTGTACAGTATGTTCACAAATAAAAAATAAAAAAAAAAGAAATAGGAAGATTGCCAGTGGGAAGGATAAATGTGCCAGGCGCTGGTAGCTCATGCCTGTAATCCTAGCTTCTCAGGAGGCTGAGATCTGATGATCAAGGTTCAAAGCCAGCCCGGGCAGAAAAGTCCTCAAGACTCATATCTCCAATTAACCACCAGAAAACCAGAAGTGGTGCTGTGGCTCAAGCAGTAGAGTGCTCGCCTTGAGCTGAAGAGCTGAGGGATAGAGCACAAGCCCAGAGTTCAAGCCCCACAACCTACCAAAAAAAAAAAAAAAAGGATAAATGTGGATAAAAGGGGCCGTAAATAATTCACAGTACATATATGGAAATGTCATAGTAGAAGCCACTATTTCATACAATTACTATAAACTAATAAAAAAATATTTAAGTTGATCCATAGCAAGCATGATGGTGCATGCCTATAATGCCAGCTATTTGATTTTGGAAGTTTCTTTTGTTTTTTTGTTTGCTTCTTTGTTTTTATTGTCAAGGTGATATACGGAGGGGTTACAGCCAGTCCTGGGGCTTGAACTAAGAGCCTGGGCTCTGTCTCTGAGCCTCTCTGTGCTCAAGGCTAGTGCTCTACCACTTAAGCCACATTCCTACTTCCAGATTTTTCTGTTTTTGTGATACTGAGGAATCAAACCCTGGGCTTCATGCATGCTAGGCAGGCACTCTACCACTAAGCCACATTCCCAGCCCCCAAAGCCAACTGTTTGAGAGGCAACTTGGAGAGACCTTGTTTCAAAACAAAATAAAATATAAAAAGAACTAGGAATATAGCTTAATGGGAGAGCACTTTACCAGCATATGCAAGATCCCTGTTGCTATACTAAATACTACAAAAATAAATTATATGTATTACATATGTGTGCATGTATGTGTATATATTGGACCAGAAATAGGGATAGATGGTTAGGCCACTATGTCAGTGCAAATCTCCATGTGGATATTTTGAGAAGAAGCAGTTGGATGCTAAAGGGAATTTGGAGTTACAGCAACAGTATTTACTCTTACACCAAAATGACAGAAAGAGGAGTCAAGGAGAACTGTAGAATCTTTGTTAGAATCTGTTGGTCAGTTAACAGCCACAGAGTTCTAAAGATACACTGCCAAGAAACTCCAAGTTCACATCTCATTTCTCCATCAGAGTTGCCTAGGAAAGGAAGACTGTTTTCTTTTCCCAATTTGTAGGTGAGAAACATAGATTTTAGAAAGCTACAATTAGGACTCATCTGGTTGAAAGTGACAGAAACACAGAGAACTTCATTTTCTCCCCCTATGGTGGTTGGTTACTTGGCTGACGTGTGATCTTGGAATAGAAGACTAGAACCAGGGACTCCAGTACCACCAGCTTTCTCCCAGTTCATTGGTTACAGGAGCCTTTTTTGACTAACAGCATCTCATTTTTCTTCTGGTTTATAGTTCATAGTGGTTTTTTTTCTCCTCTGCTTCTCTAAGATCTTTTATTTGTAGCACTTTTCTCATGGTGAGCCTAAAAATAGTTGACTTCTAACCGAGACCCTCAGATTTCAACCTCTTGAGTAGGCCAGACATGAGCCACCTGCACCCAACCTCAAGATCACTTTTGTTGCTTATAGAAAATGGAGGCACAGGGCTAGATGTGGTTTAGCAATGGATTGGAATGAGGGGCATTGGAAGGGAAATAGCAATCAGTAATGACTCTCTTGCCGAGAAAAAGAATGTTGAAGAAGAAGCAGATCAGAGGAAGAAAGATGATAAATGTGAGTTTAGAAAAGTTCAGAGTTGGAGGTGCTTACAGGCAGCTTATGAAAGGTGACCAAATAGGACTCATGGGCAGAAATCTCAAGAAAGAATAGCTATAAATAAATAGATAGTGATTTCATTTACTGTTTGTCTCAGTTTGCAGGAATCAATTCTGTTGTTGTAGTTAAAGATGGATTCTCTTCTAATGCTGACCAACACTTTAGAAAATGTAGAAATTTTGTGTCTATCCTTCAATTTCACCTTAAGTACATAAACAACAAATCATAAGCAAATTCTGAGACTGCCAATTTTTAAAAATGCATATATGAACGTTTTAGTCTGAATGTAGTCAAAACTTGCTAGTGTAACAGATAGAAAATCATGGCTAGTTGATTGTAAGCTTCCGGGGGTTATCTGACTGGGTAGTTTCAGAATTCACCCTAGGACTGAAAGTTTTGTACTTATCTAGGCAGTCTTATTACACTACTGTTCTTTGTTTGGTGGCCTTCCTATTAAAGGGCCACAGGCTTCTGAGGTCCTTTTGCTTAATGATTTGTTTCTTACAGAACATGGAACAGTTCTCACTCTGTTTGGTCCTAGAACACTGAAGGCTCAAAATGTGTTTATGGAATATATACTTTAATGATAAGAAACATCAGTAGATGACTGGAGGTATAGCTCTCAATGGGAAAGAACTTACCTAGTATGGGAGGGAGGGAGAGAAGAAAGGAAAGAAGGAGATAAAAAGACAAAACAAGAAATAAAAGGAAAACTTGGATTTCTTACAAATGCTTTTTGGGGGGGGGCACCATTGGGCTGGAACTCTGGGCTTGGGCGCTTTCCCTGTGCTCTTCAGCTCAAAGTGAGTATTCTACCACTTTAGTCACAGTACCATTTCCAGTTTTCTAGTAGTTATATATATAAGAGTCTCACAGACTTTGCTGCCCAGGCTAGCTTTGAACCGTGATCCTCAGTTCTCAGCCTTCTGAGTAGCTAGTATTACAGGTGTGAGTCATGGCACCCAACTTACAAATACATTTTGTTATTGTTGTTGTTGTTGTGGGTCATGGGGCCTCGGGACCTGGGCGCTGTCCCTCAGCTCTTCAGCTCAAGGCTAGCGCTCTACCACTTGAACCACAGTGCCACTTCCGGCTTTTTTCTTTTTGCTTATGTGGTGCTGAGGAATCGAACCCAGGGCCTCAGGCATGCAAGGCAAGCACTCTACCACTGAGCCACCTTCCCAACCCCTACAAATGCATTTTAAAAAAACATTTCCTGGTTCCTAGCCAGATGCCAATGGCTCGTGTCTGTAATCTTACCTACTAAGGAGGCTGAAATCTTAGAATCATGGTTCAAAGTCAGTCCAAGCAGGAAAATTTGTGAGACACTAATCTCCAATTAAGCACCAAAAAGCCAGAAGTAGAGCTATGGCTCAAGTGGTAAAGTACCAGCCTTGAGTGAAAAAGCTAAGATACAGCACGCAGGCCCTTAGCCTGAGTTCTAGTACCATCTCCCCCCTTCCTCCCCCCAAAATCATGGTTCTCTAATAAGCAAAGTAACTCTGTACATCTAGGCCTAAAATTTTATGTAGAGACTGAGGAATTCCATAGATCCCTAAAGAACTCCTGTTTTATAATTTGGGCCACTCTCATGAGCATATGAACCAGTTTTTCAAGAAAGAAGTTGAAATTTTTCCTCATTTTTCTTAACATCTAATTAACCTGGAAGGGTTCAACAGCAATTAAGTTGGCCTCAAATGCCTTTCAGGCAGTCTGCCTGCTGACCCATTAGTCACCATTGACTAATATTCACCTTGTGTGACTGTGTATGTTTGCAAAGGAGATTGGGTGGTACTAAGTTGGAGACTGAACAGTCTTAACAATTCTCAATGGAAAATTTATATTCTGCTAATAGTCTTCAAATTGACAGCCCTGTCAGGTATTGTTTGGGTTTTATCAATAAGGGCCTCATGAAAGTCAGGATAAAGGGAAGATTGTCTTTTCAGTGCTGACTTATTTTTTTAATGTCTGTAATTAAAAAGAACAGGGAGGAGGCAATACAAACCATCAGCCTTTCAGCTCTTCTAATGGCAAAATCATACGCAGGAATTATAGTGGCATGTCCAGAGAAGGGGGAAGGCTTTCACAGTGCTCCCCCTTTGGTTGTGTTTCTTTGGCGGAGGAGCCTGCCTTGCCTCTGCTTCTGGCCTCTTCCCTTTGGATGCCACCACCCTCCCCATCCCCACCCCCACTTATCTCAAGTGCAGTCACTTCCTTTCTTTACTTCTGGGAAATTACTCCAGGTTATGGCACCCTCCTGCTCAGGATAAGATTTTAACTGATCAGCTGCTTTTTCTTATTTACCTGTTTCTTCCATAAGGCTTCTGGTAGACAGATTGGTGCCTTTTTGTTTCATTTTTTTATATCACAATCTAAAAATGACATAAATTCTGAGTCCCCCCTCCCCATTCTCCCCTCCCTAGAATGAAAGCTTCATGAGAGTAGGGATGTTATGGTCTCATTCACTTCTATATTCCTGTTATCTAGAACAGGGCTCGTCCTGGGGACTGACTACCAGGTACTTAGTAGACTTTGTGAGTAAATGGGTGAATGGATGAATTAGAATGAGTGAATTTTCTCCCATAAATTCTTCAAGGAAAAGAGTGGGGAGGGAGGAGGGGGGGACGTGCTTGTTTAATTTATAGCTTCTATCACCTCTCATAGGTTTTCTTACAGGATAATTTGTTCTCTGCCTGGACTACTGCTTCCATTTTAGAACTTTCTATGGCTTATACAGAACTTAAAGTACTCAAAATAATTTGGCTAGTCAACAAACTCTTTTATCAGAAACTTAAGCAAAGTTTTTCAAAAGTTTGGCTAACAGCCAAACTCAGGTTCAAACCTCAGTTTCTCTCCTTAGCCTCAATTAACTAACCTGCTTTATAAGGTTACTTTGAAGACAAAATTGGTTACTCTAGGAAGTGTTATGAACCATTCAGGGAGGTATATACTCAATAAATGTTGGTAGGAAAATGAGTGATAATGGGGGTAAGGTTAGATTGGTAATATTATAGAATAAGTGTATTAGTTACTTTTGTATAGCTCTGATGAAAATGCCTGACAGAAACAACTTACGGAGTAGCAGATTTAATTTTGTTGGTTTCAGAGAGGTCATCCCTCTTAACAGGGAGGGTGTGGCAGAGCTAGGGGTAGAAAATAAAGAGCCTAAGACAACATAGAGCTCTCAAAGACGCACTTCAGTAATTTATTTCCTCTTACCTTTTACTGTTTTCCAATAATGTCATCATATTATGATTCTATTAAATTATTCAAGTGATTAGATCAGAGCCTTAGGTTCTAATCTTCTCTGAAGACACAGACACCCCATCCTGAATTTTACTAATCACTAAATCCAATCGGATTAGCAACCAATTAACAGTTACAATGTGTTTTTATACTTTTTCCTTATCTGATAATTCCATTGTACTAAATTCTTATCATGGTTTTCCCAAAATGGAAAAGTGACATCCTCTCAGAAGTATTTTTGCCACTTGAAATGTGCACATTAAGTAAAGATAGCTTACTAAGAAAATGGTTTGTTTGTTTGCTTGCTTTGTGGGTCATGGGGCTTGAACTCCAGGCCTTGGCACTGTCCCTAAAGTTTTTTGCTTAAGGCTAGTACTCTACCACTTTGAGCCACAGCTCCACTAAGAAAATGTTTGCTTATTTACGTTGGTTTACAATTATCATGACAAGTTTATTTTCATGAGGATACTGAATAAATATTTCATCCCTAGAGTCTGTATAAGTTTCCTCTCTTTGGAATATTTCTATAATACTATTCTCTGTACTTAAGTCTTTTTCACATAAATTTTAGAGAAAAAATTTAATAAGGTATTACTTGTTATAATAAAGTCAGAGTAAACTCCCCAGCATGGAAGATTTCTCATTAGATTATCTTCACATATTTAGAAATACTGTATTTTGCTTCTTCCATGATGAATCCGTTCATGGCCAGAACAGAAGTTTCCATGAAGAATTAGGTCCTTCTTATGAATGAGGTGGGAGTAAGGAGTAAACCCAAAGAAAACCTTCAACTGCATTCCACACCCTTGGCTGATGACTTATAGTATTGTGGACTTTGGGCGGAGAAGGAAACTACAAATAAAACTTATACCTAGTCATCAGTTGGTGACATAAATCTGCATTTTCTGGGTTTATTACTAATAATAAAAATATAGTTCATAGCTTCCTAAATTAGACAAAACTGTGTTTCATTTTCTGTCTAGGCCTCTGCTAGAATTTAAAAAAACAAAAAGAAACTTAGAGAAGATCCTTTTGTTTTGTTTTGTTTTTGGTTGATTGTAGGGCTTGAACTCTGGACCTGGGCACTGTCGCTGAGCTCTTCAGCTCAAGATAAGCGCTCTACCACTTGAGCCACAGCACCACTTCAGTTTTCTGGTGGTTAATTGGAGATAGGAGTCTCACAGACTTTCCTATCCAGGCTGGCTTTGAACCACGATCCTCAGATCTCAGTCTCCTGAGTAACTAGGATTACAGGCATGAGCACCAGCTCCTGGCTTGGAAAAGATCTTAAAGGAACAGCGAACACAGAAGTAGTAGGAGACAAGGTGTCTGCGATTTTTCTCCTCTGTTTCTTTATGGGACTTCGTGGAGTATAAGTTTGTCCATGAAGCAACTTGTGTTTTGTTCTTGAATGCATTGTTCTAGTTTCGGTCCAGGATCGGTCTCTGCCCTCCTCTCCCTGGGTCCAGGAAGCAGCCAGCTTAGAGAAGTTAATGATGTCACTTAATTGTAATTCTTATGTACCAGTCCTATTTCTTTCCACTAAAGCTTTACTATGCAGTTGGTAGAGCTCTGGTATTGTATGTATGTTTATTTGAATTAGGGAAGGGAAGGGGAACAACAGAATGGTGAGACAAAGGACAAGGGGGGGAATGACAAGAAATGTACTCATTACCTTACTTATGTAACTGTAACCCCTCTGTACACCACCTTGACAATAACAATAAATCAACAAAAAGAAAAAGTTCTCTAAAGTGATGTGGACAGAAATAGAAGACAAGAAAAGAAATAAATAGCATACCAAAAAACAAAACAAAAGTAAGGTATTTGGCTTGGAAGGAATGTGGAACTGAATCAGAAGTTCAGAGCAGAAGCCACAAAACTAAATTATTTGAATAAAAGACAAAAAAGAAGAAAGAAACTTGGTTGGTCTGAATATCTGTTTTGGTCTTTTAATGATCAAAACATTTGTCATAATGATAGTTAGTTGGAAAGACCTTTGGTTCCAGAATATGGCAGCTCTGTGGTTCACCGGGCTCATTTGTATGTGGTATGGAACTGTGGGGTGGTGATTACCAGGAACCGTTCACAAATAGAATCTTCTTTCTTCTGCTTTCCAGATTTTCCCCTGATGGAAGACTCATAGTATCGTGTAGTGAAGACAAAACGGTTAAAATTTGGGATACCACAAATAAGCAGTGTGTTAATAACTTCTCTGATTCTGTAGGGTAAGTCCGTCCTCTTTGTACATCTATATAAGTCAGTTTGCTAAGGAGATATTGCATTAGATCAAATTTAAATCTTAGGCCAGCATATTATGTCTTCCCAGATTTGCAAATTTTGTGGACTTCAACCCTAATGGGACATGCATAGCTTCAGCAGGTTCTGATCACACCGTGAAAATCTGGGATATCCGAGTAAACAAATTACTCCAGCATTATCAAGGTAACAGTTTCCCCAGCCAGAACACGGACACACACACACACAGAGTTTTGAATGGTTGTTCTAGGAAAAGATACTTTCATGGGGTTGGGGGCTGCCTTTGAATTGAGTAAGAACAGTATGTAGTTAGCTCTCAAAACCAGGAAAGGTGAAATTACCATGGGGCTTTTTAAACTGTTTAAAAACAGTTTAATGGGGATGCAAGTCACAAGTTTGAATTCTGAATCACAAGGCATACACAATCCCAAATGGATGTTGTAACTGGTAGAAAACAACTTCCTACTATGTATATTGAAACTAAAAGATAAATAAATTTTTCTTGATTTGTATTGGCTTTACAGTATATTAAATCCACCTTGTTGTCCTGTGTAAGAGTAATAAAAGCTGTCACTTGGTGTTTACTATGTAGTAGAGACAGTTAATCCTCAAAATATTCCTTATTATTACTTCCTCCATTTCAAAGATAAGAAAAATTAAAAGTAGAGTATAACTTGCTCAATAATGGATAGAACTGACAAGACTCTCTGCTGGCTAGAATATGGAACTTTTTTGTTGTTGTTGTTGTTCTGGTTATGGGGCTCAGGGCCTGGGCATTGTCCCTGAGCTGCTTTTGCTCAAGGCTAATCGTCTACCACTTGAGTCACAGCTCCACTTCTGGTTCTTTTGTTTGTTTGTTTTGTTTTGTTTGGGAGGGCAGGGATTGGTGGTTTATTGGAGATAAGAGTCTCATGGACTTCACTGCCCTGGCTGCCTTCAAACCATGGTCCTCAGATCCCAGGCTCTGAAGTTGTTAATTTTTGCCTTTATCTCTACAAATTAGTTCACAACTGTGGAGTTAACTGTGTGTCATTCCACCCTTCGGGTAACTACCTCATCACTGCTTCTTCTGATGGCACCCTTAAGATTCTGGATCTCTTGGAAGGAAGACTCATATATACGCTTCAAGGACACACGGTATAAACTCCAAGATCATTGTCTTTTAAATAAAATCTATTTTACTGTCACAAAAGTTGCTATTATCACAAATTGTTTTACTTCTAGAACCCTTTTTATTTTATTTATTTTAGATGATAGAGAGTACTGGGGTTTGAACTCAGGGACTCATGCTTGCTAAGCTGGTATCAAAACACTTAAGTCATTCTTCCAGCCCTGCTTTAGGTTTCTTTTCTTTCTTTTTTTTTTCTTCTTCTTGTTACTTTTGAGATAGGAGTGTCAAACTTTCTTGCCCAGCCTGGCCATAAACTACATCCTCTTGCCTTCAGCCTTCCAAGTAGCTTGTAGAATAGGTGAGAGCCTCTAGAACCACACTTTATTTCTCATCAAAATCAGTATCTTTCAGTCAAGCATAGTGCTATACATCTGTGATCTGTACTCAGGAGACTGAAGCAGGAAAATTGTGAGTCTGAGACTGGCCCAGGCAGAAATTGAGACCCTTTCTCAAAACCAGGTGGTAGAGTGCAACTGTAGCATGGTGAGGCATTTGGTGTTGAATATAAACTATTTCTCTCTAGTGAGTAAACATTCAAATGTCTATGAATATTTTAGAGTGGATCCTCTTTGGCTTTTTCTTGTTTTTTTTTGTTTTGTCTTGTTTTTGGATATACTAGGAACTTCCTTTTAGGCAAGCATACTGTCTTCTTTTTAATATATATATATATATGTTATTGTAAAGATACTGTACAGGAGGGTTACAGTTACATGAGTAAGGTAATGAGTACATTTCCTGTCGAGCATTGTTACCTCCTTTGCTTTACCCCTACCCTCCTTTCCCTCCCCACCTCCCTAAGTCCTCCCTCCCTACTCCCCCACCGAAGTTGTAAAGTTTGTTTTCAACATCGTGTCTTGTACATCTCACTGTTACAGTGGGTCAACCTGTCTCCTTATTTCAGTATTTTGTTATTTCCCTTCCCCTCCCCAAATTAGAAAAATGTTTATATAAGATGCAGGGCACTGGAATCAGATACAGTGACAACAGGGGTTATACCATAGGGGAAGAACATATAAAAGAAACAAAAAAAATTATATAGTTCATTATAAGTACATTAAAAACAACAGCAAGAAAGATAAAACCTCTTGTGTCCCTATCTTGGGGTTCATTTTGCTTAGCATCATAGTTAGGATAGAATGGGTTTTGTGGTCTAGAAAGGAAAGAGTATGCTTCTACCTTCTTTATCCTGCCTGCTTCCTACTTTGTCATTTTTTTGGCCTCAATATTAGGGGGAAGCAGAAATGGACAAACCAGCTGAGATATATGCATACATGCATAGGATTTGGGCTGAAAAAACATAATAGAAATTATCAGGAGCCTAAATGTCTATGAAGGAAGTAAAAAATAATAGAGAAAGTATATAAAAGTAAATATAGGAGAAAAGCACTCTACATTAAGATGGAATTGTTCATAATTTGGATGTGAAGGTGTTTCTGAAACTTAAGCAGTCTAAATCTATGGCAGGGTGCACTTGGGAAACGTGAAATGTTTTTTTACAGACACTACTTGCATAAATTAAAGGCATATTTAAAATACAACATATTATACCTTTTGAGATAAAGAAATAACTCGGCTATTGGTCTTGTGATTATGCCAAGCTTAGTAATTGCACAAGTTCTAGTCTCTCATCTGTAATCCCAATGACTTCCTGACTGGCCTTCCACTGGTCTTTCCCACTCAAATTTGTGCTTGCTGCAACTGTGGTACTGATTTTCATCCATCACTGCTTTCCTCCCATGTGCGTCCTTTTATGAAGACCTTACTAGTTCCCTGCTGCCCACTTCACAAGAGAGAACTCAGTGGATCCTGTTGTGTTCAGGACATGGCTTTATTTCTCTACCTTCATTTCCCTCCCTTATGTACTTAAGTGTTTGCTAGCCATTGGATGAATTACAGAATATACAGCAGAAAAATCTTAACAGAAATGATCAATGTATGCATATACAATCCCTTCTTCAAAGGAGAAACAGGTTATTGATTTTTGGTACTGCTTTATGTTTAGTATCATTTATTTGTATGTTAATATCAGTAGGCTGGTTCTTTGATTATATTTACTGTGCCAGCATTAGTTGCTAGGTGCTGGTTGGGTGCTGTCAGACTTAGGATGTCCTCTTGGCCTTGGGAAAGCTTCACTACATGTTATTTTTCTTTCTCTTCCCTTTGTTTTTTAGGGACCTGTCTTTACTGTTTCCTTTTCCAAAGGTGGAGAGATGTTTGCATCAGGTGGTGCAGATGCACAGGTTTGTATGTTTTTTAGTTCCCTCTTAACTTGAACAGAAGGATTTGATTAGACTAAAGGAATCTTTGACCCCTGCTGAGATTTGTACAACCATCTAGTTTGTGCATATGAAGATGATTATCTATGGTTTTACATTTTAATTTAGTGACAGGAAGTCTGCCATCTCATAGCTGAAATAGTTCCAGTTCAAATAAATTTTAGAATTGAGAAACCAATTTTTTTTTTCACTTTTCCATCTAGCTGTGTTTGTATATATCATGGACACTTTCTCAGTGTCTATGTTCAGGGCATAGCCTCTTGGCCTAAATTATGGCCTAATCCTTTGTCTTCAGATCTTGTTTCTTCAGATGTTAAATAACTGTACCACATGTCCTTGAGGAAACTAAGTACAGATCATATAGGAGGCAAATCATACATTTATGTGAAATAATCCAGTCATTCATATTACCAGATGTATTAGATAAACTTGATTATCAAGCCAAAAGCATGATTGGGGCTTTAGTGGGGGAAAAAATAAAAATTTAAGATGTTACCTTAGAATGAATTTTAAACCAGGCACAATGGCAATTTGAAATGGTAAATCTCTTCTTATATCTTGCCAAAAAAGTTGTTGAGAAATAGTGAAATCATTGGAATATAGATGTATATGTGTATACGTAGCCTTTCTGTCTACTTTGAGGGATAGTTCTGTTATCTCCCTTAAACAAAATAAGTTCTGTTTGTATGTGTGAATCAATAACCACCAACATAATTGACTTTCTTGTAGGTCTTACTGTGGAAGACTAACTTTGATGAGTTGCATAGTAAAGATCTTAATAAAAGAAATCTCAAAAGATTGCATTTTGATTCTCAACCACACCTTCTCGACATCTACCCAAGAACACCACATCCCCATGAGGGAAAAGTTGAGACTGTTGAAGTGAGTATTTGTCCTACATTCTAGGTACACTGGGGGCTGTTACTCAGTCAGGTGTTTGAAATTATACGTACTTTAGAAAAAACCTAGTCCTAACCTAAAACAGCAGTGCTATGAGAAAGTTGTTCTGTGTGCTGAGGTACAGTGACATCATTCATGGTTCAGGTTGAGATCCCAAACTATCTCCAGGGTTTCTAAGTTTCCCACTCCCATTATTACTCTAGTTCCAGTTTCCTTGGTCTTGATATTTCTCACACAGTCCCTCCCCACTCTTCCTCTTTGAGGAAGCCCCTGCCTAGCAAGTATGAAGCCATGCCTCTAGTTCTGGCTTTGGGCTTAATTGGAGGACAAGAATCTCTTTATTCTTTTGCCCTAACTGGCTTTAAAACACAATCCTCAGGTCTCAGCCTCCTAAGTAGATAGGATTAGAGGCATGAGCCACTGGCCCTTGGTTAATTTCTGTTCTTCTAACAATATGGTAGTTATTCTAAAGTAATAACCACTGAGCTTTATTACTTTTTTAAACTTTTAAAAATTATTATTATAAAGGTGATATACAGAGGAGTTACAGTTACATAAGTCAGGCAATGAGTACGATTCTTTTTGGACAGTGTTACTGCTTCCCTCACTCTCTGTTTTTCCCTCCCATCCCTACTCACAAGTTATATAGTTCATTTTCAATAGAGTCTAGTGATTATTGCTGCTACCTTTTTAACCCTTTGTCCTTCCATTTCTGTGTCCCCTTGTATTACTTCTTAATGCCACTTACTGTATTACCATTTTCCTTTTCTTTTTTGTGTGATGCTGGAAATCAAAACCAGGGCCTCAGACATACTAGGCAGGTGTTCAACCACTGAATTGCATTTTCAGTGCTCATTTTTTCATTCATTCTTTGAAAGAAAGAATGTAATTAGCTCTAAGCCAGGCGCTGGTGGCTCATGTTTGTAATCCTAGCTACTCAGGAGGCTGAGATCTGAGGATCAAGGTTCAAAGGCAGCCCAGGCAGGAGAGACCGTGAGTGGCACTGTGGCTTAAGTGGTAGAGATCTAGCCTTAAGCTGAAGAGTTCAGGGACAGTGCCCAGGCCTAGAGTTCAAGCCTCATGACTGACCAAAAAAAAAAAAAAAAAGAATGTAATTAGCTCTTTAATCATTGTTTTTTTCCTCTTCAGTTCCTATAAATTTGTTTACCTTGGTGATCACACATGGTTGTATTAAATATATTTTAATTTAACTTGAATATCCTTTTCTTGTGATACCAAAATGGTTTTGGCTTTTTTTGTTTTTTGGCACTACTGGGGTTTAAATTAAGGCTTCATACTTGCTAGACCACTTGAGCCATGACTTTTTACTTGTTATTTATTTATTTATTTTTGGGTCCGGTCGTGGGGCCTGAACTCTGGGCCTGGGCGCTGTCCCTCAGCTCTTCAGCTCAAGGCTAGCGCTCTACCACTTGAGCCACAGTGCCACTTCCGGCTTTTTTCTTTTTGTTTATGTGGTGCTGAGGAATCTAACCCAGGGCCTCAGGCATGTAAGGAAAGCGCTCAACCACTGAGCCACCTTCCCAGCCCTTTCCTTGTTATTTTTAAAATAAGGTTGTGATTTTTGTCTAGTCCCACCTATGCTAGGCTCCCATTGGTGCTTCTTGGCATAGCTGGGATGGCAAACAAGCACCACCACCGTGCTACGCTTTTTCTTTTAAGATAGGGTCTTATGACCTTTTCCTTCTGGCTGGCCTAGAACCACAATCTTGACCTGAGCTTCCCACAGATTTGGGCATAAACTACTGATCCCAACTATTGCTTAAGATGGGAATTTCATGATTTTTTTTTGCCCTGGATGACCTCTTGAGTAGCTAGGACTATACACATGAACGCCAGCACCCAGCCAGATGCTCAGCATTTTTGCTCCAGCATTTCTCTGGTCTGGCCAGGCATGTCCAGGGGAAGATACACTGCTGTCTTGTCGCCCATTTGGTCATCTCACCAGGGTGCAGCCGTAAAACTGCAGGGGCTACCTTGCCTCCTCACCTCTAACGAGTGATACTTTCACAACATCATGCTATCCCAACACAGATGCAAGCCATTCCTGCCATGATGTACTGTCAGCCCCAATCCACTTAAGAGAGCTAGATTTATTGTAAGATGTCAGCAAGTTGTCTGAGCAGCTCTGCTTTGTCTGGACAGCCAGAAAGCCATAAAACCAGCTGGGTTGCTTTGTATTGCCAGGTCACTGTGACCCAGGCTGTGAAGACAGCTCTCAACTGTACTTTTCACAAATAAAGTTCTATTAAAAACTGGCTTTTCCTTGTGGAATTGGAGGTCAGTGGCACTCTACTTAATGCTGAGCATTGAGACTGAATTGTTCACGAAGCCCTGAGGAAATTGGCTTCATGCATCCCGTGTAAACTATCTGCTAGTGTTATGGTTGCTTAGGATGATCACAAAGCTTTGTAAAACAGATAGGCACTGTCATATACAATGCCAGAGAGGTGACAAGATTTTGCACATGGACAATGAACAGTTTAGTTTTGAAAGTCCCATAATAAAGGTGTCTAGGTAGAAGACATCTTTAGCATTATAGAGAAACAATTATGGTATTCACAATTTTTGTTTAAGATTGTACTTCACATTAAGCAAAAAGAGACCTCACAGAGCCAAAAAAGAGCAAGGAGAGAAGGAGGAAAGAGCCCAAAAAAAGAAAAAAGAGAGAAAGGAGAGGAGGAGGAAGGGAGGGAGGAAGAGGGGAAGAGGAGAGAGCGAGACAGAGACAGACAGAGAGAGAGAGAGAGAGAGAGAGAGAGAGAAACTACTGAACCTAAAAGCTTTACCTACTGTGAATTGGAATAGAGGTAGTGCTAGATTGAAAAGTTTTTCAGTGCTCTAGGCAATATGAGCTTATATATGTTAACTATTTTAAAACTGCAAAACCTTTTGACTATTCATGATTTAAAGAAAATAAAGAGGCACTATTGAAATATATTGAATAGGCATTATCTAGTGGTTCCTGTAAGCTTTCTCTTTTTGCAGAAACAAGAGCTTTATTTCTTGAAGCAAGATAGGATTCCTCTGACTTGCATCTAATTATTTTCTGTGTGGCTCATTTGAATGTATAGTCTCAATCTTTTGAGTGATATTGAACTTTGGCAAAAGCAATTCATTAAGAACTCTTCTTGTTTTAAGGTGAGGAATCCTGCAGAGTCTGAGATCTTGCGTAGCAGCTTACTAAATGTATAAATTACCAATTCCTACTTGGTTATTTCTTTTCTTTTTTTTTTTCTGTTTACTACTTGGAAAGAGAGATGTGTTAGCCGGGTTGCTTTGAGAGGGCCCGAGGCCCTTAGATCCTTGCTGGATCCTTGCTGTATATGTGTGTGTGTGTATGTATGTACGTATGTATGTATGTGTGGATGGATGGATGGATGGATATGTGTGTGTGTGTGTGTGTGTGTATGTATATAGACACAGTTTCCTTATACAGCCCTCTCCCTCTTTGCTTGATGAGAAAACCATAAAGCCTTCTAAAGGACAGGGATAGATCTTGGTGACAGTAAATCCAATAGTTATTGCTGGGAGAATTGTAGAATATTGTGAGGAGTAATGAAGAGTTAATGTACTAGAAATATAAATATAATTATTTTGATGGTTCTCTATTTTATAATGGCCATTTAATATTTCCTTAGTTTATGATTGCATATAACATTATGAATGGTATTTAGCAGAAAGGAATGTATCTTTATTAATTTTATTTTATTGTAAAGGTGATATACAGAAGGGTTGCAGTTACAAAAATAAGTTAATGAGGACATTCCTTGTCGAACATTGCGAATGCATCTTTTAACTTAATATGTAAGGTATTTTTTTGCTAGCAAGACCATCATGATTTCTTGTTGAAAAGTATTTATTTAAGTGATCAATTGAAGTCTTCTTGAGACCAGATTTTCAGGTCAATTTTCTGTAAAGGTTGAAATATTGCCACTTAGAATAAAACTAATGACCCTTTGTCTTCTGGTTTTAGGTTTTAATTCTAGTTGACTTAGATGCTTTTACTGCTTTAAACTTCAATAGGTATCCTTTTGAGATTAAGTGATAATGATAGTTATAATATTCAACACTTTTATACTTTTCTAAGTGCTTTACATAAACTATTTACTATTTCTAAGGTTCCTGTAAAAGTAACATTTCATCCACATGAGCAACTGCGGCAGTTGCGAGTTAACAGAATAGATGGCAGCCCTAGATTTCCAGCCCAGGTATGCTGGTTCTATTTTGTGTTGTCAACCTCTTTGATGTAATGTTCAGTAGGATAAAAATTCAGTTTTCAAGACAAGTGCTGGTGGCTTACACTAGCTACTCAGATGCTAAGATCTGAGGGTTGGAACTCAAGTCCATGAGACCCTTTTGTCTCCAGTTAACCACTAAAAAGCTGGAACTGGAGCTGTAGCTTAAGTGGTAAAGCATTATCTTTGACTCAGCCTCCCAGCCCACTCCGTTTTAAAGGAACTTAATTATTGTAACAACTTGTTCCGCAATGTAGTAAAGTGCGAAGTTTCCTGACTTGGAGAAGGTGGAAGATTTATTTTTTTGATTTTTATTTTATTTTATTTTATTTTTTGCCAGTTGTGGGGCCTGAACTCTGGGCCTGGGCGCTGTCCCTCAGCTCTTCAGCTTAAGGCCTAGCACTCCACCACTCTAGCCACAGCACCACTTCCAGCTTTTTCTGCTTATGTGGTGCTGAGGAATCGAACCCAGGGCTTCATGCATGCAAGGCAAGCACTCTACCACTGAGCCACCTTCCCAGCCAGTGAAAGACTTTTCTTTGATAGGTGAGATTCTTTTTATTTATTTTTCGTTTGTTTCCAGTTTCAGTTGAATCCAGTACTTGGCAAACACTTCCATATCTACACTAGGTGGCAGTAGACAAAAGAGAATGTCTGTAACAGTCTCCCAGAACAGCTGGCCTAGGATTAAAAGGAGCCAGCAGTAAGACATGCTGAGTATCTCTTCTTTGGTGTAAGCTTCAGATTCAAAGCTAACACAATGAGACTATATCTCTTATCTGCTTTGTGGACCAGTCAGAAAGAAGGTGTTGGCTAGTTGGGCTGATGGTCCTCATTCCTATCCTGCACCCATTTCATCCCTCTTTGTCTATAACTTGACCATTACAAGGGTATGTTCACCTTCACCTCTAACACTACTACTAGCTGGAGCATTACAGAATGTTCTTACAGTTTCATAACCTGCAGCTATAGGACGTGGCAAGATATCACACACCTATAATCCTAGCATTCAGGAAGCACAGGCAAGATCACCAGTGGGAGGCCAGCCCAGGTTATATCCAGGTTATAACTACAGCTGTGGCTGCCAAGCATAAATAACTTATTCTACTCATCTTACCAGGCATTCAGGCCGCATCTCTGTAGTACTGGACTATCACAGCAGTGTCTCACTGCCATTCCCCATTCCTTTGTGCTTTCTCTGCCTCTTTCAGATGAATCGAAAACATTTTACATGCCAACTCCTTGTGCTTTTCCAGATGGCTTCACCCTACACAGTTTCACCTTTCTAACTTCTCTAGTCATTTGTGACACAGTCTCCTGTTTGTGATCTTCAGTATATTAATTGTTGGTCCCTCTACCTTTGTTGTCCTTTATATTGCCTTGGAGATGTTTCTATGTTAATTTTTTTGGTTTTAACATTTTTGTTCCTTTTTAAAAAAAATTTATTGTCATGGTGATGTACAGAGGGGTTACAGTTATAGTTTGAGTATTGGAACAACCTCCCTCAGAGGGTATCCTCATCTAGGAAACCATTCTTTTGATTTTCTTTGTGATCTTATAAGAAATATTTGAATTGATGCTTAATTATTGTTTAGTTTTGAATCATCTTATACTTTATATGTATCATGTTGCACTTTATATGAACAGAATAATATTGAATGTATTCTGTAATTTCCTTTATTATTCCATGTTCAAATATATGACTCTGGAAATTCATATATTTAAAATCTGAATTCTTTTTTGGGGGGTGTCCAGTCATAGGGCCTGAACTCTGGGCCTGGGCACTGTCCCTCAGCTCTTCAGCTCAAGGCTAGCGCTCTACCACTTGAGCCACAGCGCCACTTCCGGCTTTTTTCTTTTTGCTTATGTGGTGCTGAGGAATCAAACCCAGGGCCTCAGGCATGCAAGGCAAACGCTCTACCACTGAGCCACCTTCCCAGCCCCTTAAAATCTGAATTATAGGCAAAGTTGTACACAGTTCTAGTCCATTAATTTTCACTGCTGTTTTATATTTCAATGAACTCACCATAGTAGTAGTTAATAGACATTTGAGGTATTTTTGGGTTGGGGGGGGTTGGGCCATTACAGGGAATGTGATAAACAGTGTTGTTGGTGTCATTGAACTCTCTAGACTTGGAAGTCTAGTTGGTTGGTTGTTTTGTTTATTCATTCTTCTCCTTAATAACATCTCTGAGCATCTCTTCATATGCTGACTGTTTGATTTTCACTTCTATAGCTTTTTTCTTGTGGCTGCTGTTCTTTCCCTACTGATTTTTAGTTTTTCACGTGTATTTTAGATATTACTTTTCCATTTTAGACATCATAATATCTCTACCTGTTCTACTATCTAATGCTTAAATTTGTGGTGTCTGTGGTTAGAAACCACATGGCTAGACTGAATTGGTTAGACTATCATTCAGATAAATTTTTTTTCTTTGCTTTTGCTTTTTGCTGTTTTTAAGATGCCTTTTCAACCACTCTGTTTATATTTATTTATTGTCTGGTTGTAGCATAACATTTATTTAGATTTGATTTGTCTGCTGCCTACCTTTATGCAGTATTAGGCAGGAATCCATGATGTAATTTTAAAATGATGCCACTCTTCTACTGTTCATTTGTGTTCCTGTTTGTCACTTTTCCTGTGTACAGCTCTAAGCCTTCTGAGCTCTTGGTGCTGCACTTTCCATTTATCTGAGGCTTCATTAATGTAAGAACAAGCTTTTTATTTTTACCCATAAGGTTCTATATATCTTCATATATTTATTTTGATATATTTATTTTGATTTATTTAAAATTTTTATGGTATTAGTGGCATCTTTTCATATTTTCTAACTCATGATCTGATTCATACATGATTTTGTTATATATATATACATATATGTGTATGAGTATACACACATGTATATATATTGCATATTGCCTGTATATATGTTGTATATATTGCATATATACACATGTGTATGCAAGATACACTATGCAGTTTTGTTAAATTGGCTTATTAATGATTTAACAAGTAATTTTTTTGAGATTTTTTTCCATAGGTAATCATTTTATATATGAATGACATTTCTTGAAATTGTTATATCTTATAACACTTATTTCTTAATGATCTGGCTAGGATATTTTTCTACAGATTTTGAAGTAGGTCATTTTGTTTTTAATATTCCTGGATAGGTGAACCACATTGATTTTTTTAATGTAAAAATTACTGTTTATTCCGGTGGTAAATTCAATTTTGTCATTATACACCGATATTTTGTAGGCTAATAATTACTTGATATTCATGTTAATAAATATGTTTACATATTTTACACTATATTAGAATTATCCCCTATGATTTTATAAATTTCATCCAGTATCTTATGGTATAAAAATGTCACATTAACTTTTTTTACGTATATACACAGATTAATCCAAAGCTTGATGTAATCGATTTGCAAAGTTCTTCTCCCCCTGTTGTGGACATCCTTTCTTTTGATTCTACTACAGTAAGTTCTTATTTTTAATTAAAGTGGTGTTTATTTAGCATAATATGTTTCCTTAAACAGCATGTAGAGGAGAAGATAAAATGTGGACTTCAGTAGCTTACTATCTTAGAGCAGCAAGGTATTATGCAAAAATTTCTATCTGTAATGTATAGAAGAAGCCACAAGGGGGAGCAGCATTCATTTCTAGAATATTTTTAAGGCTCTGTTGCTCAGTCTAATTCATACTTATTGTCTCTTCCGTTAATATGCCACAAAGTAACTTTTAACTTCCCCATTCCAGAGAATATTTTCTACTGTGTTATTTGCCTTTCAGAAGAACTAATATTCTAACATTTTAGAAGCTATCAGAATAGCAATCATTTCCTTTGGTTTTTGTTAGTCTCTTTATGGATTATTCAAACATTAACCAGTACAAAGGAAAACGTCCTTTAAAAAAATTAGCCTAGTACTGGCACTGTCCTTAAGCTTTTTTTGCTTAATGCTCTACTCTATCACTTGAGCCGCAACTCCAATTCCAGCTTTTTGGTGGTTAATTGGAGACAAGAGTCTCATAAACTTTATTTCCTGGGCTGGCTTTGAACCATGATCCTCAAATTTCAACCTCTTACGTAGCTTGGATTATAGGTGTAGACCACTGGGGCCCAAGTTTTTATACCTTAATTTGTCAAAAATAATTATATGTATTTTATTAATATATATATTAGCTGTATAAAATAGTGGGTTTCTTTATGACATTTTCATGCATGTATATAATATACTTTGATCGTTTATTTACTGGGGTTGAACCCTGGGGCCTTAAACATGGTTTTTAAAAAGTGCCCTAATACTAAACTAGATCCCCAGCAACCCTGTCAAAAATTTTTATTCTTTTTTTGAAGACTAAATGCATTATTCTATGTGATATAAAAAATAATTGGTGGGGGGGAGGGAGGATACGAAGGGATGGGAAGGGGAAACAAAGGAGGAGGCTACACTGCTTGATAAGAAATGTACTCATTATCTTACCCATGTAATTGTAACCCCTCTGCACAGTATTTTCACAATAAAAAATATATAATAATAATAATAATTGGCTTCTACTCCTGCTTTTCCCCTTGACTTAGTGATGTATTCAGGATGGTTTTGAAATCTAAGTGTGCTCTGCTTTACTCCAGAGAAGAAGTTATGGTATCTCTGTTGTTTACACTTAAGTTGCAAATGCCTGGCAGGAAGGTTAGAGGGCTGGGGTTGAGGGTTAGAATAAACAGTTGCCAATCTGCATTTAAAACTATCTGTTGTAACAAAAGTTTCGGTAAAAGTGAGTACTGTTTGGCATTTGGATGTTTTAAAAATGCTCATTTTCTCCAATGCCTGAATCTTTGCCTCGGTTATATTAAGTCACTTATTCTATATGGTACTCATTTCCTAAAGCTATTTTACTTCCAGATGATGTTTCTATCTCTTAATATTTTTATTTACTTAGGTTTTGCAAAACTGTGACCACGGTTTGTCATCAGAACTTCACTAATTCAGCCTAGCATTCTTGAAGCCCTAGGTTCAGTCCCTAACACGGAAGAAAGTAAATTCTGTGTGGGCATTTAACATTAGCATTGATATATGGTCTGTCTACATAGGGTGTCTGAGACTTCCTCCAGGCCTCCCAAAAAGGATAAATTAAAGAAAGTTTGTTATTTATAGGACAGTTAATATTTTTAAATATATATACAATATGCATAAATATATAGAGTGTGTGTGTGTGTGCGTGTGCAAATGCACACACATGCACACAGAGCTAGGTTAGGTTCTTTAGAGTATCTGCCTCAACAGATGGCAAGTGGGGCAGCATGGGGCAGCATCTTAGGAAGATGCTGCCCATACACACGGCTCTAATAAGCATTTATTGAAATAACCACTCTGTGCTATTTTACCATTTTTAGTTTTAAGGAAATAAGCAAAACAAAAATACCTGCCTAAAGAAACCTACATTCTATTGGAAATAGGCAATTCGAAGACTAAATAAAAAATAAACTTTATGATGAAGTCCAAAACCACAACAGCACAGGCAGATCACTTGGCCAGGACAAAGTCACATGACAAGTGATGTTGGAGTAAGGGACTATGGGAGGGAAGACAGTGAGCTAAGTTCTGGGAAGGACTCTGGGTCAGCAGGATCAACAATTGGAAGGCCAAATCCACAGTGACAGAGGAGCCACCGGAAGGTTTTCTGCAGAGGAGGGAGAGGATTTGACTTCTGCCCTAGCAGAGGCTCTGGCTGCTGGGTGTGAACAGGCAGGGGAGTGGTAATGGGGGGTACCAGGAGAGTAATTAGGAATTCGGAAGCCAATGAAATGCTTAGTCACAAGGAATCGTGCTATTGCCCTCAACACTGGGCAATAGCAGAGGAACTAGCGATAAAAGATCCGGTCCTGGATACATTTTGAAGGCAGAGCCAAGAGGATTTCCTGACAGATTGGATGTCAGCTGTGGGATTCCCTATCTCCTTTCCCCAGGGACAGTAAGTTGTAGCCCTGAGTAATCTTAGGGTTAGCTGAGAATATCTCCTGGCTCTTCCTCATCTTGGCAGAGGGACTCCTAGAGAAAAAGAATCATCCTTTTCCTGCTGGGATCAGGAAAAGCCATCAGCTGAATCAGTGCAAGAGATACTTTGCTGTTTCCATGACTTTGGGAGTTGCCCTCCGCCTTCCTAAATGTCATCTAGATTTGTGTTTTTCAGCAAAGTGTATTGGTTTCTCATTTGGAAAGATTTTTAGGAGAAAAAAAAATCACGATCATGGGAACCAACCTATGTTATGTGGTATGTGAAACAATATTAAGGTATGGACAAAATAAATATATGGACACACCAAAAGGAGACCCGCAGCTCCACAGAGAATGCTTCCTGAGTATTGTGGCAACAGTGCATCCTGGTTACCAGACAACATTGCGTAACCAGCTGAGAGTTATTTCAGTGCCTAACTGCTTATGTAAGCAAAGATTTGGAAAGACTTACTTGAAAGAACACAGTGTATGTGAAATTAAATGTCTCAAAACTAAAACGTGTAGCTTTGAAAGTATAAAATGGCATATGCAATTTATTGTCCTAAGATGTCCCTCCTTTACTTTTCAAAGAAATTTGCTTTAAAAAATCATGTTGCACATATACCTGCTTTTTCTACTTTTCTGTATGCTGACTTTCTTCAATCTGTATAGACATCTTCTCAGTTTGGAGTGGGTGAGGTTTTAAAGTTTTTAAACTTTGTGTTTGGTTCTGAGACTAGATATGATTGTAGCTGCTTTCTGAGCTTTAGGGAATTCTGGCAGTATGGTATCTTAAAGCATTGTCCCCCAGTCCCTGCTATAAGAGTTTGAAGGAAATGCACTTAAGCATTTGTAGCATGCAGGCCTCTGGATTCTAGACTATCCCACTTTCCTTGAGAGACTTAGTCTTAACTTCAATGTATGATACAGTGTGAGAGTCAGTAGCTTATCAATTAACTCAAAAAGTTATACATTAAATCTTCCAGATGCTTAATTGTATAACATTATTGTAATATTTAAAAAATAAATTATGATCATTTCCTTTGCAATAAAAAGATGTGGAATAAATTGTCCAAGTCATATAAGCAATAGAACATACATTATAATCAAATTAAATGAAGAAAAATACATTTCTACAGCTTACCAGCCATTGAGTTTTATATTGATTCAGTTACAATTTGTAAAGTAGAGGAGAAAAAACATTAAAGATGGAATAAAGACTATTTCCAGATCCGTTAGATCCTTGCTTCTAAAGCACACCATGACCCATATGTTACAAAAACTGACAGTTGTGAATGTGAGCTGACTTTTTTTTTAAATATGCTTAAAAAACATATTTAGTCTATTAAAAGAACATAGCATGTTTTTCTAAATATAAGGATATGAGTAGCTTGGTTTTTAGTGTCACTGTGAAAGAAAACAATGTTATATTGATCAAAGACTTGAATAAAATTCTTTTAAAATTTTTCATTATTAATCTATAAGCACATGTACTGAAAACATAGACTGATCTCAGCTTCTTTCCTGTTAAGTTTCAGTTACAGAGAAAGAAAATGTAATAGATGTACCAAACATATCATAGTAATCAAGTTTTAAATAAGTATTCCCAGGTAAATACTGCTTTGTGTGAAATTGTTCCTGATTCCTGCAGACAAAATTGATGTAAAGCTTAAACTTTTCTATATATGATGTGTGTTTTGTTTTGTTAAAAGAAAGGAAACTCTACAAAAGGATTTTTTTTTAAATAAACATGCTATTTGGGACCCTAACAGAGTAAATACTTGTTATAATTTCCTTTAGAAAACCTTCATTTCTCGGAATCCAGGCTGTTGAAGTTCCAGGTATTATTTCTGCCTCTGCACTTCCTGAGACACTGAATTTCTATACTGTGACTCCCCCTCTTTCCTCCATCCCCCCCCCAACCAGGGACACTGCCTGTCCCTGGCCTGGGAATCCAAGTTGCATCCCAGGTTCCCACAGCTGAGAGTGAGGCATGCTGAAAATGCCCCACAGCTCTCAGCCCACACACACATCCCATAACAACCGGTTCCTTCCTCTTCCTGTGGAAGAGCCACATCCTCTGAGATGAGAAGAAATGCACCCGGAGGAATGCAAGGGCAGCAGTGAGCTTTTCACACAGGAAATTGCTCCGGTGGCGCTCTGAAAAGTGCTTGTCTTCTAGACTGGCAGCCATAAAGAGCTTCCTGCTGACCCAGAGCATGGTTTACTGCCATTTGTTTGGGGCTTGTTTGGGGAGGAGAAAGAGCATATCTTGCAGCTGTTCGGTATACCTCTGCCCATCTGGGTTTGAGTTATTTGGTATTGCTCTTGCTTTGACCACTTGATAGGAAGTTATTTGGTGGAAGTAGTCAGCCAGTCTGCCAAGTCAACTTCTCACTTAAGATGTTTTCTGAAGCCAAGTTTTAGAAAATCTGTTAAGGTTTCAGAAAGACTGTTAATGCTCTGCACTGGTCCTTGCCCATTTCAGAGTCCTTCCCTTTGCCCCCCAAGGCAGACAGACATCAATAGCAGTTACCATTCTCTACACAACCATATAAGCACAAGTTAAACACTGTGCCTGCCTCATTAATTGCAGATTGACTTTTGAATGTTGAAAGGTAATTTGATTTCTACTTTATCCTAATTCCTTGTTCTTGTGCTTCTTATTCTTGTGCTTTAGCTGATAATTGCCGCTATGAAACTCAGTTTTCATTTAAAACTTTTCCAAATCACTGCAAAATTTTGGTAGGTTTCAGTGTTTATGGTAGCAAAATTCTTCTACTTTTTGCATATCTGTCTGGAGTATTTTGCTCAAGTGCATAAGAGTTACATGTTTGTTTTAAGCTGAAGAGGAGATGGAGAAGGAATGCCAGGCATTTCCTGTTCCTTATCCAAATGTCTTTTCAATGAGCATTTGTCTTTCCTCCTTATGAACAAACACCATTTTAGTTCTGCAAGAAGCCTTCAACTGTCTAGTCGGGAATATTTTAACCTCTTTCTTTTGTTCCCCAGCCTTGGGCAATAGTTGTTTCATGCATTTACTATCTACCTCTGATCTTAGAGCTTGGCTTTAGACTTTACAGACTCTCAACCACCTTGCGTTTCCTGTATCTTCTCTTTTACCACCTCAATTGACATTTCTGCTGGACTCCAACTAATACATCCTAAAAAAAATAGTAGGATAGCGAGAAAACGGCTCAAGTGATAGAGTGTCGGCCTAGTAAGCACAAAGTCCTGAGTTCAAATCCCAATACTGTTTAAAAAAAATCAAGAAATAATAAAAGCTGCACACAAATATTTCTATTAAGAGATGTGTGTTTCAGCATTATTTGTAAGTTGTGTTTCAGCATTATTTGTAAGTGGCCACAGAAAAGGAACACAAGCCAAATGGCTTTTAGCAAAGTATTAGATAAAAGTAATATGAGAAGATAGGCTATTATGTAGACATTCTGTATTCAATGACAACTAAATACAAAGGATTCCAGATTTGACCCTGGACTGTGGAAAAATCATTTTAGAAGACATTAAAACCTAGCATATTTGAGGTCCTTAGTTCAATCCCCAGCACTGAAAACAAAAATTTAGTGAGATGGGGTTGAATAGATATTGAATTCTGGATAATAGTATCATTGCTAAATTAACTTTTTATAATCATACTGTGGGTTTTATGCCAGATTAATGGGGTTTTTTTGGGTGGGGGGTCCTGTCGTGGGGCTTGAACTCGGCCTGGGCTCTGTCCCTCAGCTCTTCAGCTCAAGACTAGCCCTCTACCACTTGAGCCACAGCACCACTTCCGGCTTTTTTTTTTCTTTTTGCTTATGTGGTGCTAAGGAATTGAACCCAGGGCCTCATGCATGCAAAGCAAGCACTCTACCACTGAGCCACCTTCCCAGCCTTAGATTAATGTTTTTATTATTTAATTTTGAATAAGCATGTATTAATAACACAAAATAGTTTGTGATAATTCCATATATGCATATGGTGTACTTTACACAAGTTCACCCTATCATTCTCATCCCTGCCTCCTTTAAGTGTCTGGTGAATTTCATCTCGTGTGTGTGTGTGTGTGTGTGTGTGTGTGTGAATTTCATCTCGTGTGTGTGTGTGTGTGTGTGTGTCTTGGATCCTCTTCACCCCTCAGTACGTTACTGTGGTTTTGCAAAAGAATGGACTTACTGGTAGGTCATGCCCACTGTAGTGATTGAGGTGAAGGGCATGGTGGCTACAAGATACTGAAAAGAAAAATTCACCAGTTTAGGTAGGTGGATAGCAATATTAGTAAATCTGGATGAAGAACGTATTAAGCACAAACGTCCAGACACGTCCGTATCTTGAGGCGCCAGGACAGCGCCTTGATTCACTAATTCTCCTGCCTCATGCTCTTTCCCAGACCAGGTAAACTCCTGAGCTGGGCACCAGACCAGAATTGACTCCTAGCTTGGACCTTGAGCAGATACCCCTGCCTCAGTTCCCTCCCTGCCTCTAACCGTGACCTTATTTCCCACCATTCATTTCACCATTAGTTACTTTCAAAGCACCTCCCTCGACAATTCTAGCATTTATTCAGACTCCCTATAAATACTTTAGACTGTAAGCACAGAGTCAGTCTCTAGCTTTGGCCAGAGAGCTCTCCCGTGCAGATTTTTTCCTAATAAGCCTGTGCTTGTGTTGAGCCATCTCTGTCTGCTTCTCTCTCCCTTTTTCCTGTTTTTGAACTTAACATATACAACGTCTTGCCTATTCCATCTATTGATAATACTGCTTTTACTTAATACCTTGCTGAAAGTCATTTTGGTTGGTGTTCCATTTTATTATGCTTGCAGCTTTGCTCTAAATTTGAAATTTGTTCCAAATAAAAAATTTTGGGGGGGGGTTCGGTCGTGGGGCCTGAACTCTGGGCCTGGGCGCGGTCCCTCAGCTCTTCAGCTCAAGGATAGCGCTCTACCACTTGAGCCACAGCACCACTTCTGGCTTTTTTTTTCTTTTTGCTTATGTGGTGCTGAGGAATCGAACCCAGGGCCTCAGGCATGCAAGGCAAGCGCTCTACCACTGAGCCACCTTCCCAGCCCTCCCCAAATAAAAATTTTTAAATAGAAATCCTGTTTTTGTATATCACAATTAAAAACATCCCTTCACCTTACAGCAAACAGCTTGTTGCTAATTTTTTAAAGGGAAAAATATGTTTATCTGATCTACAGAACTCCTGAATAAACCATATATACCATATACTAGGGCAGCTTGCCCATGTTCATCCAGCCAGTAATAAAGCTGGACTTGAAATCTACCTGGCTTTAGAGTATGTGTGTTTCTTCACTCCCACATTCCCTCCCTTTTTCCTTCCCTCCTCCTCTCCCTCCCTCTGGGATCTTATTTCATCAGCTAGCATTCCAACACTTGAATTATTAGTCCAGCCCTGGTTTTGGCTCATGTCTGTAATCCTAGCTTCTCAGGAGACTGAGATTTGAAGATCTCAGTTTGGAGCCATCCCAGGCAGGAAAGTCCATGAAACTCTTAACTCCAGTTAACCACCAAAAAGTCAGAAGTGGCAAGCACTAGTCTTGAGAGGGGGTAGGCAGAGGGACGGGGTGGGGGGGGGGGAGGGAGAGGGCAGGGAGGGGGCAGCTCAAGAACAACACTTGGGTCCTGAATCCAAGCCCCAGTACCAGCACATGCGTGTGCACACACATACACAGGACAGAAAAAGATTTATTGTAATGCCACAAGAAGAGGTAAAATAATCATTTCAGCCCATCTTTATGGTATAGACATGCAGTTAGGTTTGCATAGTGGAAGAATTGAGGCAGGGGATAAAAATTCCATATTTATTTATGAAATGGTGAGGTCACAAATGTGGTCTGAGGTGATATCATCATCTCCGGAATAATCAGGCAGGGCCTAGTCATGATAACAAAGTCACCCGTGCCTGCAGGTTAGCTTTAACTCTTGTCAGGAGATATTATCATCAGCCCTGTCCTCCTGGAATCCACTGAGGCTGCAAAGTGACTGACTTGCAGGAGAGAATGGCTCGGAGCAAAGACAGGTACAAAACAGGCAGGTTGGCCAGGCCTTTAATGCTGCCTCCTGTTATGGGCCCAGGTAAGGAGTCGTCAGTGCTTAGTAGCAAGAGCAGTCTCCCAAGCACCTGATACAGAGACATATTCTATATTTCAAGAGTTATTGGACTAAAGGATAGATGCAAAAAAAAGGTTTATAAAGCTCTTTTCACTCTAAAATATATAAATATTGTTACAAGTAATACAGGAGAGTTCCTGTTTTCTCTACTTTTAAATATACTAAATATTGTATTTGTTTTTAATCGTTCAATATTTTAAAAGCCTTAAGAAGTTCAATAAGCAACAGACATTATCAAGTTTTATTACCAGGTTCACTGTTTAGTGATTTGGAAGCTTTGTCTTAGTTTTATGATTACTGCTCAGTTGGGTTTCCAAAGGTAGATACATTTTCCCATTGTAGATTATTCATTTAAAAAATTGACCTGTAAGTCTATTTAATTCAAAAGTTGACCCTTTGATATATGATACAAATATGATATCCTGTTTGTCATTTCCCTTTGAATTTTGTTGCTAGGTTTAGCTGCATTAACTATTGGAAAACTGTTACTTTCATCTTATGATGTATCTGGATTCTGTGCAAAGAAACTCTTTTCAAACCCCCAAATATATATTTAGCTCTTCTTTTTAAAGTTCAATCTTTAACAATAAAATTTGAAACTCCAGAAGTATCAGTTTAGTTGTGTAGTACAGATTTAGAGATTAAAACATACCATCCATGTACATTGTGTTTTGATTTGCATTACCTTTACTGAACATCACGTTCTCCTTGAAGACTTTCTCTTCTGTCTTGGTGCTCTGTTTGGATTTGATTCATTCATACACCTTAATTATTGTAACTTATTTCTTTAAAAATAATGTCATTTTTTTCATGAAATTTTTTATATTGTTTCCCTTTATTTCTTTATACGAGCTTTAGAACTATTTCATCAGTTCCCAGAAAACAGCCCACTGGAATGATGATTAACTTTGCATTCGACTTACAAAATAATTTAGGGAGAACTGCCAACTGTACAATCTTGAATTGCTCATTTAGGAATGTAACATGGAAGATAAGTATTTTAAAGTTTTATTGAATTGGATTTAGAAGCAATTCTAATTACATTCCTGTGGTTGCCATAAAAATAGCCACCATTTTTCATGTACTACTTAAGCATTTTACCTCCTGATTTATGCACAGATTCTCTCATTGCACAAATTGGCCTTGAAGAGGCTCGGCACCTTGCCTTGTTGCACAGTGTGGAAGTGAGGCAGGCAAGCAAGGCCTGGACTGGACAAATGTTTAAGCCCTAATCTGAACTCAGAGCCCAGCCTGCCATCTCCAACAGTTCAGGTCCCCAGACCACACACCTTGTCATCATGAGTCACAGTTTTACTTTCTTTGTCAATGGGGTTTAACCTAAGTAAACATTTCTTCATAGTAGTAGAGTAGCCAGAGAGAGCAGATCAATATATCTATTTGGGATGGGTAGGGTAGGGAAGGTATTATGGGAACAGGTGGGAATACCAGCCCTAAAGTCAATGCTTCTACGTCACTGGTCGTGGAAGCCACTTTGGGACTTAAATACCACCTGCTTGCCAAGTATGTAAATCCTTGACATGTAGTTTTAGCTTTCAAGAGCCTTTAACAAAATGTTAGAATTCTTACCAGAGAGAATTGTGTTTAAGATACACTTCTCTCTTAAAGATTATCCAGAAGGTGTGCCATATGGCTGCTCATTACAGGTTGCTCAAGCCTAATTGTATAGAGAGAGCCTCCAGATATGAATAATTGTTTGAGCTGTCATATCTTTAATCTGTTTCATATAGATACAATGACTTTACCTCCCTTGTCAGACTTTGTTATTACTGCTTTTCTATAGCCCTACCTGAATCCCCATCCTGCCCAACACTAAGTTTTATGTTTTAGTTATTTGTAGCAGAAACTGTGTGTGTAGAAGTTTTCTTTGTTGTTATTGCTGTGAGTTCTGGTTTGTGTAGGTGTTTTCAACCTTGTGGAGATAATAGTTGCAATCCAGCTACTGTGAATTTTTATAAAAGAAGTCCTTCGAGGCGCCAGTGACTCACACCTGTAATCCTAGGTACTCAGGAGGCTGAGTTCAAAGCCAGCCGCAGGAAAGACTGTGAGACTCTATCTCTAATTAACCTCCAGAAAACTGGTAGTAATGCTGTGGCTAAAGTGGTAGAGTGCTCACCTTGAGCTGAAGAGCTGAGGGACAGAGCCCAGGCCCAGTCAGGCTCCACTACCAACAACAAGAACAACAAAAGTCCTGTTTTTCAATTGACTTTTATTTTAAACAGAACTACGCTTTCTTGGTAAATTTTATCAATTTATTGGTTAGAAATCTTGTAGGCAAAGGTCAAGAGCATGCCCAAACCCTTGGGATTTGCTTGTTGTTTGGTTTTCCTAAGGCTTTGAGGCACATGTGTAATGGTGTTGCTAATTTCAAGATTCAGGCCATCTCTTCCAACCTTTCTTTTGCTGTTCTTACTCCTCAGATCAGGAGTGACCATAGTTCTAGAAGATCCAGGCTCCACATTCAAAGCTTCTCAGACTCTGTTTATATCTCCCAGCCTGAACATGTAACAGAGCTGTTACAAGATTATTTCCTTATCCTCAGAGGTGGAACTTTCAAGGAAATTATGTAATCTGGCAAAATACCAGGCTGAGCAAATGATCATCTAAATTCAGAACAGAACTGTAAATTCTTCACTAAGATAAAGCAAACTTAATTGTGTACTTTGGAAAATCAGTAGAAATGTGAAGAATTTGACTACAAAATAAACTCTTACAGATTTGTACTTTTAGAAAATGTTGTGCTTTTTGTACGACGATTCAGTGCACAGTAAAATTATTTTTAAATTTTCAAGACATTAAGACTTTTGAATTTTGTCTAGGTATTGGTGGCTCACGCCCATAATCCTAACTATTCAGGAAGCTGAGATCTGAGGATTGCATTTCAAAGCTATCCCAGGCAGGAAAGTCCAGGAGACTCTATCATCAATTAACTACCAAAAATAAGCCAGAAGTAGAGCTGTGACTCAAGTGGTAGAGCACTAGCCTTGAGCAAATAAGCTAAGGGGTAGCACCCCAGTCCCTGAGTTCAAACCCCAGGACTGGCACAAGGAGGAAAAAAAACTTTTATTTTGCTCTTTTCTAGAAATCTGGCTGTTTTACATTTGGGACATTAAATGTATCAGAGGATCATTTTCTTGAGTCCCATCCCTGAGAAAAGCAATCTTTCTGACAAGTAGTTAAATGATATAAAAAAAAGTTCAAGAATGGCGTTACGGCTTAAACCTATAATCCCTAGTTACTTGAAAGGCTCAGATTGAAGGATGGGCTTTAAGCCTGGCTATGGAGAAGTTCCTGAGGCCATTTCAACCAGTAACTGGGCACTGTGCCGTGTGCTTATTATCCCAATTTTAGGGGAAACACAGTGGCTCAGTTTAGTTGTGAGTACCTATCATCCTCAGCACAAATAAGAAGATCATAGCCAGGCTTGACTGAGGGTAAAGTAAGACCCTACCTGAAAAATAACCAGTGCAAAACAGGGCTGAAGGTGTGTCTCTAGTGATAGAGGACCTGCTTAGCAAGTCCCTCAGTAGATGAATCAAGAAAATGTGTATATATATATATATATATATATATATATATATATATATATATATATATATATATATATATAATGGAACCCTATCCCTCCATCAGAAAGAATGACATGGCCCCATTTGTTAGGAAATGGAAAGGCTTGGAAAAATTTACATTGAGTGAAGTAAGCCAGGCAAAGAAACATAGGTCCCAAGGTTTCCCTTATTTGCATAACTAGTATAAGTCTAGGAAAAGCAGAAAAAGTCAAAAGCTATGTACATATGACCATATGATGTTAAGTGAAATGAACCCCAAGATAGGAACACAACTGTTTTTTGTGCCCTCATCCTTGAAGAACTGTTCTGGTGGGGAAATACAGGTATAAGCCATATGAAGTAGGTTAAAGAATAAATGGAGAGAAAAGAAGCAAAAGGAAGTTAACTAGACTATATGTGTTCTTTTATTCAGTACATTTTTTTGAGTACTTGTAATGTAGCAAGCAGTGGACCTATACAAAGGAAAAGAGTAAGTTCAATAATAGTGATGTGTGCCTAAATCACTCTTGGAATGATTGGTGGAGTAGTTAGATGGAGAGAATGTGTGGTGAGCCCAGTTGTGTGTGTATATACCTGAGCCCTGGAGAATTAACACAAGAACTGAAAGTTAATCCGAGGTAGTCAATGTCAGTGTTAGTACTAGCCCTGATTCTGGAAGAATTTTCCCATTAAGGGGAGCAGGGCCAGAGCAAGAACACAGGAAAGACTTGAGAGAGAAAGAAATACAGAGAACTGTGCATGTCTGGTTGGCTGTAGCCTTCAGTGGCATTGAGCAAATAATAAGAAATGAGGCGGAAGTCAGGAGATGAGGATGAATCATGAATATATGGAATGTCACTTGTAGGTATTTTGATTTACCCTGAGAACTTTGGTAGACCCAATGAAGTGTTTTAATCCAGAAGCTCCCAAAAAGTGACTCCGGTGAAATAAGGTTTGAAGACAGACTGGAGGCATGGAGAATGAAGCAAATGCAGTAGGAATCCATGCAAATACAAGGGCCTGATCTAGAGCCATAATTTAGGGAATGAAGAAGAGGAGACACTGAGACACTGAAGCAAATGAGGCTGTGCTTTCTGTTTACTAGTGGGCGTAGAGTGGTGAGAGTTTGGGCTGCCAGTAGATAATAACATTATCAAGGCAGGAAGAAACAAGGTTTGGGTATGGTACATCCAGTCTAGGATTTTGACCAAACCATGAGGCTCCCAAAGGTGACTCCTGAAAGGCAGCTCCATAGTAAATATGATTATGACATGAGTTATCTCATTTATCAGGAAAGTTCACTGGAAGATTGTCTGCTTGAATAATACTGCTTATTCAGCAAATTCTGGGCCTGCACCAAAAAATAGGAAACCTTTTTGTGTTTAATGCTGTGCATTGTGGTATTGCACTTCCCTCCTGAAGAACTTCCTTCTGCCATCTGTCAACATGAGTGCACAGTGCAAAAGTGAAACAACGTGCCTTGATTCTATAACTTTCAGGCTCATATTCTTTGAGTCATGGTGACTAAAAAGAATTCTTTTGCATTTTATGGTAATACTCGAATTTTTGTCCAAACAGTTTTTCACCCATGATAATTGTTAAGAAAAATTGTTTTTTTACTGGTCATTATTTTTCTTGTCTTTTGTTTCCAAGTTTCTTCCATCAGCAAAACAAGGAAGACCACCATACCATTTACATACAAATATATGGAAACAGCATAGTGTTAACCTAGCATCTTGTCTTCAGTTGTTCATAATGAGGTGTTTGTTACTGATAATCTTCTTCTAAATCATGGAAGAATACTGTTCTTCTTTCTGGACACTTTCATGTCATCGTTTTTTTCAACTGTGTCCACTTATATAATCTCTAAACGTTTGAGAAGTTCAGGGATCTAACTGTGTAATATTAGATTGGCTTCCTGTGTTAGTGTTAAGAACCAAGTTTTCAGTCGGGTGCCGGTGGCTCACATTTGTAATCTAGCTACTCAGGAGGCTGAGATGTGAGGATCACAGTTCAAAGCCAGCCCAGGCAGGAAAATCTGTGAGACTCTTATTTCCATTTAACCACCAGAAAACTCAAAGTGGCGCTGTGGCTCCAGTAGTAGAGTACTCGCCTTGAGCAGAAGAGCTAAGGGATAGTGCCGAGGTTCAGAGTTCAAGCCCCATGACAGGAAGAAAAAAAAATCCAGTTTTCATCCACTATAAAAGATAGAAACAGATTGTTTTTGTTTTTTTTTTTTTTGGCAGTGAGGTTTTGTACCAGTTTGGGGGCTTTAACTCAGGGCATAGATGTTGTCCCTAAACTAATTGTGCTTAAGACAAGTGCTGTACCATTTGAGCCACAGCTCCACTTTTGGCTTTTTTGGGGGAGATTAGTTTACTATAGATGAGATTCTCAAAGACTTTTCAGCTTCTACTGGCTTCAAACCCCAATCCTTAGCTCTGAGCATCCTAAGTAGTAGGCTAATTGGCCTGAGCCACCTGCACCTGGCTGATAATGGGTTTTGAACTCACAGATTTGTGCTTGCTAAGCACTTGAGCCAGGCCTCTAGCCATAGGAATTAGAACTTTTAAATAAATAATGAAATTGTGCCTACTATATTTTAAAAACACAATATATGCATTTTTTCAGTTGACTGTCTAAATATGGAAACTTTTTCTTTCCTTTTTTTTTTTTTTGGTCGGTCATGGGGCTTGAACTCTGGGCTTGGGTGCTGTCCCTCAGCTCTTCAGCCAAGGTGAGTGCTCTACCACTTGAGCCATAGTGCCACTTCCCGTTTTCTAGTGGTTTAAGAGTTTCACGGACTTTCCTGCCTGGGCTGGCTTTGAACCTCGATCCTCAGATCTCAGCCTCCTGAGTAGCTAGGATTACAGGCGTGAGCCACCGGCGCCTGGCTTTTTTCTTTTTTAAAACACTATCTGAACATGTTTTAATATTTGGTTTAGGTTTTTTTTTTTGAATGGTGGCATTCATTTTAAATATACACTGAGTATATTCATTTACAATGCATTTAACATTTAGAATGGCTCATTCATTTATTTATTGAACTCCCACCTGCCTTTAAATAGCATGTTATTTGATTCAAAAGAAGACATAAGATTAGAAAGAGAGAAAAACTAGGAACTTAATGAATAAGGAAATGTTAATTCAAGAAATAAGCCTTACACATAGCATATTATCAGTGGTCTGGAAGATAAAGTATCACTTGTAACCTCTGTTAAGTTACAATTTAGAATTTAATGGAGAGGGAAAGAAGATGATATGACTATATTGGTGATGACATGTAACTTAACACAAACTACAAATTAAATCCTTACCTTCATTCTTCAAACCACCATGTAATGTAGCTCAGTATTCATACCTCCAATTAATAGATAAGAAAAGTAAGATTTAGAGAGGTTGAGTAATTGGTCCCAGGTCATATAATTAATACACAGAAGAGAAAGATTGAAACTACTATCTTCATTATCACAGATATTTATAGAAGATCACAAATAGCAGGAATGCCGGCAAAAAAAAAAAAAAACCTGCCATAACGAGCAAAATTGAATCATTATCAAGATTTGGAGAAGAGGCAGATTGCGTCTATTTTGGGAACATGAGGAAAGGCTTCATTGTTTTCCATATGCAAATTAAGTTGACTAATATAATGTACACTTGTATACTGAGTTCACATAGAAAGCTTTCACTTTCTGAGTTTTCTGTGTTTAAATGATTTAATGAATAATAAATAGACAGAAGGGTGGTTTTCAGTACCTAGCTGTGAATATATCTTACTGTTACTCTGTAATCACAGAGTTATCATTAATCCTACTATAATGTTCATATTATGCTAGATGGTGAATAGAACAATAAGTGAAATATTCATCTTCCAAAAGATGATCCATTCAGCTTGCCAGTTTTTGAATGTAGCTTTGTTAGACTATTGGATGGATTCTGAGTTTAAAATTACTTCTTTATAGTATTAAAACAAGTACTGTAAGGAAGCTGAAGTCTTAGTCAAGTGAACAAAACGTCATTTTCTTTTAAAAATTATTTCATGACTTACAGAACTCATTTCTGCTGAATTTGGTACTTAAAAGAGTTTTAAGGAACAGAAAATAGTCTTTAAGAAGGACCAATGAATAATATTATTTATCTCAGAGAATAATAAGCAAGCCTACAAAATAACAAGCCTATGAAAATAGATATATTTTGAGTAAAGCTTCTGATTCTTTGATTAACTTCATGTTTCATAAAAGTGGGTGCTTTTTGTTGGCCACAGGGCCTAAACTCTGGGCCTGGGCACTGTCCCTCAGCTCTTCAGCTCAAGAGCTCTACCATCTGAGCCACAGTGCCACTTCCAGCTTTTTCTGCTTATGTGGTGCTGAGGAATTGATCCCAGGGCCTCATGCATACAAGGCAAGCACTCTTATTTGAAGGCATACTTTAACCTGTTAACTTGGTTGGCTTTCGGAATCACTATTAGTGTTGTTGATTTGTTTACTTGGTAGGCAGTGGCTAAGAAAGCACTGGGACTTTGTCTAAATAAATTTGAATTGAGATCAGCCAGCGTGGTGGTCTGGTCAAATTCGATTCCTTGCATATAGATGTAGAGTAGGCAAAGAAATGGACTTAACCTAGGCTGGTATTTTTGTGGGTGAGGACAACAGAAGGAGAAAGGGGCTAAAGCAGGGTGGGTATGGTGGAGCATCTAAACACACAGACTAAAGGATGGATAATGGAAAAGGAGGAAGCTTGACTGGAGGCTCTTAGGGGGTTGATGAGTCATCAAACTGGGGAATAGGAGAAGTGGTGGGGCCAAGGAGTGGGAGGCCTTACACTGAGTCCACCATCGACACGGAGGACTCAGATGCTCACTGAGTTCACTGAGATACTGACAGACAAGAGACTTGTCTTCCTGAAGTGTTGCTCAATAGTTGTCAGTGCTCTCAAGAGTGGCTGGACCAATCAGAGGAACAGAAATGCACAACAATGTCTCCCAGATGAATTGTCACAAAATCACAATATAGAATTCAAGCCTACTTTCTAAATTACTTGGACTTTTAGGATGTTAATCTTGAAGAAGAAAAATTGTACAATGTCTAACTTTTATAATCACAGGATTTTATGCATTCTTGTAAGAACATACCTATTTGGATCCTCAAGTCTGACCGATGTAAAAGTATTTCTAGGATAAAGATCAGAGAATGGTATGCAATTTTTTTTTTCTCTAAGCTAAATTTAGTGAGCTGGAAAGGTATTATTCATTCTTCAGGGGAAATTATAGATCATTTTCTAAACAAAAGAAAACAAAACAAAAAAAGTTCATGCTTTGGGTATAAGGGTTTGTTGAGTGTTTTGATTTTTTTTCTTCTCCAAATTTCTAACAGATTTGACAAACATACCTCTTTGGAGCTATCCACTAGAATATCCAAATAATGCTGTCCCCTTAGAAAAGATAGTTGAGGCTATAGAGACATTGCTACCACTGTCTGTATTCCTTACTTTCATTTCTTCAGAACATTACTATTTCTGAAGCCATCAGTGGATAGGATACAACTAAGACAAATAAAATCTGAACAAAACTGCCCTCCTCGTGTCACTTAGCATATTAGTTTAAGAAAAAAGAAACTACCAGTTCCTTAAAGGGCCCTACCTTGATCTATACAAGTGTATCACACCAGATATATCTTAATTGATGAAGAAGTACTTGACTACAACTCTCTGGAGGTAGAGAGGTAATCAGTAAATTAATAGAATTAATAGTCACCGGAGTAAATACTGAATTTTAATAGCCTACAAGTAGTATACAGTGTTCCTGATAAATACAGTGGCAAGATAGCTTCCTATAAATTCTCAAGGGAAAATAGTCAGGCACCAGTGGCTTACAGCTGTAAACCTAGCTACTCAGAAGGCTGAGATCTAAGGATCATGGTTCTAAGCTAGCCCATGTAGGAAAGTCTGTGAGATTCTTATTTTCAATTAATCACCAAAAAGCCAGAAATGGAGCTGTGGCTCAAAGTGGTAGAGCATTATCCTTGAGCAAAAAAAGCTCAAGGACAGCACTCAGATGCTCAAGTCTGGCACCAGAATAGGTAGCTATTACTTATTTTGTAAACCCTGATGTTGCCCTTCATAGGGCATTCAGATACAGGGAAATCTCAAACAGTTTGAAAAGAATCATTTTTGTTTTCATGGCTTGACATTACATCAAACATATATCTATGTGTATTTGAGACAGGCTCTTGCTATATAGACGGGGCTGACCTTGAAATCTGTAACCCTCTGCCTCAGTTTTTGAAGTGCTGGGGTTGATTATAGGCATCTACTGTTGGCCTAGCATTTCTTTTGCATGACAGTATTTAGAATAAGGACTAGAAACTTCAATAATCTCATTTGAGATCTAAGATAATAAAAATTCTTAAGAGCAGGTATAGTGTTATTTGTACATGTCATTGGCAATTCCTTGGAATGGCATGTGTTCAGTAAATGTTCTCAAAGAAATGAACATTAAAGTTTTGTGAGAAGCAGATACTATAGACTTCATTTGCTGGACTTTTTTGTTAGCCTAGAATCTTAAGTATCATTTTTTAAAATTTTGAGTGTATTGAAACTTCCCCCACACTATGTCTCATTCTTTCCTTGTATAGGCAGATTGCAAAGGCAGAGTTGGTTGGTGTGAATTTCTCCGTTCATGGATTCTAATCCCTTGAGACATAAAAAAGACAGGTGGAGACTGTTGGTTAATAAGAGATGGAATCTTTTCTCATTTTTCCCATTGTTCCTCTCCATGATGATAATACAATCCCAAGCAAGAGAATTATTGTTATTAAAACTGTATTGGAGTTCCTCTATTGCTTAGATTATCTATACTTGTACCCCTTCTGTTAACTACCTTTATTACAAGTTCCCAGAGTTCAATGATTAATTTGTTAATTGGGTTAGAACCTTTTTCCATGAAAAGCTGGAGCTGACATTACAACTACTAATATGTGTATACTCACTTTTTGTTTATAGAGAATTACTGTTGTCACAATAATGATTTCTGCGTGTAAGTGGTTACATATTCAAAAGTACTCACATTTCTGCTAAGTGCCAGACGTGATGCTAGATCAAGAGCAACTGGGATGAGAAAAGCAGCAATGGTACAGTCAAGCAACTAGAGAAGACAGACTTCAGACAAGGAGGATGTACCCGTGCAAATTCTATAGTCAGTTATGGAGGGAAAAATCAGCATACCTTGCTGGCCAACAGAAAGTCCATCTTTGATGAGTAGTCAGTAATTAATTTTCTGAAGACAGGGAAATTAAGATGAAATTTGGCTACCAGAGGTCTTTGGAGACAAAGCAGCAGCAGTGAAACAAGGACAGCCTGTCCTTTGAGTGGAATTAATGATTTTGGGGTGAAGATAGTTATGCATGGACATCTGTAGTCTACTGTGGATGAGGTGTCTATCTGGGACTGAAATTGTGATATGGATTTCCTGGTGAGTCCTCAGTATTTCCACACTCATCTTTACTCTGATTCATTCAGTCCTAGCCACCAGCTCAAGAGGGCCCATGTGGGTTAGTGCTGTATACTGTTTTCCCAGTTCCCATAGAGGAGAGCATGAATAGGTGGTAGGTCATGGATGCTTCTGAATACAGCTAATGAGTAGCATTAATCACCCCTTGTCCTGACTTGTTCTTTCATCTGTGATTGCCAGGATACTTTTTTTTTTCTGGACATTTTCAGGATGATGTTAGTTTTGTCATATGGAGATGAGTAATGCAAAGTGGTAGTGATGGATGGACTGTGGATTGTTTGAAGGTGTGGAACTTCATAGTCTAAGAAGTCCTTCTGTCTAGCTATTTTAGGTTCATGCTCTGACATTAGCAGACACATCCCCATGGTAGAAAATTCATGAGTACAGAGCACAGTACCTTAAAAACTACTATTTTTTTAAACTAAATGTCACTAAAAAATATATACAAAACTATAACAAAATATATAAATCTCTCTGAGGAGTGGATGAGGGTATACCATGAGGCCCTGGGTTCAACAGTCAGAACTGCAAAAATAATAATAAATCAGAGGCAGAGAAATGGTGACTACATGGTCCAGAATGTGAGCTACAGGAGGGCATGTCTTGGGTAGTGCTGTCCAGTGCCCCACTTCTGGCTCCTTACCACTTGGAGTTCCCGGCCAGAGTAAGGCTCTAAAAATATGCGTTGAGTGAACATACAAAGACCCTGAGCAGATATACTTATCTGAATGAGATTATAAAGATGTATTTTATACTTACTTTTAAAACAAACTTGAGGGCTAGAAGTGTGGCTCAAGTGACTACCAGCCACTAGCAGAAAAAGGCATGCTTTGGCATGTGACCTGGAGTTCAAGCTCCAGTACTGAAGAGAAAGAAAATAAAGGAAAAGAGAAAAATGGAAGAGAAAGGAGAGAAAGAGGAAGGAGAAGGAGAGAAGAAGAAAGGCTGGCAGGCAGGCAGGCAGGTAAACTCATTTGATCGAAGAATAATGTTTTTATGCTAGGGATGTAGCTCAGTGTTAGAACGCTTGCCTAGCCTGCCTTGAAGCCTTTGAGTTGATCCTATCACCAAATAGTGATATAACCAGAAGAAGGAGGAGAAGGGGGGCTAGGGAAGGAAAGAAGGGGAGGGAGACAGGCTGAGAATGTAGCTTAGTGGTAGAGTGCTTGTGCCTAGCATGCATGAAGCCTTGGGTTCGATTCCTCAGTAACACATGAACAGAAAAAGCCCAAAGTGGCACTGTGGCTCTAGTGGTAAAGTGCCAGCTTTGAGCAAAAGAAGCTCAGGGACAGTGCCCAGGCCCTCAGTTCAAACCCCAGGACTGGCCAAAAAAAAAAAAAAAGACTCAAGGGGCTGGGAAGGTGGCTCAGTGGTAGAGTGCCTGCCTTGCATGCATGAGGCCCTGCGTTCGATTCCTCAGCACCACATAAGCAGGGGAAAAAAAAGCCGGAAGTGGCGCTGTGGCTCAAGTGGTAGAGCGCTAGCCTGAGCTGAAGAGCTGAGGGACAGCGCCCAGGCCCAGAGTTCAGGCCCCACGACTGGCAAAAAAAAAAAAAAAAAAAAGACTCAAACAATGGATTTTCAGTTTGCTTTCATTATTTTAGACAAATAATAAATCAGTGTAACAGAAGGAAATTTGAAAGTGTTCATCTTCCTAAAACATGCTCAGGAAGATCACAGAAAATGGTGGTTTTGATTCTAGAGTCTCAGAATGTGGTACTTCTGCCTGTCAGATTTATAATTTGTTGTTTCACACATCCCTCCTACCCTTGTGACCTTGGACAAGCTAACCTTGCTTATTCGTAAAATGGGAGAAATAATTTGGTGGTCAAAAAGATTTTTCCATTGAGGACTGCTAGGAGGCAGAGAAACCCATGGCAGGCAGGAGTTATTATCAGGTCACTCAGTTACTATATGGAAAGCACTTGAAACAATTCAAAGCACACAGTAAGCTTGTTAGAGGCCAAGTGTCAGAGGAAGTATGTTCTCCGTCTAAAGCAACCTCAGGCAAGAACTTGTGTTTTTTTTTTTTTTTTGTCAGTCGTGGGGCTTGAACTCTGGGCCTGGGCGCTGTCCCTCAGCTCTCCAGCTCAAGGCAAGCGCTCTACCACTTGAGCTACAGCGCCACTTCCGGTTTTCTGGTGGTTTATTGGAGATAGGAGTTTCACGGTCTTTCCTGCCCGGGCTGGCTTTGAACCTCGATCCTCAGATCTCAGCCTCCTGAGTAGCTAGGATTACAGGCGTGAGCCACCAGCGCCCGGCTCTCATTTGTGTTTTTTTTTTAACTTACATTATGGTTTATTTTTTGATGGTATCATTTGCATGATATAAATTTCGCTCTTTTAAAGTGTCCAATTCACTAGTGTTTAGTACATTCACAAAGTTGTACTATCATTACTATTACCTACTTTTTGACTAATCTATCACTCCAAAGGGAATTTGAGGGTGTTTTTTATCCTCTCCATACTCATTCCTAGTCTCTCCCCATTTTCTCTTAAATTCAGCCCTGACAACCATATAATCTTACAAATACCATCATTTATTTTTTATTTTTTGTCAGTTGTGGAGCTGAACTCTGGGCTTGGGTACTGTCCCTGTGCTCTTCAACTCAAGGCTACTTGAGCCACACTTGAGCCACAACACCACTTCCAGTTTTTTAGTGGTTAACTGGAGATAAGAGTCTCATGGAGTTTCCTGCTCAGGCTGGCTTTGAACCGTGATCCTCAGATCTCAGCCACCTGAGTAGCTAGGATTATTTAGGTGTGAGCCACAGGCGCCCTGCCCATCATTTATTACACTACATCATCCTATAATATACCATGATATATTTTACAATATACTATCTTTTATTTACTATCATGTAGCAATAATATACCATCTTACAACATATGATCATATATTCTTACTTTTACATTTAATATTACTTTTAATATCTTTTCTGATAAGTCTAGCTTCTTTAATTTAATGCAGTATTTTCAAGGTTTGTGCAAGTTGTGACTTGTATAAACAATGTATTCTTTTTTTTTTTTTCTCAGTCATCAGGGCTGACCTCTGGGCCTGGGCACAGTCCCTGCGCTCTTCAGCTCAAGGCTAGCACTCTACCACTTGAGCCACAGCGCCACTTCTGGCTTTTTTCTGCTGATGTGATGCTGAGGAATCGAACCTAGGGCCTCATGCATGTAAGGCAAGCGCTCTACCACTGAGCTAACTTCCCAGCCCAAGCAGTCCATTCTTAATGGCAAATAGTAATCCATAGTCAGGATATGTCATTTCATATCATCATAACATTTAGGCATTTGGGTTTTTCCCCTATTCTTGGATATTATGGCCAATGCTTCTATGAGCATTCATATACAAATTTTGTGCAGATACTTTTTCACTTCTCGTGGGTTTATACCTAGGAATGGAATTGCTAAGTCACATGGTGATTCTGTGGTTAACATTTAGAGGAACTACCCACTGTTTCCCAAAGGAGATGTACAACACTGTCCCACCAGCAATGCATGAGGGCTTTGATTTTTCTACCATCTGCTAACACTATCTGTCTTAACTTTTTTTTACAAATCCTAGTGAGTAATGAAGCAATATTTCATTGTCAATTTTATTAAAATTTCCCTTATGGCTAACAGTGTAGAACCTTTTCTTCAGTGTTTATTGACCATTTGTATATCTTTGTAGAAATGTCTACTCAGATCTTTCACCTATTTTTTATTATTATCTTCAAAGGGTTGTTGGAAGATTTCATTTAACATGCCCATGTATTTGTATAATATATATTGGCCCACTCATTTTCAATTAGATTATCTATTTATTATTTAGTTGTAAGAATTCATTTCTACATACAAGTCTCTTATCAAATAAGTGCTTTGCAAATATTTTCTCCCATTCTATGGATTGCCTTCATTTTCAGCTTTTTAGTTGCATGAATATTTAATTTGATAAAGTCTAATTTATTTTATTTTGTCATGTGTATGTTTGGTGTTGTATATTAATAGCATTTATCTAGCCTAAGGTTAGAAAAATCTACTACTCCTTAATGTTTCCTTCAATTAAGCTATTTCAAATTAATTTTGTATATGATGTGAGGTAGGATCCCAAGTACATTCTTTTTTTTTTTTTAATCTGTTGTGGGGCTTGACCTCTGGGCCTGGGAGCAGTCCCTCAGCAGGTTCAACTCAAGGCTAGCACTCCACCACTTGAGCCATGGTGCTACTTCTGGGTTTTTTTGGGTTTTTTTGGTCCAGTCATGGGGCCTGAACTCTGGGCCTGGGCGCTGTCCCTCAGCTCTTCAGCTCAAGGCTAGCGCTCTACCACTTGAGCCACAGCGCAACTTCCAGCTTTTTCTGCTTATGTGGTGCTGAGGACTGGAACCCAGGGCCTCAGGCATGCAAAGCAAGCGCTCTACCACTGAGCCGCCTTCCCAGCCCTCTGGGGTTTTTTTTGTTGTTATTGTTTGGGTTTTTTTTTTGTTGTTGGTTGTGGGGCTTGAACTCGGCCTAGGCGCTGTCCCTCAGCTCTTCAGCTTAAGGTGAGCACTCTACCGCTTGAGCCACAGCGCCACTTCCGGTTTTCTAGTGGTTTATTGTAGATAAGAGTCTCACAGACTTTCCTGCCCAGGCTGACTTTGAACTGGGATCCTTGGATCTCAGCCTCCTGAGTAACTAGGATTACAGGCCTAAGCCACCAGCTCCACATATATTCTTTTAAGTGTATATAATTTTCCCAGCACCATTTGTTGGTAAAAATATTCTTTTGCAATAAAATTGACTTGGCAAACATGTCAGAAATTAATTGACCATAAATAAATGTGTTTATTTCTGGCCTCTCAGTTCTATTTTGGTGACATATATATATATATATATATATATATATATATATATTACACACACATATATACACATACACACACGCACATACATATTCCTATGCTAGTATCACACTGTTTTTGTTAGTTTTAGTCGTGTTGGCAGATTGAGCCTAGGACTTCATGCATATTAGAAAAGTACTTTACCATTGAGTAACACTGCCACTCATGTTGTCTTGTTGTAACTTGGTGTAGTAAGTTTTATTGTTTAGAAATATGAGTCCTGTACCTTGTTTTTTCAGTGGCATTTTAGTATAACACTTATGCTCATTGCCATAGGTTGGAGGTTTTCTCAGTTTTATTTTATTGTGATAAAATATACAACCCCAAAATTTCCATTTTTAAAATCTTTTACCACTTTTAAGTGTATAACCAATGACTCTAACTATATTCACAAAATTCACAGTGTTGTGTAACCATCACCGTTGTTTATTTTCAGAATCTTTTTGATCACTGCAAACAGAAACTCTGCACCCATTAAGCAATAACTTTCCATTTTACTTCCTTTCAGCCCCTATTAACCTTCACCCTCTTTTTCATCTCTAAATTGACTTACTCCTGATACCTCATGTAAATGGGATCATGCAATGTTTGCACTTTTTATTTCTGTGTATCTCACTTAGCACAGAGTTTTCAAGTTTATCAGTGCTATAATAGGTACTAAAATTCAGCTCATTTTTATACCTGAGTTACATTTTCTTAAATATGTTTTTACCTTTGGGCCATTTGAGTAAGACTGCTATGAATATCTGTGTTTGAGTCTGTGCTCTCAGTTCTTCTGCTTCTACACTGCAGGCCTTGTGATTCTATGACTGCTTTGAGGGACGACCCTGCTGGTTTTTGTGGCATCTGCATGTTTCACCCTTACACAGCAAAGCACAAACCATTCAAACTTCTCTACATCTTCACCATCATTTGTTACTTTTAAATACATACATATATATATGTATATATATATATATATATATATATATATTAGTCATACTAGAGGCTAGGAATGTGGCTTAGTGGTAGAGTGCTTGCCTAGCATACATGAAACCCTGGGTTCAATTCCTCAGTACCACATAAACAGAAAAATCCCAAAGTGGCACTATGCTCAAGTGGTAGAGTGCCAGCTTTGAGCAAAAGATGCTCAGGGACAGTTCCCAGGCCCTCCGTTAACCCCAGGACTGGCAAAAAAACAATAATCATACTAAAAGATATAATTTTTTTATTTGAAAATTAAATACTTAATCTCTTAGACAGACATACTAAGTATTTCAGTGAAAAGAAACTCAAGGAAAATGGTGGTTTTCTAGATTCCTTGTTAGCTTTGTGTCTTTATTATAATTGGGAATATCCATAATTTACTATAGTTGATAAATAACTAAATGCTGTCTGAATTTTTTTTTTTGGCAACCTAGGGCCTTCAACTTATTAGGTACTAAACCATGTCTCTGCTTGTTTTTGCCTTAGTTATTTTTCAAATAGAATCCTACACTTTCTTCCCAATGCCTGAGATTACAGGCATGAACTATCATACCTGGCTTAATTTTGTTTAGATGGATAAGATCTCACTTAACATTTTTCCCTGGCTGGCCTCAAACCATGATCCCTACCTCTCTGCTCCCCTGAATAGCTAGCATTATAGGAATGTATCTTCATGTCAGCCCTGTAAGCCTGGAATATTTTAAACTTTTATGGATACATATCATTTTAAATTTGGGGAACTATAACTCTCCCTGTCTTTTCTATGATATTAAAGACAACAGACACCATTGATAGAACTCAGCCAGACAAGAATGGTGAGGACATCAGTGCGTATTTCATGAACCCATCCTTGGTACAACCAGGGTGTTCACCAGCTGTGAGAAAGAAGACAGAAGATGTGAGTGACCTGCTGTCTGACAGTCAAAGAAGCGTACCACTTGCTGTGACCGATGCACTAGAGCATATCATGGAGCAGCTCAACGTCTTGACACAGGTGCGTTGGCACGGCCTTGGGAAGATACGCGCAATTTTGTTATAGCAGGTTGCAAAACTAATGGGGCATGAGAAGATTTTTCTTTTATTCCCAAGATGTGCTGGGCTAGCTGCTCTAAGCTGTGTCTACAGAGAAGCTCGAAGAGAGAAAGAGAGGGACAGGGGAGGGAAAGAGGAAAGAAGTGTGGTTGCATGCACGCACACACTCACACACACACAGATTTCTTTGGAAAAAACAGAAGTGGTACTCCATGCCACAGAGGTATTTGGCTTTAGACAGTGATGTTTTGCCCTCTGAATATTAATATTATGTCACTCATAATATAATACTTAGGACCTAAAGAAAAATCTATTGCAAGGAAACATTTCTGGTTATTATGAACTATTACCACCTGTATGTATACTTTTTCACTCTGAAAACATAATTTTTCTCTTTCCAAAGCTTCAGGTATCAGTAGTAGTTCTTTAGTAGTAAGGGCTTTGCATTCCCATTTTAGTATCTTAACCAGTTTTTGTGAAGCAATTTACCTTTGCAAAGAAAGGAAATAGTAATTCTTTTTTTTTTTTCTCCATCCTGGGGGGCTGAACTCTGGGCCTGGGCGCTGTTCCTCAGCTCTTCAGCTCAAGGCTAGCACCCTACCACTTGAGCCACAGCACCACTTCCGACTTTTTTCTGTTCATGTGGTGCTGAGAAATTGAACCCAAGGCTTCATGCATGCAAGGCAAGCACTCTACCACTGAGCCAATTTCCCAGCCCCCGAAATAATGATTCTTAAATAATGCACCCAAAGCTTTCCAGTTCTTGATCAAAGGTATAGATGTGGTAAGGAAAGTTGTACCTTGAAATGATGCACCAAAGTCTTCTGTTCAGCTCTGTTGATTTAGTGTTTTCTTTAGAGAAGTCTTCTTAAGTTCTTTGAAATGTTTAATGTCTGTACAATCCACCATGCACAATATTTGTTAGAGCAGATAAATTATGTAGTTATATAGAACAAAGGACTAAAATATAAACTAGAGAGATATCAATTACTTGTCTAGCAAAAATATTTCAAAATAAAATAGCTCCTGAATAGAAATTACCTAACTCACTTCTCAGTACTGGCTGTGTATTACATCTCTGTAATCCAGGGCCACCTGGATGTATGCACAAGAGAGCCTCATTTCCATTGGTCTGTGATAAGATACTGGTGTCCATCATATAAGCACGTTTTATAATTCTGCTTTGGAGCCAATGTTTAGAATAACTATTTTATGTTTTATTTTGTTGTGGGGCTTGAACTCAGGGCCTAGATACTGTCCCTGAGCCTCTTTGTGCTTGATGCTAATGCTCTACCACTTGAGCCCACAGTGCCACTTCTGGCTTTTGAGTGGTTAATTGGAGATTAGAGTCTCAAAGGGACTTTTCTGCCCAGCCTGGCTTCAAACTACAAAATCCTTAGATCTCAGCCTTCTGAGTAGTTAGGATTACAGACATGAGCCACTGGTATCTGGCTAGAACCACTAATTTAAGGCATATTTGTATACTGTTGATAACCTCTCAAGGCCTTTGGAGTTTTAAGAAGCATGTCCATGGTTTTAGTCAACAGTCTGTGGTAATGAGCCATGTGAGAACTTGGAGTCATATATGATTTGCTCAGAGAGCATATTAAAATCATCCATTACCACTTTCTAATATTGTGCCAGAGAGACTTTCTCTGTTTTTAAGCAGATGTTCCTTTCCTTTAAAGATAGTGAGGTGAGATGGTACACACCTGTAATCTCAGGATTTGAGAGGCTGGGACTAGAGGATCATGAATTCATGGCCATCTTGGGCTATATAGTGATACCTTGTCTAACAAAATGAGGAGGAGGAGGAGGGCAAAGACGAAGAAGAGGATGGAGGAAGGGGAGGGGGAGGAGTTGTTGCCCTCTGAGTTTCATGTCAAAAATCAGTTTTAGCTGGCTTGTTGTCCAGATTGCCATGTGTTTACCTAAGCCATTACCTGTCAGTGCCAGTCCTCATTAGAATTTTTCACATATAACCTTCTCATTCACTACTGCTTCAGCTTCAGGATTCATTGCTTTCTTCACCTGATTCAAAGTTAAGTGAAAAACCTTCAGCTTTGTTAAATCTGTGATTTAAAAAAAATTAATGTTGAAGGACAGGAGTGTCTATTAAAAAGGTTAAAGCAGGCCTGGCATACTTGTAAAAGGGGAACAGAGAGTCTGCAGGCAAGAAGCAAGAAAAATACATTTCTTACTCCATTTACTAGTGACTTCATGTCACCTAAGTTGCAGAGAATTTAACTGTCTGTAGGAACTGTAATTAGAAGTAAATTAAAATTAAGTAACATTTGGCCAGGAGATAAGTGGAGTCAATCAGTGTCAAACCACTTTGTCATAAGTAATGTAGTAGTATATTGTATCTGGCAAGCTGTTTGGCACATTTTAGGCACTCAGGCATTGGTAGAAAGTCTTATGAACTTAACTGTCATTTTTTAGTTAGGCATGGTCTACTCCAGAAATATGAAAGCAAGAGTTTTAAGTGATACCAACAGTTTACCTTTCATGTACAATGGAAAAATCACTTCATTTTCTTGTACATTGTTGGCTAAAATAACCAAACATTTATTTTGCCTTTCCTGTATGAATTCTCCCATTGAGTAGCCAAGCAGGAAACATGGAAACATGTCTCTTATTTATAAATTATCCCAACTTATAAAATGTCTCATATGACAGAATTAGACAATGGTCATTATCCCGACATTGAATCACCACCAAAAACATCACTCAAAGAGAAATAACTGATGCTGCGCTGACTGTGTGCCCACTAATGAAAGCACAGACCACCACCACTTACAGTCTTACCTTGATCTTGTAGAATGTGCACAGGCTGGAGGAACAGACTAAGCCACACCTGAGTGTGGCCCTTAAGTCCAAGTCACTGGAAACTTCTTCAAAGGTCAGCTGACCTGAGCTGCCAACAAATAAACTGTCAGAAGAAGATAGGGAAGGGTGGCACCTTTCAAAGTAACCTGGCAGGCCTCGAAAATAAAATAAAGAGCAAGTGTATTTTCCTGGGATTTACATTTGAGAAATAAAACCATAAGGAAATATTTAAAAAGTGAGGGTAAAGGTAAGGATAGTGGCTATTCTGGAAGTAGCAGGAGGACAGACACGGTGCCAGCGGAGTTTTAGTTATTGCCTGGTAGCTATTAAAATGTTTTTCTGGTGAGAATTCATTAAGTCTCGCGTGACTTCCTAATATATATCTTAGTTATAACAAGTATTTTTTAAAAGATACAAAAGAAGCCAGATGGCAGTGGCTCATGCCTGTAATCCTGTCTACTCAAGAGGCTGCGCTCTAAGGATCACAGCTCAAAGCCAGTCCAGACAGGAATGTCTGTGAAACTCTTATCTCCAGCTAACCAACAGAAAACTGGAAGCGGAGCTGTAGCTTAAGTGGTAGAGTGCCAGCCTTGAATGGAAACGCTTTTAAGGGATAGTGCCTAGCTTCTGAATTCAAGCCCCAGTACCAGCACACTAATGCACACACACACACACACACACACACGTAAAATATCACACAAAATTAGATTTCCCAAATTTAATGCATGTTCTTTTAATGAGGATATGTAACTGCATCCTGAAGGAACCCCTGGTTATGGCAGCCTAGAACCAGCATAAGCACTGTGTACATTTTTGCTCTCCTCAGCCTGTGAGCTGCTGCTGGCCTCTTCTGGGTGCAGGAACCTGGGGCAATCATTATGGTCTCTCCGAAGAACTCTAACTGCCTGGCTCTGGGGTGCTGAAGGGAAGCTTGGCCATGGATTCAGTTGTAACAGAGTGACTGGGGATGACCTCCCCGCGGCCTCTAAGCCGCGCAGGCGGACGCTTGCTCTCCGCACACGACTGTGTAGCCTGTGGCACTGCTTATAAGCAGTACTTTACATGGTCTCTTTCCGGGCCTGTGGCTTCAGTAGATCAGATAGAAGAATTGTCTGCAGAGGCCAGATCTACATTCCTTTTTGCTCATATGTGTCAGTTTTGTTTCCTTAAACTACTTGATAGTGCTTGTCCCTTGGTAGGACCCAGCAGTAACACGAGTTCTGCCCCGCCCCCGCCCGACGCTTTTTTTAAAAAACAGGAGATTGGCACCCCAATTTTGAAAAGGCTAGCTCATGCAGACACCACCTTTTTCATCCTAATCCCAAAGTTACCAGCCATTGACTATTTTGTCCTCCTATTTGCAGACTGTTTCAATTTTGGAGCAGCGACTGACTTTGACAGAGGATAAGCTGAAAGACTGCCTTGAAAATCAGCAAAAGATTTTCGGTACCATCCACCAGAAAAGTTGACTAGGAAAGTGTGAACTGAGGCATGAGAAATGAGCGCTGTGTATGTACTCAGGAAGGTAGCCCAGAGGCTCCACCCCTTACCCCACTCGCCACTCCCCATGACATTTCTTCAGAGGGTGAGCAACAGAACAAAAGACAGAAAAAGCCTATTTAAGGACCAATTTAAACACACAAATCAATGTCAAGGACTAATTTACATCACTCCCAGGCATGATTGCAGTAATAAAGTGGAGAAGCATTCAAGCAATTCCCCCTACCCCCATATTATTTTATATAAATGTCATTTTTCATTCATACCCTAAATCTTGCCAGGAAAGTAACCAAATCTTTGGATTTTACTGCTAAATTATTTGAGAATGATCATGTTCAGGAAATCCCTTGAAGTAATTAAGTTATTTCTATAACAACACACTTGAACAGTGCAATGATTCATTTCTAAACTAGCATTTGAAAGTAGAGAATGAGCTATTGATCTGGCTCATGTTTCTTTTAAACAACAACAACAAAAAGCATCCTCATATTAAGGCCATAAAGAGATGACGGATAAAAATACCAAGACTATGGAACTTCCACAGTAAGAATACACCCGATTAGCAACGGAACATATGTAAGGTGATGCAGAGGGTTTTTATTTGATTTCTGCTGTGCATTCTTTATCTTTTGACTGACCCAAAGGGAAATGAAGAGTAAAAAGCATCTGAAGCACACATGTAGTTTCTATCACAAATGAGTGGGCAGAATGATCTGGGTAGTAATGCACCTGCAATCACAGTTCGCAGAGATTTTGTTAGTGTGATTTCAGCATGCTAAAAAGCCACAATGATGTAACAGATCTATTTTAAAATTTGCACACATGTATATATACACATGCCTCAGAAATACCTTTGCTTAGGGTGATTTTTGGCAGCCGAAAAATAAGTTCTATATTTATTCTGAAAAGCATCATTTGCATCATTGTCTTCCTGGGTTTGTTATTGTTGTTAATGAATTGTGACTTGAAACAAAATGAAAATGAGCCAGACTTTCTAAAAGATTGTGGTTACGGATTAAGAATTTTATCTTAGACAAAATGGACAATAAAGTTTAAAAGAAAAAAAAGCAGGCAAATTAATTGCAGCTTGCTTTTCCAGTAGCCTGAATCAAGAACAAAGGTGGGAGATGGAAGACCACATTTATAGTCTCTACTTATAATGTGAGGAAAATACTATCTATGGTTTAAAAAACTAAAATAGGAGAAAAGGTAAAGTCCTGTTTATGTGAAAATCTATATTGAAACATTTTTTTCAAAGCAATTTTAATTGTACCCATGACTTTTATCTTTTTATCGTCTCCTTGTGTGTTTTAAGTGCCTTTTATATTGTGTTTTCTAGACATTTTCAAGAGCTTACAAAGACTAACTGGTATTATATTTTTATAACTCCATTGAAAAATCTAAATAAGAAATGAAATGTCATGCAATTTTTGTTTACAATTTTTTATGCTTCATACAATAAAGACACTTTTCCTTTTTTAAAAAAAGTCAGTTTTTTTTTAACGTTTATAACCTGGAAATTCTAAACTTCTTATCATCTGGCTCTTGCAATGTACATATCAGTGTCCTAGAGAGCTTGTCCAAACAGTTTCCAGGGCCTTATCAGAGGTTATGAGTCACAGGGATGGGAGGGGCCCATGACTTGTGTCTCTTAACAAGTAAGTCACTGACTACAAAGATGCTGTTGTTGCCCCAAGGCCCACACTTCAGGAATCACTGATGTAACTTTAGCTCAGTCTTACAACACAATGTTACCACATTAGTTGTACACACCTGGAAGAACTTTATGTGGTTTATGATAATGATACAAACTTACAACTTGTTCGGGAGGGTCATTTTATAATTCCCCTTTACCTCAAACAGATCCTGGCTTCCCACCCCAACTGGAATATCTCCTCTTTAAAGTACAATAGTAACTTCTAAATATATCCATAATCAGTTCCGCCACCCTCTCTCCCAATTACTACCATCAACAGCAGCAATTTTCCTATGCTTTCTAACCTTAATAAAATGTCAATCTTCCATTGGTGAAGCTGAAGTCGTGGTTTCCTCCTTGACTTCCTTCTTTCAAACCTCATTCTTCAGTTCTTCAGCAAATCTTAAGAATTGATGAAACTCAATTCTTCATCACCTCCATCTTTCATCATGGCCCAAGCCATCATCTCTTTCCTGGATGACTGTAGATACCTCCTAACTGTTCTTCAGGCTATCACCTATAAACATCAGGCCTTTGTGGGGTCAAAATAGGTAGCTCAACCAGATATAGGAGTATATGCCTCTAATCAATCAAAGCACTCTGGAGGCTGAAGCGGAAGGATCAAAAGTTGGATGCCAGCCTGGGTCAAGAAGACCTTGCCCCAGAAAAACAAACACAGCAACAAGAAAGCAAGTTCCTATCTCATTCAGAGTAAATGTTCAAATCTTCAGATGATCTGTCTTCCACTGTTAACCTCCTCTTAGCTCTTTCCTCTAACTTACTCTTGCTCCCTGCCCTCTAGACTCCTTCCTTGATTTCCTCAACCTGGAACTGTACCCTAAGGCATACCTTACAGCATTCAGCCTCTGTTCACTGTTTTCCTAATTATCACACCTCCTGACCAGGCTTGCTTTTCTCTCACCAGAGGTGGTTTTCTCCCATGTACTCATTATCATCAGACCTACATAATAGTTCATGTACACATGCTCATCTGAGGAACATCATCTCTGGGGTAGAGGGGGAACTTTGGGCCATTGGGTAGAACGCAAGCTGATGACAATGTCCAGTTTGGAAGAAACATAGAACATAGATCTTATAAAATATGAAAACAACTACTAAGTTGCAGATTTATTCCTTTACCCAGATGGTGTCTTCTCAACCTCATTTACTTCCTGAGCAGAAGAGCTTAACAGCTCATTAATCTTCAGTTATAATCTTTGATATCACTTTCTCCTTGAACTCTACCATTCTTCTATCTCAGCCTTCCAAGAGCTAGAATCATCCTCCACCATGAATGGCTATAATTTTAAAAAATTAACATAAAACAATTATACTTATTTATTGCAGAGTGATTATTCATGTATATTAGGTATCAATATTCCAATCAGGGTCATAGCCACTTCCAGCACCTTAAACACTTTTCATTTCTTTGGGCAGACAGCAAGGAATTCAAGAATTAGGCTATACCAAACCACAAGAGATCTGGGCTTTACCACCAAGTACAAGCACCTGGGGAATCTTTTATAAGGTGTTTGAGGAAGCAAGACAGAAATATTTGACTAGTTAATGTAGAATAGGAAGCCATAAACTCTTAGACTTAGAGGTTATAGATTGTTGAAACTCAAATTTGGTCGTCCTCCAATGTGACTTTAATCTGTGATTTTCTTCCTAGTTCTTTACAGAAAAGCTTAGGGAGTTAGAACTGTTTGAGTCTAATTATTTTAACATCATGGTATAAGTTACATCTCATTTGCAAATAGCCTTCCTATTCTAATTTTGAAGGCTAATATTTCAAATGGTATAAAACATTGTTTAGGTGAAGCACACCTATAGTCCCAGCACTTAGAAGACCCAGACAAGAACATTGAAAGTTCAGGGCCAGCCTGGGCTATAAAGCTAGACCCTGCCTCCAAAAAAAAAAAGGAAAAAAAAAGATGAAGAAAATTGTTTAGGAAGTTCAGTTAGTGAACTTTCATGGGATAGATGAAAAATAATGGCAGGAAAGATTTTTTCTAATGATAATTATTTATGGAGTATATAGTTGATGTAAGTTGATGTGCTTTACCTTTCTAATTATATGTGATTGTTTATATGATAATGTCTCCTGATTTTACTAAAGATTTGAAATTTATGATAAATTTGAACCATTGGGATGAACCACTGAATAGTTTTGCTTGGCTCACAAATTTATTTTTAGTCTAGTGGTGTTACCTACTGATACTTAAAGATTGGAGATTTTAGATCATAACTTAGACTCTACCTTGTGATAGCAGAAATGTTCTGTAAATACTGCACCTGCCTTTTTCAAAGCTGCAGGGAACTAACACTGGGAGAGGAATTGGCTTTGGAAGGGCAGGCATACCCCACTCCTGTTTGTCATCACCTTTCTCTACTGCTTGACATTACCTACCTGACCCTATGGATATGCAAGTCTTCTACCTGGTGATCTAAAGCGTCTCTACCATTCTGTGGTTATTTCTCATCTGACCCCATCTATACCCTTCTGATGTCTTTCCTCTTGCTCCATGGCTTTGTGCCTTACTCTTAGCCCTGAACCTTTCACCATTACTGGAATGGAACATGCCATTCCTTTTCCATCTCCACTTCTACTGAGCCTACTCTTGCCCTACCTATCTCTTCATTGCTTGGAAAGCCCTCACCTTTCAAAAAAACTAGCTGGTATATCACCTCAGATTTTTCTCTTGTTCTTCCAGCGCATTTTGTGCGAGTCTCCACAACATTATAGACAGCAAATGCAACTGAACTCTGCTTTCTCCATTCTATCTGGACTTCTAAGGGAAAGTACTGTGACCTTTAGATTATCATTGCCCAGTTCATTGAGGGAGCACAACAAGGAAACATTCAGTGAAGCAGCATTTTCATAGATTCACGTGGTTTTGTTGTTCTTTTAATAACATTGTTCTTCACTTAGAGGGAAAATCAGTTTAAACTACAGTGAGTAGACAGAGATAAGTAGGTAAACATTCCCATGTGGAATAACTGGGGCTAAGTAGTTGTTAAAAATGACCTGCTACCGGGCTGGGAAGGTGGCTCAGTGGTAGAGCGCTTGCCTTGCATGCTTGAGGCTCTGGGTTCGATTCCTCAGCACTGCATAAACAAAAAGAAAAAAAAAGCTGGAAGTGGCGCTGTGGCTCAAGTGGTAGAGCGCTAGCCTTGAGCTGAAGAGCTGAGGGACAGCGCCCAAGCCCAGAGTTCAGGCCACACAACCGGACCAAAAACAAAAAAAATGACCTGCTACCATTCATTACATATCTCAGTAGCTACATATGTTGTGTTTGAAGACAGAAAGACTTAGGTACAAATTCTACTTGTGCATTATCTGGTAGTGTGACCTTTAAGGAAGATATTCAGTATGCCTATATTCTTTAACTGAAGGTAATAATAATCATGTGAGTTGTCTGCAAAGTAACTTGCACAGTAGCTACAGTGAGCAATAATTGCAATAGCAATAGCTATTAGTACTATTGATTTACCATTTTTGATTCTCTGATCTACATTTCCGAGTCAGTACTATTCTTATTTTTATTTTTTTTTATTATTATTATTTTGTCAGTTGTGGGGCCTGAACTCTGGGTCTGGGCGCTGTCCCTCAGCTCTTCATCTCAAGGCTAGTACTCTACCACTTGAGCCACAGTGCCATTTCTGGCTTTTTCTGTTTATGTGGTGCTAAAGAATTGAACCCAGGGCCTTATGCATGCAAGGCAAGTATTCTACCACTGAGCTACCTTCCCAGTCCAGTCAGTACTATTTCAGTCATAACCAGAAGGAAACCAGAACTTAATCCTAAAGTGGTAACTAAAGAAAAGCATAGTACTTAATCCAAAATTAATGTTACATTTCTAAAAATTCCACAAAAGGCATAATTGTATAAGAGAAATTAGCTCTTCATAGGCAGAAAACCTCAGGGGGTTGGCCAAATGCAGCCATGGAGCAACTTCTGAAGAATTCAGCCTGAGAAATACCAATGCCATAATTTTCCCTAAATAGAGAGAGGCCAGGCAAACTCAGGGAAGTGGGGGAGGGAACTGGAATGTGAGTCAATTAAGTGTCATTAAGAGTAAGATTTGCCTGGAACCCATCTTTTCTGGGCATGTAGAGATCCAGTGTTATTTACTTATAGTCTTTTCTTGAAAGACAAGACCATCCAGGTGTGCTCACTGACCTTTTTGTCCAGGTGTGGTGTACACACATTTCCAAGATGAATTCTATGCATCTAAGAGGACTAGTAGCTGAGTCATCTGTCCCTAGAAAAGAATATTTGGTGACTGAGAGATAAAGATAATTGTAATATTTGGAGGTTATTGACAAAAATCATAGTGAAAGCATGAGAGTTCTTAATAATAAAAACAAGTGCGGGGGCTGGGAAGGTGGCTCAGTGGTAGAATGCTTGCCTTGCATGCATGAAGCCCTGGATTTGATTCCTCAGCACCACATAAGCAGAAAAAGCCAGAAGTGGCACTGTGGCTCAAGTGGTAGAGCGCTTGCCTTGAGCTGAAGAGCTGAGGGACAGCGCCCAGGCCCAGAGTTCAGGCCCCACAACTGACCAAAAACAAATAAATAAAAACAGGTGTGGAATTTTAAGTGAGCTTATATCACAGATACACTATCTACAACATTTTTTTTCTGATGGCTTAGAATTTCACTAAGTCATGAAGTTTTAGATCAATGCACTAAAGGAGTTATGAATGATCATTGACTCTAGGAACACAGCATAATTTCCAGGTTGTCCTCCATATGCTGTAACTGTGACTCAGCCAGGTAACACAGTTGCAAGCTGGGCTTACTAGGAAATAGGTCAGTGACTTTCCAAGAGGCTAATGACTGAGGAGAGGGGAAAAGAGAGAAGTGTGCACAGCTACTTTTTCTATTATAAGGTATATTGATTGTCTTTTTTTGGCATAGTTCAAACATTACTATTCAGAATAAAGATTCTGATTTAAGATTTTTCTGATAAAGCACATTTCACAACAAAAGCACTGGGAGAAATAACTTGACCATCTAGAAATTCTAAATTAAACAAAAAGATACAGGAACAGATAAAAAATTGGCAGAAATATAACATAATTGGGAATAGCAACATACTAGATCTACTTAATACAAATTTACCCAGAATTGGTTAAGAAACAATACACTAAATTGCTTTTTTTGTTCAAGAATATCTTAAACATAGTCTGGACTACATGAGAGAACATTGTATTAAAAAAAATCTACATGCCCCTTGGCCAGAAACTATTTATTATTTTGTTTGAAGCTTTATTTAAAAATCCTTAATCACACAGAATATGTGAAAAAGAAAGCTTAAACTCCAGTAAACATTTAAGCCAGAAAGTAAATTGCAAAATTTAGTAGGGAATATTTTTAAATGAAAACAGAAAAGCAACATGTCAATTTAGACATGTGAAAACAAAGTATAAGCCATGCATCTTCCTAAAAATATAGTAAGCACAATAAATGAAGAAAATAAGGCTCAAGTAAGTGTGGAAAAATAATTGGATCTTGGAAAATTTGAATGTTAATCCTTCAAAGCTCAAACTTGCTTCACTTCAAAAGTAATTAAAAAACCTGGTAACCTTAGAAACTGGTTGTTTAGATTATCACTGAATTTTGAAGTATTATACTGACAAACCAAAACATGTAAATTTGAGAAACACATCTAATAGTAATTTATGTTATCATTTATTTTTGTTTGTGGCTTTTGAACAGTATCAAAATAGTTTGCTTTTATCTGGTCTTACATAGATAGGAAAATGTTCTGTCAGGCTGGCATTAGCTCAGCTTCTTTGACACAGATTCTTTTTTTAATATAAAAAGTTATTTATTTAGGTGATACAAATAGATTTTTGTTACTTTCTGATCTGAGATCAGCATTACACAGTATGAAAGAATAATAATAATATAATGTGCACTCTCTTGAAATCATTCATTCTGTCAAACCATGCCAAACTCACCTGAATTCTTATCCATTTGGCATACACTGTCCAAAACTTCCCGATCACCTTCTGCAGCAATGTTTGCCCAAAATGTTTTTCTTTCCATCATACTTAATCCTTCTGCAGACTTTGGTTTGCAATAAAAAGGAGGGAAATTTAGAGTGCCATTTTGCATATCTTGAAAACCCCAAAGTCCCGTGGAAGCAGGAAACTCTTTGCTCTCGTTCATTCATTGTAAGATCAATCGTTAAAACTAGGAATTTTGAATTGTGAGGCTATAGGACAGCCCTCCTTAAAGTATTACATTATAACCAAGCCTGGTGGTGCACCACTATAATGTCATCACTCAAGAGGCTGAGGCAGGATGCTCTTAAGTTGGAGGACCCTTGGCTCTATAACAAGATCCTATCTCAAGGGAGGAGGGAGGAGGAAGAGATGGGAGAAGGGAAACAGAAGAGAATCACCTGTCTCCATCTTTCTGGATCCTTTCATTAGCTGGAAACTAAAACCTGGCAGGATGAAGGAGCCATCTACGGATAGTAAAATGACTGCAAAGGAACTTAGTGTGGAAAAGGTAATGCGTATAAAATTTTTGAAAACTACAGAGGATAAAATAAAGCAGATGGTTGCACTTTTGGATTAGATACCTTTCTGTCTAGCGTAAGAAACCACTACTGTTTGCCCAAGTTACTTCTGTCACCTGTGAAGGAAGAGTGCGTGAGAAACCTTAGCAGGACAGGGATTTGTGATGCTAGAAGCTGGATATACCCTGAGCAGCTCAGGGCTGCCAGGGAAGACTGCTGAGATAGCTGCAGGATACTTTCTGGTGACTTTCACTTCTAATGCAACACTATCCTTATCTCAGGTTGTTTCCTCTGCTTAATCCCCTGAGGAAATCCCTTTGCTTTTCAGAGATAAAAAGTTAGTAGAACAAAGGGAAAGTCCGGGAAGCGCCTGGCCTTTTGCTATAGAATTTCACTGAAGCCTTTCCAAACCCCAGGATAGAGCCTGCAGGGTTGTATCGTTTATTCCAACACCTGGATTGAATATCACGGATGAAGAGATGAATCCTTTAGAAACCTGATGTTCTTACAGGGGTCTGTTGCTGCTTCAAAAGTAATAACAACTGTGTCAAAGGCAAAAAAAAAAAAAATCACATGGAAAGTTCAAAGTTGTTAAATCCCCTTTCAGTAAGCAAGAGTCAGATTCATGTGTCTGGAGGTGTTGCTCATTCTTTGTCTGAAAAGGAGTGATTAAGGAGGAAGAAGAAAAGAATCAACTTCTTGAGACATCACTTTTCACTCCTGGAAGCATCTGTCTGGACTTTAATCATTTACATTCTCATTTTCAGCTTAAACTGAGAGAATAAGGCAAAACACTGGATTGGATACAGAGCCAGATACGATCATGAAAAATACCTGTAAAAGGAGTTGAAAGCCAGCACATCAAATCTCAGCCGGTCCCTGGGGGTGTTCTGAAATCAGCAAAGGAAGTTTCTGTCAATGTAAAAAGACTAGACTGTGTCTCTTCACCAATGATAGAAGCATTAGGTGTTTCTGACAGTTGTAATAATGTAGGTGCTATATCGCAAAATGCTCTTCAGAACCTTCCTCTCCTTGTATGGATATTTGTGGATTTGTTCAGCCATTTACCCTTCTTGATAAATTTGCTGCTGGTTTAGCCAGTTAAAAATTGGCATGTAAGGGCTGGGAGGTAGCTCAGTTGCAAAGTGCTTTTGCCTAGCAAGTACAACATCCTGGGTTCGATGATGCCCAGTACCAAAAAAGAAAAGACAAAAGCAAGCAAACAAACAAAAAACTGACATTTAATAGACATGGGCTTAGCCTTTGCTGTGCTCCAGATCAAACAACTTCATGCGAATCTTGATTTCTGGCTTCTGTTGAAAAATTGGAAGACCTGCTATTATATGTCATATTTTACATTATACAGTCACCTGGCAGCAACTTCCCATTCCTCCTCTTGCCTTTGTGGCTGCAGCCCACAATGCTGAATTGGTATCCGAATAGGACAGCTTATAGGTCTCAAGTGTGGGGGAGACATTGTAGATATTTCTATACCAAAGTCTGGGTGGAACATGCAGGTGAGCCAAGCCCGTGAAATGAGCCAAATGGAATGTAGTTATGGAAAAAAAAAAATAGAGCCAATCAATAAAGTCCACAAAAAGGAAAATAGCCAATCAGCAAAATCCCCATTCATCCATAAAAGTTTGTCTCCACCTTCACAAGGGTGCATGCAGCCACAGCAAGAGCAGCAGCACTATACTGCTTGGCCTAGCTGCTTGCCACTTTTCTTTAAAGGCCTTGTGATAAACTTTTTCTCCTATATTCCTATCACAGTAATTTTTTTTTTTTTGCCAATCCACACCATCAAAGGTACATGTTTTACCATCTTGCAGACTTGAGAATGTGGAAGTGAGAAATGTTATCTCTTTGAAGAAATGGAAATGCAGTTAGTACCAGAACCTGGGCCAAAGGCACAATCTTTCATTCTTCAGCCAGTCCTCTATCCGTGGTTCTATGCAGTTTCCTATAGTTTGCATTCTATTTCAAAACCCATATGAGCCTTAATCTTATGTTGAAGTGAAAGAGAAAAGAAGAAGGTGTGCAGTATGAACAGTTTTTAAACAATGCCTTGAGAGAAGTCATTATGTAGTGGCATTCAGGAATCTTTTTCTTTTGTTTTCCAAACAGTATTGACTCATCATGGATTGATAAACTGCGTTTAGTGGTCTAGCTCTGTCATCTCAGCACTGAAGGAAAAGAAAGAAGGGGTAGCAGGGAGGAAGGAGAAAGTAGGAAGGAAAAGAATAACGTTTATAATAAAATTAAACTTTATTTTTAACACGGTGAACTCTGAAGCAGATGCTTTGCCTGGTTATGCCCCTCTCTACTTCCCTATGCCAGGCACTTACTTCTCTGCCCCGCTGTGGCTCAGATTGGCCAGGTGCCTCCCAGCTGCAAAATCAGACAGAAGGGGAAGTCTTGTGCTGGCTCAAGAAGATTTTCAGGACTTTCAGTCTTGAACATGGTCATGAGAAAATGTCAAGCAGAATTCTGGGGGCAGAGTTAAAGACTCTAATGTGGAATGAGAAACAAACCATAAACAGAACACAGACTGTCGCCCCTTTCAGCTGCCTCATTAAACACTGTCCCTACGGTCTAAGCAACAGTTAGATTTTCTAATACATGCAGACAGAAGATGGATGTGCATAATATTTACACCTTTCTTTCTGATAACAAATTGAACCATTATCTGGAATTTACCATTTTCTTTTCCTTTTGTCAGTATTAGTAATATGAGAGGGAAGCCAGTTTGGGTTGTTTTTTGTTTGTTTGTTTTTTGGGTCAGTCGTGGGGTCTGAACACTGGGCTTGGGTGCTGTCCCTCGGCTCTTCAGCTCAAGGCTAGCACTCTACCACTTGAGCCACAGCGCCACTTCCGCTTTTTCTGCTTATGTGGTGCTGAGGAATCAAACCCAGAGCCTCATGCATGCAAGGCAAGCAGTCTACCACTGAGCCACCTTCCCAGCCCCTGTTTTGTTTTTTAACATATCACCCGGTGAAGAAGCCCTCTCAGGAGCTCAGTAGAGGACCAAATCCTATTTCTTCACAAATCATGCTGATAATTAATTGTTGATTTTAGTTCAGTTTATAAATTTTGGTTGTACGTGGGTGCAGTGGGTTAGGTCTATAATCCCATCTGTCTGAGAAGCATAGATTGAGAAGATTATGGTTCAAGGCCAATCCAAACAAAAAGCTAATGAGATCCCTATCTCACCCAATAAATCTGGGTGTAGTGGTGCATGTATGCCATCTGAGATACATTGGAGCATAAATAAGAAGATGATGGTCCTGGCCAAAACTTCAGACAACACCGAAAAATAAGTAAAGCAAAAATCGTCTTAGGATATGGCTCAATTGGCAAAGCACCTGCTTAATAAGTTCAGGGCCCTAAGCAAACTGTAGTACCCACCTCTCCTTCCTTTAATAATAATAATAAAAGGTTCTTACAGTTATTGGGTTATCTATGCAGATCAACCTTATTTCCAATTATCCTCCAGAAAACTGGAACCAGAACTGTGGCTCAAAGTTGTAGAGACTTGAGCAAAAGAACCCAGGGACAGTGCCCAGGCCCTGAGTTCAAGCCCTACAACTGACAACAACAACAACAATAATAATAATAGACTCTTTTCTAGTACTCTGTCATTAACATGATTAGACTATTTTTTGTCTGTGCTTGACAAATGTTGCTAACCTCTCCCTGTTTCTCCAAACCAAATTCTTTTTTATATGTTTTTTAGTGTAAAAATACTGTATAGAGGGGTTACAGTTACATGAGTAAGGTAATGAGTACATTTCTGATCCAGCATTGTTACCTCCTCCTTTGTTTTTCCCCTACCATCCCTTCCGACCCCCCAACTCCTCCCCCCACCCCACCTGAAGTTGTAAAATTCGTTTTTAACATCGTGTCTTGTACATCTCATTGTTACAATGGGTCAACCTGTATCCTTATTGAAGCATTTTGCTATTTCCCCTTTCCTCCCCAAATTAGAAAAATGTATATACAAGATGCAAGGCACCTACATCAAAGTGAAAACAGGGGTTATACCTTGGGGGTAGAACATACAAGAGAAACAACAACAACAAAAACCACCACATAGTATATTTTAAATAAGTTAAAAACAATAGCAAGAAAGAAAAAAAAACACTTGTGTCCCTATCTTGGGGTTCATTTGGCTTAACATCTTATATGGTCACATGTACATAGCTTTTGATCTTTTTTGCTTGTCCTGGACATATACTAGTTATTACAAATAAGAGAAACCACAGGACCCATTATGTTTCTTTGGGCCTGGCCTACTTCATTTAATATAATTTTGGCTAAGTGTTTCCATTTCCTAACAAATGGGGCGATGCCATTCGACAAACATAGTTGTGCTGGTAGCTTTAGTATAGCCTTGTTTGTGATCCTTTGGGTAAATGCCCAAAAGTGGGATTGCTGGGTCATAGGGGAGCCTATGTGGACTCTTTTGAGGAACCGCCATACTGCTTTCCAAAGTGGTTGAACAAGTTTACACTCCCACCAACAATGCAGTAGGGTTTCTTTTTGGCCACATCTCCTCCAGCATCTGTTGTTATTAGAGTTCTTGATTATAGCCATTCTAACTGGGGTGAGGTGGAATCTCAATGTTGTTTTGATTTGCATTTCTTTTATAGCTAAAGAAGTTGAGCATTTCTTCATGTGTCTATTGGCCATCCTTATTCTTCTTCAGAGAAGTCTCTCTTTAAGTCGTTAGCCCACTTATTTATCGGGCAGTTGCTTCTTTGAGAATTTGTTGTTGGGGGATTTAATTTCTTGAATTCTAAGTATATTTTAGATATGAGACTCTTGTCTGTTGTATGGCTAGGGAAGATCTTCTCTCAGTCCGTAGCCTTTCTGTTGATCTTGCTAGCTATGTCCTTTGCCATGCAGAAGCTCTGCAGTTTCATGCAATCCCATTTATCAACCTTTCTTTGTTTTGTTGTGTTTCTGGGTCTTTATTAAGAAAATTTCGGCCTGTGCCAAGGAGCCTTAGACTTTCTCCTATTCCTTCCTGTAATGTTTTCAGGGTGTCTGTTTAACTTCAAGGTCTTTGATCCATTTCCAAACCAAATTCTTGAGAGAAGAGATCTCATTGATGAATTTTGTTATCATCATCCCTAGTAAGATAAACATTTATGCAGGCTCTCCTGATGGGCTGATGGATTGTGTAGGACAGAGGAAGCACAAGAAACAAGGCCATCTAGGCACAAGAAACTACACTGTGTCTCTCTGTTGGAAGCAGATCTACCTGATCAGCCTTAAGATTCCTGAATGGTAAAAGACAGTCACGTAGAAACTCTGGACATTTAAAAACATTGCAGAAAGCAGAAGGGTGCTAGAGACGTCACTTGGACATAATGAAGACTTTCAATTAGTTCTATCTGAAAACCAATTGACCCCCTTATTTAGAGGTCCAAGATAGCTTATTCCCAGAGATGGCTTAAAGGAGACTAGATTACACCTGCGGTGAGGAAATGACACATTTTTTTGGTTGGTTGGAACATTTATGATAATCGTCTGCCTTCAGACTGTGCTCCTGGGCTTTATATCTGCCGAACTGGTAATTGAAAGAAGGAATTCTAGAACCAGAGGCAACTCCCAAGTGTAAGAGTGTGTTGTGTGCCTCAAGCAACTTTCAGAAATGTCAGGCTCTTACTCTTCCTGAGGCAGACATATGACTAGAGGTAGCTCTTAAGGGGCCACTAGTACTCCAAAGTGACCATAAAAAAATCTTCAAACTAAAATCACTTCTAGGTTAATTTAGGAGAATTAGTAATTATCAAGGTTTTTTGTTGTTGGTGGTGGTGGTAGGTTTTTTTTTTCCTCTAGTCATGGGACTTGAACTCTGGGCCTGGGCTCTGTCCTTCAGCTCTTCAGCTCAAGGCGAGCACTCTACCACTTGAGCCACAGCGCCACTTCTGGTTTTCTGGTGATTAATTGGAGATAAGAGTTTCATGGACTTTCCTGCCAGGGCTGGCTTTAAACTGTGGTCCTCAGCTCAGCCTCCTGAGTAGCTAGGACCACAGGCATGAGCCATCAGCACCTGGCTTGAATTATCAGTTTTTAATCACCATTTTGAAAATCTTCACAAGGAACTGCTGATTTCAAGAAGGAAGGACAACAGGACAATAGCTGTGGTTTATAGCTAGTTACACTAAGATCAAGAATGTCTTGGGCCTTCTGCTTTGAGGCAGTGTTTGGGGGTAAGAAGAGAAAGGGCACAATAAAAAGGAGGTAGGGAAGGAAGGGAAGACACCTCCTTGCCCGGGTCAGCGGCTTGGGACTTCCTAAGGCTTCTTAAGTAAACATGCCTCAGTTACTTTGCTGACTACCTGTAGTCATACTAAAGACATGAACCCACAGCTTCATGGTGAAATTAGAGTTGTACTTTTCTTGATTGTAATATGAGTAATCCATTCACATTTTCTTACAAAATCTGAATTCATCAGTGCTATTTGGAAATTACTGCAACAGTCACAATGAGGTACTGTTCACTTCCTAGTGCTTTGTGAGGACCTGTCTTAAAATGGGTCTTACTTCAAAATTATGAAGCAGAAGGTTGAGATAAGGGTTTAGTGAAAATAACCTTTGGAATTCAAGCTCTTGGGAGGAAACTGGTGAGCAATCTTGTGTTCATTTTAGTGTCCTAAATGTAGGTCAACAGTAACCAGCCTGCTCCTAAACCAGGCCCTACAGGAAATCTGGGTGGGGATAAGAAAAAGGAAAATCCAGTTGTGCCGAAGCATGGGAATCAAAAAGAAAAAAAAAAACTGGAAAAAGCTACTTAGTACACCGTGTGTGTGTGTGCACATACTAGGCAAGCGCTCTACCACTAAACCACAATCTTGGCCCAGTGCACTGATACTACTGTCCTTTTCTCAGAGTTCTGCCTGTGCCACTGCCCTGTCTTCTATTTCCCACTCAGGAGAGGAGAGAACTTAAAGATCCTCTTCCTTATTCCAGGACACATTCACCTGAGAGAGCAATGCAATGCTCTGCCGGCTTTCCTTCCACAGTGATTGCCACTCTACCCCTCCTCATGTGAAGCCACCATATGCAAATGGAACCCCAAAGGCCATTTGGGTGAGCCCAGACAAGTCTGAGCCAACAGGGCAATCCTATTTCCCTTGACCTGGGGATTGCATGACGAGAGTCAGTATGATACAAATCTACTCTTTCCCTGGCTATGTGGGGTGAAGCCTTAGACCTGACGGCTATTGCTCATGGCAGCTTCACATTTGATGATGGAGGCCACTGCAGGCAGAGCTGACACATACACAAGAAGGCAGAGCGGTGAACATAGCAGTGAGCTGAGCCAGGCTCTGACTGAACCAGGCCTGAGTCCTGACCGCCTTTCAGTGTTCCTTCACCATCTTCTAGAGGAAGAAACCCTGGAAAGCCCCAAGTGTCTGTGGGTGTTATGCCATATAAATATTAAAAGGGGAAATAGTTGATGGCCATATGTATTTGCAAAGTACTGAATTAATAAGCAAATGAAACCATTTTAAAGCCATGTTGAAATAAATGCATTTTATAAATTCCACAAATGGAATTCCACATGTGACATATTCAACCCAAGAACAGATGAGGGTTTTGTTTGTTTTGTTCTCCTGGAACACATTAGTACTTTGAGGAAGTTCAGGAAGCTTATCAGGTATTTATTTATACCTTGGGAGGTGAAGCAGCAAGAGAGAAGAACATAGACATTGGAATGAGAGGGAAAAAACGAGGACAAGAAACTGAAATTCCTTCTTCCCACACCCACTCCCCTGAACTCTGCAACTAAGAGGATTGGTGTAGGGGATATCTCAGCATGTTGGCTGCATCCCAGAGTCACCTCGGGAGCTTCTGGGAGCTCAGCCACCTTCTAGTCAGCACATCTGCAGGATCCCAGATAAGTAAGCTACCTGCATGTATGTAGAAATGAGCAAAGTATGCTGTACTCTACTTATCTGTACCTTACATCTATATGTGTCTATCATTTATAGACTTAAGGATTTGCAATTGGCTTTATAGGGATGGTGAGTACCATGATTTTAATAGTACTGTAAATAGTACCTTAATGACTATTGTATAAATGTATATTTAATATTTCTTTGAAAAGAAATAATACAAAAAACTACAAATAATAATACAAAGACCTTCCATCTGCTTTTTAGCCAGATTCCCGAATTGGTAATGTGTGTGTATGCATGTGTATATGTGTGTGTGTGTGTGTATACTTTTGCTGTATCATTTTCTATCATCTGTTTTACATGGTCCTCCAACAATTGAATAGTGGGAAATACAAGCAAGGCATGAGTACCACTAGAAATATCAATGTAAATTTCCTAAAAGACAGGGACATTCTCCTACAACCCTTCAGTTATCCAAAGCAAGAAGTTGATACTTTTATCAGCTATTCTAATCTAATCTCACCATCAAATCTACTATTCAAATTTACCTGTTGTTCCAGTAGGTACAACAAATATTTTTTTCCTTCTGTTTCTGGATGCAACCTGAGACTATGTGTTCTGTTTACTTGCGGTATCTGTTCAATCCAAAATGATTCATTTGTCTTTTGTTTGTTTTACTTCCTTCAGTATTTTCTTTTTTATTCCACTCTAGTAATTTTGTAGAATCCCCCTCAATTTGGGTTTGTATGACATTTCCTTATGACTGATTTCCTTAAGTATTTGGCCATGAGTATCACAGAAATGATGCCATCTTTTTCTCCGAGGGTTGTAGCAGAGAACACGGAATGTCCATTCTGTGCATTTATTAATGATGCTCACTTGGATCACTAGTCAGATCCAGGAATCTGAGCTTAAACTAATAAGCTGGAAGTTAAATAGCACCATTCTAAGTATGAGAGTTGCTTTCATTCTACCCTGCACAAGGAGATGAAAAATGAACACAGAGTAAAAAGAATGATCCAAGAAAAATGAATGACAAGAAAAATGCACTTTCTTTTTTTTTAATAGAAAGGGGTGTGTTCGGGTTGACACATCCAGGAAGTATCAAGTTTGCTGTTAAACAGATTATAAAACATGTTTGTGCAATATGGAACCATGAGTTTATTTTAAGTCATGTATCAACTGCTGACTCAAATACCCATTTATGTGAATCAACTTTAACCCCCAGAGTTATCCACTGTAGTCCAAACTTTCACAGTGCATTAGAGGCCAGTGGGTAGGAGAGGTGGCAATATGGTGCTGGCGATTTGAATTCCAGAAAGCTGTTTCACAGGGAGGTGGACAGAACACTCAGGGTCCCTCGAGGAAAGGACAGTGCCAGAATCCCTTGCTCGAGGATCTGGGACACCAATCTGGTTAAACAACAGATGGCCAAGGGCTGTCTTACAGCCATGTCATGGGCTTGTTTTAAACTTGAACTATATACAGCAGATCAACAAAAGTAGCAAAAGCCTCTACAATTTTAAATCTACTCAATGAACTACTGAAGCAATTTCCTTTAAACATGTCAAATAATAATACTGGGTTTTGGGGGGTTTTTGAATGAGTAAAATTGCCTAAGACAATCTTGCCTACAGAGAATTACAAGATTCTTTCTGGTAAGTGTTGGTAATTTCCTCTAACAAGCTGGTAGGTGTTATTGATTCAACCCAACTGGGTGTGTCACAGTCCAAGCAAGTCTCAGAACAAATGGGTCCAACAGGAGCACATAATAGTGAGTAGACAGGCACTTGACAGTTCCCTCTCATGACAATTTCTATGTTCCACACCTTATGGAAAAAGCACAGAGTGGACTCTTCCATATATACACAGCAGGATTTTATAGGCAACGCTGGAGTGGAACCCGGCCTGAAAGATCTCAGATGTAACTGAGTGGCTGAACCAATTCATGTATTCCTTTTTAAAAGACTGAGGCAGGAGAATCCTAAGTTCAAGGTCAACCCCAGCTATAGCAAGACCTTGTCTCAAAGAAACAAACCAGAAAAAAAGCAAAATAAAAAACTTCCTTATTCAAAGTAGTTACCTCAGAATGAGCTAGTTGTTGCCCTGGCTACACAGTTAAATAAAGGTTAGCTCTTATAAGTATTTTCCATATGTTAACAATCACAAGGAAGAAGTTTATTTTTGACTTGGTCACTTCACGTGCTAATTAATCTTACCTTCAGTCGCATTGCACACATAAAGTAGATATACGGAAGTATTTTTAAATAGTTGTACAAATAAAATGTGGGATTATTTTACACAGGTTGAAATATGGGTGGTTGGAGTGGTAATCGTATGGTTGGTCTTGAAGTAGCCTTGCCCCAGGGCATTACCAAAGTTGCTTTTAGCTTTAGGAAAACTCAGAACAGGATAAAGAAGTGTACAAAGAAACTACTGGACATCTTCAGAGTCATCAAAACCAAAGAAGCCACATAGCACAAGAACGTTGGGCAGGATTTTATTCTTATTTTCCATTACAAATGTCTTATTTTCCTAATTATAGAAACCTAGAAAATGTCAACAGAAAGAATGGGTACTCTAGAATCCATTTTAAACCTAAGTATCTAACTATGGGGATACTTGTAGATAGACAATGTGTGTGTGTGTGTGTGTGTGTGTGTGTGTGTGTGTGTGTAAAACGAGCATGAGAACTTTCATTTTCTTTGAAATACATGGTCAAAAGCTTCAACTCAGCCAGTGAGTTGAGATCTGAGTAATTCTCCAGAGCTCCACCTCCCAGGTAGCTAGGATTAAAGACTTGAGTCACAGTGCCCTGCTAAGCACGGAATACGTTAGAAAAACAACACTGGTTAATTAATTGTTTAATAGAAAAATGATTTTTTGGCGGGGGGGGGGGGGGAGAGAAAGGGGGGGCACAGTCATGGGGCTTCAACTCTGGGCCTGGGCGCTGTCCCTTAGCATTTCAGCTTAAGGCAAGCACTCTACCACTTGAACCACAGTGCCACTTCCAGTTTTCTGGTGGCTAATTGTAGATAAGAGTCTCAGGGACTTTCCTGCCGAGGCTAGCTTTGAATTACAATCTTCAGATCTCAGTCTCCTGAGTAGCTAGGATTACAGGCCTGAGCCACCGGCGCCTGGTGAAAATAATGGTTTTTAACGTCTTGCTCTTTTCAAAAAAGTTCCCCGAGGGCTGAGAAGGTGGCTCAGTGGGAGAGTGCTTGCCTTGCACACCTGAGGCCCTGGGTTCGATTCCTCAGCACCACATAAGCAAAAAAAGAAAAAAGCCAGAAGTGGCGCTGCAGCTCAAGTGGTAGAGCGCTAGCCTTGAGCTGAAGAGCTGAGGGACAGCGCCCAGGCCCAGAGTTCAGGCCCCACGACTGGACCCCCCCCCCCCAAAAAGAAAAAAGTTCTGCCAGTGAACATGCCCCAAAAAGAAAAAAGTTCTGCCAGTGAACATGCTGGCAAAAGTCCCTCAATCATTTCCTTAAAAAAGTTTCCAGATGCACATTTGTCAACTGCAAGTTCATGCACATTTTTCTTTCCTGCTTCCTTGTCCTTAAGTAATACCTGTTCATCTCCTTTGCAGTTCCCAAGTAATCATATCCTGTTTCCCCAGGCCGCTCATTCATCTGCCCTGTCAGGATTCCCACTTGGGGCTGATAGCATTGTGTTCTACTTCTGTTGAGAAAACAGACTTCAATGGAGGTTTCCACTGTCCTCACTTACTTCTGCCCACCTTCCAGTGTCCTGGACCATAAACCTCCATTTCCCGGAGACAGAGAACTAGCATCTCTTTGACACTGATCCCAGCCCCTTTGCCTGTTGAGGACATTGCTCCCAAAGTCTGTCTTCCCTTCCCTGCACCATCCATTCCGCCCTCCCCCCCACCTCCCACCCCTCCACCCCGCTCCACCTCCCCTCCCCTCTTTTCTGCACTCTTCTTTTTTCTTTTTTGTCGGTCATGGGGCTTGAACTCTGGGCCTGGGCGCTGTCCCTCAGCTCTTCAGCTCAAGGCGAGCGAGCTACAGCGCCACTTCCGGTTTTCTGGTGGTTTATTGGAGATAGGAGTCTCACGGTCTTTCCTGCCCGGGCTGGCTTTGAACCGCGATCCTCAGATCTCAGCCTCCTGAGTAGCTAGGATTACAGGCGTGAGCCACCAGCGCCCGGCTTCTGCACTCTTCTTTTTTATGGGGGAGGGGGGGTCCAGTCATGGGGCTTGAACTCTGGGCCTGGGCGCTGTCCCTCAGCTCTTCAGCTCAAGGCTAGCGCTGTACCACTTGAGCCACAGAGCCACTTCTGGCTTTTTTCTTTTTGCTTATGTGGTGCTGAGGAATCGAACCCAGGGCCTCAGGCATGCAAGGCAAGCCTTCTACCACTGAGCCACCTTCCCAGCCCTGCAGACTCTTCTTATCTGCATACAAACAACTTATTTTTCTTTCTCCTTTATAAAAAGAGCAAGTCACTTCTCTTAAGCCCATTTCTACTTTTAGCTAGAGTCAGTCATTTCTCCTTTTCTTGCAGCAAAAAACAATAGCTTTCTTCACTTACTGTATGTGAACTAGACTTTTTGCATGATTATAGGGGCTTTTCAAACATTTCTTTTTTTTAATTTAATTTAATTTTATTTGTGAACATACTGTACAGAGGGGTTACAATTGCATGGGTTTTCAAACATTTCTTAAACTTGAACCTAATTCTTCCAAACCCGTTTGCCGAGAAAGTTAACAAACTAGATCAAGGCAGAGTTACTTTGTAGCCCTCTTGGAAACAAAACCTAAACTGCTTGCATGTGTGCTGGGATACAAATTGCTCCTTTTCTCCACCCATCCTATCCTGTTGGGTTCCCTTACAGATGAGAGTGAAGCTATTGCCTGAGATGTATAATTGAAGTGCACGCCCCCCCCCAAAAAAAACCTAATCAAGATGAACACACCTTTCTTAGTACTGGGGTTAGAACCCAGGTCCTGGCATGTTGATTAGCAAGCACTCTGTGTGTTTTAAAAAGTTTTCTTTTGAGAAAGGGGCAAAAATGGCTTTGAACTTGTGATCCTTCTGCCTCATATCTCCAAGTGCTGGGATCAAGACTTGTACCACCACACCCAACTAAGACAGTATTTAAATTATATATATATATATATATATATATATATATATATACATACATACATACATACACACATATAGACACACATATAGACACACATATGTATACATACACATATATATGTATATTTAAATATTTAGATGCTATATATAATATTGATATCACTTCAGGAAGTATTATTTGCCTTCCCAAATAAATTGCTTCATTGATTGTGTGTTTAAACTCAGGGTCTAGATGTTGCTAAATGCTGCCCCTGAGCTTTCTTGCTTAAGGCTAATGCTCTACCACTTGAGCCATAACTCCACTTCCAGCTTTTTGGTGACTAATTGGCGATCAGAATCTTATGGACTATTCTGGCTTTGAATTATAATCCTCAGATCTCCTTGAGTAGCTAGGATTACAAGTGTGAGCCATCAGTGCCTGGCTAAATGCAATACTTAAAAAAAATCAAAATAAATAGAAAAAATCAGTGACAGACAAAAAAATTATTAAAATGTTCAAGATCAGTAATAGTGTCTTGTTAAGCTATATTGATCCTTGAGCCAAATGAAAAGCCCAAAAGGCTCCTATTAAGCTTCTCTAGACAATATTATTGCCTTGATTGCTCAGCTTTTCTGTGTAACCTCAGATTTGAAGTTCAAAGTAGGTGCCTCCCTCTCCTTATCCTAACTTGTGGCTCCCATGGTATCTTTACATCCGTCACTATGTGCTACTGAGCAGGTGACTACTACTTTTTTTTTTTTTTTTGTCAGTTGTGGGGCTTGAACTCTGGGCTTGGGTGCTGTCCTGCAGCTCTTCAGGTCAAGGCAAGTGCTCTATCACTTGATCCACATTGCCACTTCCAGTTTTCTGGTGGTTTATTGGGAGATAAGAGTCTCACAGACTTTCCTGTCTGGGCTGGCTTTGAACTGTGATCCTCAGATCTCAGCCTCCTGAGTAGCTAGGATTAGAGGTGTGAGCCACCAATGCTTAGCTCATTTATTATTTAGAATGAGAAATTCTTAGAATATACAGTTCCTTAGTGAAGGTGTCATACTCATCTTTGTATCTCAAACACACGAGGTATTTAGTAATTAAAATAGATCAGAACTAGAAATTGTTCGATGTGGGTGCATTGATCCTGCTCTGGCTATAATTGGCCTTGTGACCTTGAACAGATTGTTGTATCATGGCTTTAGCTTGCTCATCTGTGAAATGAAAGACTAGGTCATCTTGAATGTCTTTTTGGGTCTGTCTATTTGTGGAAATTTAAATCTGCTCAAACATTCCCTGCCTGGTGATTGATGGTATCAGTATGGTTCTTGTAAAGGTGCTGGTATTTTGAAATAGATTAGAGAACTGTGTTCCATAAAATTATGGAGTTATCTATAAAGTGGGCTCTTGATCACAACATTGCTTTGAAGTTACATTTTTCCAGGACTGTACTTCAAAAGCCTCATAGGGCATAATTTCTCTAGTAATCCTATCCTCATTGAGAAATTCAGTCATTGGCCTTTAATTATCTCAGCTTATGTTAAGAAATATCTTTCTACTTCTAGTTTCATTCCTATTGGCCAGTTGTCTTCAAAGGTAGGAAAAGGCCATTGAAGTCTGCCAAAGCATTTTGAGCTCTCCCAACCAACATCCCATATGTGTGTTTGAGATGGAGGATCAGTCAGAAAAAAAGGGAAGCAGCTCATTGCAGGTACAGAAACATGAATCCAGCCAGCATCTGCTGCCCACCGGCCCTGTGCAGTCCTTCATGGGAAGAGCAGCATAGCTGCTCATAGTTTCTGCCCTTATCCAGTTCTCAAGGCCCTACCAGGAAGGAACACACGAGCAAAGAAACACCACAGTGAGTTTATCACCACAGAGATAGTAAGGATGAAGAGTCAGCAGATAAGAAGACCGATGAGAAGGAGAGCGCAGTTTTCCCCTGAGGCCTACTTTATAAGGACTATGAAGATCTGTTATGGAATCTCCATAGCAGTCCTTTGAGTTAGTATGAACATTCCCAAGAAATAGGACACAGGCTTGAGGACAAGTCACTCAGGAAGTATCATTTGCTTTTCCAAAGTATTCCTATACAAGTCCTAAGACTTTTGAAGTCGATTACACCACTGGTTAACTGTGAAATTTAACTGAATAAGGAAATATCTTTGCCTTTTCTGGTTCTCCATGATGATTTTAAGGGGTTTCCATTAACCATCTTATCATGGGTTGCTAGCTTACCAGGCTAGCAACAACATTTGACAATTCTAGTTGGAGACTTTAAAAGAGGCCAGTGGTTTCATTTGTTACACTACAGTATTATTTTAGTCTTTCTTCTGGATTGTTAGATTCCAAGTTCCCAGGTTTCTACAAGCTTTGTGATCAGTGATCAAAATTCTTTGCCTGACTTCCTCCTCCAGGATCTGCCCTTATTTCCTGAAGCGGGCTAATCCTGGCTATTTCCATTAAGGAAGGTACAGGCTTCCATTATGGAAGGACAGCCTAACTGCCCTTTCACCCTGATTTTGAAATGACAGCTTTGGAGGAATACAACCTGTAAAACTTCCTTCATGCTGATTCTGTCTTTTTTTTTTAATTTGTTTGTTGCTGTTGTACCTCTCCTCCTTCTACCTGGACCCCAGGGTGTGGGGAGAGGTGATTGGGATTTAACTGCATCCTTACAATGTAAACGTCTGTGTACTAAAAGGCCAGCTTGGTGCATGCATGCTCATGCTGCACCACTGGCTCGTGCCCCAGCCTCTCTGTGAAAGGGAGGGACTCTATGAACCTCACAAGAGCTTGTAAGTCACTGCCAGTTGCCCATAAAGGATTTCCACTTTTAAAGCCAGATGAATCAAGGCAGGGCTGAGTCAGCCAGCATTGGCAAATTTTGAGGTAACCACATCTATAAAAAGTAGCATCCACATCAATTAAAAAATCTTAATTTAGACATTTTGAGTCTACACTTCCTGTGTCTATAGTAGGGAGGAGAGCTTCCATTCCACACTGGCTAAGTGAGAGTGGTTATTTCCCAATGAAATCTTCATAGAACTATTGGGCTTTTTAAATGTGAAAATATAGGGGAGGGGGGAGGCTGGGAAGGGATGGGAAGGGTAAACAAAGGTGGAGGCTGCAATGCTTGGTAAGAAATGTATGCATTAACCTGCCCATGCAATTGTAACCCCTCTGTACAGTATGTTCACAAATAAAATAAAATAAAATTTAAAAAATGTGAAAATATAAATCATGACAACAAAATCTAAAACTGTGAAATGGTAGGAAGATAATAGGTGATAAAGATTTACGGGCTCACACCTGTAATCCTAGCTATTCAGGAAGCTGAGCTCTGAGGATCCCAGTTCAAAGCCAGCCCATACAGGAAAGTCCGTGAGACTCTTATGTCCAATTAACTACCCAAAAACTGGAAGTGGTGCTGTGGTTCAAATGATAGAATGCTAACCTTGAGCTGAAGAGCTGCAGGACAGCACTTAGGCCCTGAGTTCAGGCCCCATGACCAACAACAACAACAACAAAAGACTTGCAGTAGAAGTGTCTACTGTAGTCAGACCTGTATGTTGTCCTCAGCCCATGGAGATGACAAATAAAAACTTCCAAGAGCATGACACACACAGAGTCTCCTTAGCACGGACAGGCAGTATAGCTGGGAGGTGTTCATTGACTTGCTGATAGATTTCCCAGAAGGATGGAACACTTCCTTTGTAAAATCACTGAGGACCCAAATAGACCCACAAGGGCAGAATAAGTAGAAAACATGGTCTCTGCCAGAGTTTATCTGAGTCAATTGTAGGAGGAAAGAAATTCAGAGAGCTGCTCATAAAGTGGAAGTTACATGTATACCCTTCATAACATGCCGCTCAAGCACATCTCTGTTGCTGGCCTGTCCCACCTACCACAGGGGCTACTTGTGTGTCCTCCCATTTGCTCTTCTCTGCCCATCTTCTCCTCTTCCCAGAAAACTCAATGCTGAGATCAGCCTTTCCAGGAAGCCTTCTGATCCTCTGAAGGCTGAATGTCTTTATGCTCCTGCCTGCCTATCTTGATCATGACCCTTATCACATTTTATTAGGATGTTTTTTGTTTGTATTTTCCGTGTGAACTGTGACCGCCATGAAGGCAGTGTGTGAGGTTTACTCATCAGTGTCACCCTAGCTCCAAGCCCAATGTCAGGTACAAGCAAATCTACTGCCATAGTGAGCAAGTCAATTGATAAATAACTGCTGAGGGTTTGCAGTGATCAGGAATAGCCTTGAGGTCACCAGGCTGAAGGAAGTGGATCTCATCAATGTGGCAGGAAGAAGACTGGGGTATGTCACTTATGGGAAATGTCAGAAGCTGCACTGAGCTGGCTCTCTCAGAACATTGCGCAGGGATTAATGAGAAATGAAGTTAATAACAGAAGAAGGTGGATCGGTGGAGGGTTGAAAGCATTTGTATTCTGGATTTGATAGGTGGACCATGTAATTCTTCCTACCATTGTAGATGAGAGGGCAAGCCAGGCAGCCATGCCCTGATCTGATTCTCAGCAGAGAGTCTATATTTGGCTGTTTAAATCCAACTGTGCTTTCAGTTTAATGCAGCATTTCCTTCATTTCCTGTCTAAAATCCTCACACATACTTCAGTGGTGGCTGTGGGTTATTTCCACAAACTCCAGTCAATCTCCTCCCACAGGGGCCCAAATCAAGTCAAGGTTTTCCTTACGGCTGCAACTTCCTTATCTCCAAGCAACTTTAATCTCACACTCACACTGATTATGACTTGTACACCAGTTCTCCTGAATTCTCATGTCACACACACACACACAAATCCAAAAAACAAAAACAAATCCCTTGCTTGAGTCCTACAATCACAGCAGCACCACAAGGAAGAGGAAATGAGCAGGGATGATAACTAGAACACACCGTACCTTTTTAAACATTAACCATTGTTCGGGTCTGTGGACCCAGCAGATGTGAGAATCAGTAATTCCATGCCAACAAACCTACCTATGGAAAATTTTAGACTTCCATGTTCTGCCTAGGTTTCTAAAATGATATCAAATCAAATCAAAAGCTATACACATATTTTTTTCCTGAAATATAAATGACTTATCTCTTATCTGAAATGACTTATCTCCTATCTGAAAATAACTCGAGCTGACCCGAGTCAGGAGCAGAAGATCAAAGTCATGTTGTCTGGCAGTGTTCAAGCTGGAATGACGTCATGCCGGCAGGACAGCCATATCGAAGGAGGTTGATTAGCAGGAACGCAGCAGTCTTTGCTGTTTACTGGCATAGCCTAAATACATAGGGGACATCATGGATTTTTGAAATTCATGGAGAACATTTTGTTACTCTCCTGATTATATTCTGTGAATGTGAATCAACAAGCATCTAAAGGATTCTGTTAGAAATTAGATGGCTTAAGCCAGGTGCTGATCGCTCACATCTATAATCCTAACTACTCAAGAGGCTGAGATTTGAGGATTGTAGTTTGGAGCTAACCTGGGCAGGAAATTCCCAAGAGACTCTTATCCAATTAACCACTCAAAAGCCAGAAGTAGAGCAGTGGCTCAAAGTGGTAGAGTGCTAGCCTTGAGTGCAAAAACTCAGGAACAGAGGTAAAGCTCCAGGGACGACAAAAAAGCAAAGATTACTCTTTTATTGAATACTTACTAGATGCCAAGTTCAGTGCTTTAGCTCATAAGACATGGCACTTTTATTATAGTACCTCTCAAGGTGAATCAAAAGATACATAAGCATCACTCTCCTTTACATGACTACAGTCTTCTAAGTACAGGGCCAAATCTTACTCACTTAGGAATCTTAGCACACTGCACAAGTACTCAATAAATAAAAGTCTTGCCGGGCGCTGGTGGCTCACGCCTGTAATCCTAGCTACTCAGGAGGTTGGGTTTTGGGATCGCGGTTCAAAGCCAGCCCGGGCAGGAAAGTCTGTGAGACTCCTATCTCCAATAAACCACCAGAAAACCGGAAGTGGCGCTGTAGCTCAAGTGGTAGAGCGCTCGCCTTGAGCTGAAGAGCTGAGGGACAGCGCCCAGGCCCAGAGTTCAAGCCCCACGACCGACAAAATAATAATAATAATAATAATAATAAATGAATAAATAAATAAAAGTCTTTTTCCTAAGCAAAAACAATGAGATATAACAAAATAATACTATTTCCAGGATCTTAAAACATTTATTATGGTAGTATTTTGACACTTAAATCTAACTGCAAAGTCTGGAAATAAACTAAATTCTAATTATAAGAGAATTGTTTAATACAATAACCATACATTCTATGTAATATACGTAATACAATAACCATATTCTATGTAATATTAGAGTGAGGCTAGAAATGAACATTTTGAGAGAAAATTTGTAATCTCTTGTGAAAATGGCAGGTGAAAGTGTCATAAATTGTATATGTGATTTCTTTGCAATTATGTTACAGTAGGAATATATTTATAGAGGTAGAAAAAGGGAAACCAGGATTTTGACAGCCGTGAAGGAAGAATAATTATGGAATTTTTGTTCTTTTTTTGTTTTTCACATTTTATATTATACTTTTATATTGAAAAGTTAAAAGAAAGATAAAATAGCCATAAAATAAAACATAGGTGACTCACACCTATGTTTCTGTGTACTCATGAGGCTGAGATTGTAAGGATCACACTGTCAGTCCAGTCCAGGCAAAAACATTTGTGAGGTCCCCATCTCAATCAAAAAATCTAGGCATGTTGGAATATACCTGTAATTCCAGTTATGGGGAAAAATAGGGGGATCACAGTCCAGGTCATCTCAGGCAAAAAAAAAAGTGAGACCTTATCTCAAAAGGAAGGTTTGGAGACATGGTTGTGGTTCAAACGGTAGATTATGTGCCCTGTAATGTCCTAAATTCAAATCCCAGTATTACCCGAAAAAAGAAAGAAAGAAAAGCAAGGGAAGGGAGGAATAAAAAAGAAAGAAAGAAAATAAGAAAGAATGCAACATTAATGTTATTGTTTTTAGTTAATGAGTTCATATTTATTTGGCTAATCCTCAGGTCTTCAATTTCACGCTTTTCATAATTTTGTATAACTCTTGTATTTCAAAGTTTTTACAAGGGCCTGGCGCTGGTGGCTCACTCCTAGCTACTCAGGAGGCTGAGATCTGAGGATCATGGTTCAAAGCCAACCCCTCCTCCCTCCTACCCCCCACCCCCCGCAGGAAAATCCATGACCCTCTTATCTCCAGTTAACCACCAGAAAACCAGAAGTGGCGCTGTGGCTCAAGTGGTAGAGCACTTGCCTTAAGCTGAAGAGCTGAGGGACAGCGCATAGGCCCAGAGTTCAATCCCCACAACCGATCAAAAAATAAAAATAAAAAGTTTTCGCAAGGGCTGAGGATGAAACTCTGTAGTAGAGAACACACTTAGCATGGTAAAGGCCCTGAGTTCACTCCCCAGAACTCCCAACAAAAAAGTTTTCTAAAATAGTGTAATGAAGGCTACCCAATAATAAAAGCATTAAAGCTCATATATTTCCCCTTCATGGTTTAGAAGACACCTTCCCATCAAATATAGAAAGAGCTCTATGATACTGCTCAGATCGTGTTTGCTCTAAATGATGGGTTACTTGACAGGTGTCACAATGCAGACTTCGAATAGTAAAAGTGTGGTCCTTTCACTTGAATGCTGGCTTGGTTTACAGAGACGCAGAACCTTTCTCATATCAGTTCAGTGTAAACTGTATCATTTCATAGGCCACACTGTTAGGTCCAGTGTAACAGATACATTTGATCCACTTCCCCTTACAGAAACATTCATCGTGAAGGCAGCTGTCATTCAGAAATACAAATGGTGTCTATCTTGGGGGAGCATTTTCTGTCCCTGCGAGGGTTTCCTGTAGGAATTTCCCCAGCTTTTTCATCTCCAGACTCTCTATAGTGAGGGATTCTCTGTTTACCTGTCTGGCTACCTGTTCTTTTGCCTCTGCATTCCCCACTGCTCTTAGCCTTCTGAGATATCTTGCATCTTGCTGGCTTGTTCCCACAGTTGGGAGATTCACTGCTGTCCTATCATTCAAGTCCTAGTATAAGTAGCCAGTCTGTCTTGTTTTAAACAAATCTTCTTTTAGTATATCTATTTTGCATAGCTCCTGGGTTCAATTACTCTTAATTGACTGGCCCAAGAGCCATCCAGACTATTTCTAGTGGGGGGGGGGGGAAATTGGACATTTCCACCAAATAACAGCAAAATACTGATAAAAAGAGTGTATATCCTAAAAGAGCATTACATTCTTGATTCTGCACAAATCGAGACAAATCCCAGGATTAATAATAAATGAATGAGAAGAATTCCTAATCCTATTAAAAGCGCTAATCTCATGAGAACAGAGAGAAACTTTTGTGGAAAGCCCTAAGCTGCCTGGGCTGTGCCTACTCTGTGTCCTGGATCTATGGGAAGGGGGAGGGGAAGAGGTGCATTTGTTAAGCACATACTGTATTCCAGACGATGGAAAAGGGGATCTCACATAACTCAATGAAGTGAGTTCTCACAGCAATCCCTCAAGGATCTTTATTCCTGCTGGAAAATTTGAAGACTGGTTGGTTTACATAGCCAGGAAATAGAGAGTTAGAAGCAGAATCTTGAATTCGGGGTGTTAAGAGGCCAAAGTCTGCTGTGATCTTTCATTATGGCAGTCTGTAGAACTTGGTTAGAAAGGTGATAGCGATGATGTTTCAGGTTCTTAAAGGTCAAAAGGCAAGGTACAGGTCATCTCAGAGGCTGCTGGCTCCTGCTGTCACAGGCCCGAGCACCCACACCTACACTGACTGTATCTCATATATTTGCGATGAAAAAGCATGTTATCCCTGACTGACTCCAGGAAGTCTTTGCTGCCTCAATCAGAATTTGATGGCCTCTGCCCTCATACTAACTGATCTTGTGTCACATGAGCCAGGGGCTGGCTCAACGCCTACACGATTCTCCAGGAGAATCTGAGGATCAATGGAACCATTCTCTATCTCGAACTAATTGCCTTTATTAGAAATTCCACTATTATAAAAATCACTCCTCAGCACCTTCCTTTCCCTTTCCAAACGATCCCACTGAAACCCTTTACAAGATAACACTTGAAGCAATACCTACCACCCTGGCAGGAGGCTGCGGGCAAGGCACATAGGCCAGGTGCTCACGGTGAGGTAGAGAAATTCTTATTACATTACTTCTTGTCTTATGTTTTCCTTTTGGTAAATGATGATGATGATGATGATGAGAGACTGGAACAGGGTTTAAAACTGGCCATAAAGTGAAACTTTATATGAATTCAACTTACTGACTTTTTGCAGAACCACGAGTCAATGTACATTTGGACATTTATTATTGAGTAAACCAAAAAATCGAATAGTTTGTTATCAAAATATTGTGAAACTTCAGAAAAGATGTCTGTACAGTCTATGTGTAGCTAGTCTATTGTCAACATGTTACCTGGGTGTACATGTCAACACTAATCAACTCACATTGGCATTTTATCATATACTCTAGCCTGCACTGGGATCTGATTTCCTTAAATTTTCACCCCCCTAATGTCCTTTGCTGTTCTAAGATCCCCTCCAGAATTCCACATTTCTCTTAGCTGTCATGCCTCTTTAGAGCCCTCGGGACTGGGACAGTATTTCGGGCTTCCCTTGTTTGAGATGACCTTGAGGAACCCTAGTGAGGTCAGCTGTAGAATGTTTTCCCATATGGCTTCTCAGCCATTTTTCTCAGGGTTAGACAGGGGTTATGGGTTTTTGGAAGGGCAACTTCACAGGTGACGTGCTTTTCTCATCACATCATACCAAGTGTTCGTGACTGATCACTGTTGCCCTAACATTGCTTTCTAAAGAAAATAAATCATGGGAGAAGTCAATCAAAGCCAGAACTGGGCTTGTATATTTTCTCAAAACAATTGAACTGGCACAAAATCAGATTGCCAAAGTACCTTGAAGCAAATGCTGTTTTACTTAGTCAAAATCCCTGGATGTAAGATTTTATGCAAGCTCCTTTACAGAAAACATTTGGAGTTCCTTAGAGGAAAAACGCTGTCTTAAATATAGAATAAAGATGCTATGTATGAAACACTTTACTGAACTGAGAGCAAGCGAATGTTCAGTCATTACACAACATCAGCTGTGGAACTCTGCTTGTTCAACCTCCAGATCCAAAATCCCCAGAAGACAATATTAGCAATGAAGCAGACTTTCACATTTCCTGCCTTCCCTGAATTTATAACATTTCCAAATGGCTGAGCTGCTCCTAGGAGCCTGTTCCATTCAATACCTTGTAGGGAAAGCACTGGCAGAATTGCTTCTCATTTGTTGCATAAGAACATCATCTTCATTTCAGTGATTTAACCCTGATTAAATTTAGCTGCCAGCCTTTAAAGCTCTCTGAGAAGCATTCCACGGGAAGAGGCAAACCAGCAGGTTCTCTGCCCTCCTTTCCCTCCTGCCTTCTTGCAAGCTCCTTTCCAAGCACCTGGGCCACACTTCAATGAGAGAGCAATCCTGTGCCAGGCTAGTGTCTGGTTTGAATGGATCTTCCCCATCTTCAAACCTACTGGGGAAATTTGAAGAGGGGGGTGCTCCTCTCAATTGCCAGGCATTTTTTTTTGCAACATTCTAGTTTAAATTGCTTTCTTTTTATTTTCTTGCTTCTCAGGTAAATGTAACCCGTGGATTTTGTTTTGTGTTTTTATTTTTATGTTTGAAAATAGGGGTGCATGGCAGGAGGAAGAGGGAGGTGAGGTTCTTGCCATGTGTGCTTTGTAGGCCAAGCCATCTTGTATTTTTCCTCTTTCTATTTTGGTTCTGCCCTCTCCAACCCTGTCACTGAATGTTCAAGGTTAAACTCTAGGACTTGTGTGTGTTTTGCACTGCTTTGCTGCCATTAGAGTGAGGGCAGGTTGAGGGCGTGAGAATGGGTACAGTTGTGTGGCCACTTTTCCCTAGGGAGTATAGAGCAGGCTCATCTGGGATGGGGGACACACATGGTTCCCCAAAACTTTGCCCATACCTCTTTGGATTGGTAGTCACTCCCAAGGGTCTCACGGATACAAATTCTGTGTTAGGGTTTTTTATTGCCTGCTCTCTGGAACTCAATAACCGGAAAACTAAGTAGAACAAGTGAATGGCCTAAAATAAGAGCTTTTGTGAGTCCGTGACGTAGGTGATAGGGAGAGACCACTCTCTTCCACTTGCTCAGCATCCTGAAAGAGAGTAGAAGGCAGCATTTTGTAACCAGGTCCATATGTTCCAGGCTTGAGTGTACAATCACCCACTACTTTGATCTTCATTGAGCTTGTCCATTTACAGCTAGATAAATAACTTTAATACTAAGCACAGCTTTCCTGAAGAAAATGATTTAAAAATTAAATAAATAAGAAAAAAATAATGTCTTATGGTTCCAGAAGCATAGGGCTTTAGATCAATAGGGTTAATCTTGTAGAAACAATCAATATTAAACCTTTTTCATTGAGACAAGGAGTTTTGTATTGGCCAGTTCAGATTTGGGAATGAGAAGAAATTTTCTTGGAGCTAAAAATGTTTCCTTTAGAGCTAATGGGTTGTTAGCATTTGATGTGGTTTATTGAGCTCTTGAAAAAAGAAAAGAATAACCATCGAAACAATAAAAGTAATGAAACCTGAACTGTCACCATCAGCATATTATCACAGTTAACTTCCTGCTTATGAATTTTTGAAAGATGACTCCCTTGAAAGCTTGAGACAAATACACTATTATGATAATCACTCTCCAACTTCACTTGTATCAGAAGACCCAGGTGAAATGGTGACTGACTCCTACTAAAATATGGCTGTTTTTTTATTAGAAATGTTACCACTGAGTAGATAACTTCACCACTGGGTTTGAGAGTACAAGTCTGTCAAGATTCCATTCTACACAACATGGATAGTCCCTACTTTATGTCTCTGAAGCTATTCCTTTATAAATGCAGAGGCAGATACCAAAAGACCCATCCTAGCATCTCTCCAGCTGGAAGAAAGAATGTAAAAACAAGATTTATTCAAATGCTGGAATTTCACCATAACATGTTTTTTTTTGTTTGTTTTTTTGTTTTTTTTTTTTGTTGGCCGTGGGCTTGAACTCTGGGCCTGGGTGCTGTCCCTCAGCTCTTCAGCTCAAGGCGAGCGCTCTACCACTTGAGCTACAACGCCACTTCCGGTTTTCTGGTGGTTTATTGGAGATAGGAGTCTCACGGTCTCTCCTGCCCGGGCTGGCTTTGAACCGCGATCCTCAGATCTCAGCCTCCTGAGTAGCTAGGATTATAGGCGTGAGCCACCAGCGCCTGGCTTGTAACATGTCTTAACCTGATAGATAGGACCTGTGTGCTTTTGTGTCTAAAAGAAAGAGATGAACTAAAGTCTAACTCCAGTTAAAACATTGACTAGGAAAGAGAATTCCCAGTTAGCTATCTCTGGCTTCAATCTATCACTATGTAGCTATAGGAAAATTAGTTAACATTTAGGAGCTTCAATTTCCTCATCTGTAAAGTGGATATAATAACAGCACCTTATTGAAAAGGCAAGGTTAAAGGGTGATATCATTATACATAATCCTTAGCATATAGCCTAGTTGATAGTAGATGTTAGATAAATGCTAGCTTTCATTAATAGAGTCCACGTTTACTATAGGAAAATTAATTTACATATAGTTTCCATCCTGTTGTCACAAAATAGATCCATTTTATAAGGATGACTCAAGCAAATGGGGCTTGGAAAATAGGATTCTTACAACTATAGAGGCTCATGTTATAAACATGACATTTGTCTTCCTACTTCTAATATGTTTGATGCAAAATGACAATTATTTATGCTATGTCCTCTCTTGATTATTTCCCATGAACCTAAGGAACAAGTGCTACTGGAAACATGTTTCTTTCCTGAATGGTCTCTGAGCCAGGACAGAAAAAAAAAAAAAAAAAGGAGGAGTAGAACAGTTTGACAAATGATGGCAGCAAATTACAGGGGTAGTACATACATTATGAGGTGTGCACCTGTTGGGGGAATATTCTGTTTCCCAACCAGAATAGTATATCTCACCCCACTCAGCCCCACAGTATCAGAGCTGTTCTGCCAGATGGAAAAGATGGAGATAAGTTGGGTAGAAGGTAGAGATGAGGGTTGTGGTGTTGATTAAGGAAGGGGAAGCGCTGTCTTCTAGGCATTTAGCAAGTCATTTGAGCTTCTGTTTTCCTATTTGTAAGTCAGAATTGTAGCTGCTCCAGAATTTTTCTTAGGGACCAAATAAAATTCTGGGCAAGAGGGTGCTCTGCACATTCATCGAACATTCCACAGTTGCAAATTACTTAATAAAATGCCCCAAATGAGAAGAACAAAGAATACTAAAGCTAGTCCATAAAATAAAGGCTTTCCTGAAAGATTTTACTTCTTTGACCTTGTTTGAAATCAACAGTTGCTTTTTCTGATTTTCCTTTTCTGCAGTGTGTGTCTAACTAATTGGTATTCTATACAAATAATCCTTCTCACCAAGAAAGTAGAGCCATCAGAATCCCCAACCCATTCATTGTGGGCCAAGCAGATCTGTAAGCATCCTGTATGCTTCTGTCTCTCTCCTTTGAAATAGAAGCTTCTCAAAGGCGAGGATATTATATGCCTAATGTACCAGGACATCGTGCCTAGCCCTTAATAGCTACTCAATACATGTTTGTTGAATTAAAGGCTACACAGTTCACTTCACTATCCGAATGCTAAAGTGACATTGCCAGCAAAAACAAAACAAGAGGAAGAAGAGGAAATTTGAACAGATAGAGGACAGTGTTCTCTCCCATGCGTCCCTTCCTTCTTGTTTTTCTTCCTCTCCAACTTCTATGGGAGAAAGCTGGGTGTTGGTTATTTTCATTCTGAAAAGTATGAAAATAACATCCAAAGATGATGATATTCCAAGAGTATGAAGTGCAGTGACCTTGAGCTGGTGCTTCTCATAAAGTAAAATACAGCCTGACTCTTTCTTTGGTTGCTGCTACAAAGGAAGCAGTGGTTTGGGCTGACTTGAAGACTGCTGCCCAGATGAAAGAATGAGGACCTTCTGGAAAATGGAGGCTCCTGATGGAGGGTTGAGGTGATATTTTTTTAATGCCTGTTGATTTTACTTCAGTGGCTACTCCTCCATCATGATCGCTTAAGTAATTAAGGCCTCTTGTAAGACTGATGGAAAATTACCCCCCTCCACCAGCATCACTGACGTTTTTTATACAGTCCATGGAACCTGCTGGAATTTCATTGATAGAACTAGTCAGTCTGATCCTTAGAACCCAATTGACCCCTGGAAGACTGGCTCTAGCGCTCGTTTTCTCCCTCAGGTTGGTGTGGCTCCCACTCTATAAAGAGATGCCATAAAGCCAACATGTGGGAGAAGGGAAAATATGAGCTTGGTCCCTTAGTAAATGTTTGACCCAAATGACTCCTCCCTCCACTCCCCAGACTTTGACCTTTAGCTTTGCATGTTGGAGCTTGAAGCATGTGAGAAGTTATTTTAGTTGGAATTCTGGGATGTGGGTAGCAGAAGCTGATTCCGGATATGTTAAGCAAACAAAAAAATGTATTGGAAAGATCTTAAGGAGCTCACTGAGTAGACAAAGCAACTGAAGAGCATGCTTTATACCAAGACAAGAACAGCTTGGAATCCAAGTTTGGAAATGAATGTAGTCCTCTTTCCAATCATTCTCAGTCTCTGTGTCATTTACATGTGTGTTGGCCTTAAAATTGCAGGTGAAGCGCATCTGCTAGGCATAGCTTTGCTTTGGTCAGATATGCAACCTCTCTTTGTCTAGGATAGGGAGGAGTACTTGAACAGATAGTTTTTCCTGTAGGAGAAAAGTAGCTCCCCATAGACAAGCAAGTCTCTTTCTCTAACCTGTTGGGGTTTGGTGGCCTCCCTCTGTCAAGGGATACTGTGACTCAGGGCTACGGAGAAGTACGGAGGTGGAGTGTACCTACCTTCCATTTCTACCTCACACCTTCCTTTTCTTCCAGATTAGGAAACAGCATACCAGGGATTTCCACAGCAGGCTAGCACTGCTGCTCCTCTCCAGGAATGATCAGGGATATGTCTGTGAGGCTTAGAACTGTGGAGAAGAGGAGACATAGGGAAGAGGAGTGATATTGGAGGAAAGAATCACTAAGCTACTTTCACTTTTCCCCAAAACAACATGCCTTCGCCTTACTTTGAAATGAAGTTGAATTATATTTCTTCTGCAGCACTTTTAATTTCTGTCATTTATGCTTAAAAAAATGAATCTTTTCTTTCGCTAGGGAATCTATCCCAGGGTATTGAGTACACTAGGCAGGTGCTAGAGCACTAAGCTACATCCCCAACCCTTGTTTGTATGTTTAAGATGGGCTCTTACTATGCAGACTTGGATGATGTAAACTCTCTATGTGGCCCAGACTGGCCTTGAACTCAAGATCCTCCTTTTGCCTCTGGAGTGTTGGGATTCTAGGCATGAGACACTAAACTGGCTCTGTGATTTGTTTCAAATGTAAAGACAAAACAATGTACTATCAACGATGTTTCTTTCATTCCTTTCTCTAGAACTGACTATTTATTACTTCATATAGTATAACCAATTTAGCATATTCTCTTTTTTTATTAGACAGAGAATATAAATGTGCCACCAGAGCAGAGAACAATTCTCAGGCAGGCCCCCTTTTCCAGGCAATGTGTTCTTTTGCTGAGTTAGTGATAAACTAACAACCTGTAATACCCACAGTTTCATCAAATGTACCTACATGTAAAAAAAAATATAGCTACACTCACTAAGAGAGAAATCTCTTTTCAGTTAAATGTCATGCTTGCACAGATTCTACTTTGAGAAACAAGTCTGCTGTAGTTTTTAGACAATGTATGGGTTTATTTCTCCCTTCAACCCATTTGTTACAGACTTGGCAACTTTGATAGGTCTTACATAGTTTGTAGAAAGCTAAGAACTGATATGATTCTTGTTACAGTAGCCCAATCAGTTCATTCTGCTTTTTAATTTCTCAGTTCAAATTAAGTACTCTGGCATGCAAATTCCTGTCATGTCTCTCATGGTAAGTCACCAGTGCAGAACTGAGCAGAGCTCACTGGACACCTGTCACATGCCGAGCATTATGACAAGTGGTTTTTGCTTATGTTATTTCATTAACACTTCTAGTATCTTCAATGGACATTAAGTGTAACTCGAGATCCAGAGAGGTTCAAATAAAAGTATCCTGGCTAACGAAGTTAGTAATTGGTGGATTCCTACTGGAACTTATATCTATCTGATTTCAAAACACATTCTGTTACATCATGTCAGAGAAGATAAGGACTACCAAGAACTCCAAGAACATGTGGGTGCTGTAGTTCTTAAAGACTAAAATGATGCTGGAAAAGACAGATGAATGGGGGCCCAAAGCCAAAGGCTTGCCTTGTGCCCTCATGGTTCCCTTCAGGAGCAGCCAGAGGGTGAGCAGTGTGAGTGCTGCTCCTCAGCTCAGTGTTGGGAAGCTCCTGGTCAGAAGGCTGTGGCCTTGGGAGCCATGATTCAGTTCTGGAAGTTCATAGACTGGCCTAAACAAAGCTTCCTTTTCTGGCAACACTATTCACTGGCCAACCAATATTTATTGTATGTTTCTGAGTGCAGGGAGAGGCCAGATATTCAAAGATGTATAAGGTCTTAAGGAGTTCTTGCTTCAAGGACTTCACTGTCTATTGAGTGAGGGAGATGAATGCATGAGCTTGGCATAAACAAGATCAAATGCACTATGTATATTAGATGTTCCTTCTGTAATCAACAGATTGTAGTCATATGCTGACTTTTGACAACTCACTTGTCATCCATGCTGCCCTTATTTCCACTGGAAAGTCTGGAGAGGGCTAAATCTAGGTGCACTGAACAACTTCACTCATCCACAGTCACTTGTCAAACTGGGACAATGGTCACTCCCTAAAATGACAGAAAGACACAGTAAAATGGGGAAATGGTAGAATATGATTTGTCTGGAGGCCAGATGCTGATGACGCTACTGAATGGTTCCTGGATCTATCCCATCTTATGCCACCAGTCTCCATCCATTTCCAAGTCCTGCTAGCTGATAGAAATATTCCCCAAAACTTCCACTTGCTTTAATAGTGGAAGGACATGAAAAACAATCCAGTTGGTGAGCTACCATTATTGAGATAAGACTGAAAAGCAAGGACATTAGTCAGGGGGCTGGAGGGTATTGTAGTAATCCAGGAAAATGGTGGCAAGAGACCAAACTCACTGGCTGGAGAGTTAGAGAATGGAGGACAGAACCCAGAATCAGAGGAGATGGACCTGGCCTGTCTTAGTGATTACCGGATGCCCTAAGCCAGAAACACAGAAAACCAACATGAATCGTTTTTCAGTGAAAGAAAATAGGGCAGCTCCCCTGACCTCCTTTCCATTGCTTCTGACTTGGCATTGGTTTGGGCAGTATCTGCTTACTTGCTAAGGCATCTCCTTCCACCTCCACCATCCCAACCCTGTGTCATGCACATCACTTCCTCCTTAAAAAAAAAAAAAAAAGAAACAACTCCATTATCTAGGAAACTTGGCAAGGACCCCCACATTACTCTTTTTATCTTCTCTCTTAGTGCCCAGGGGTACATGTTCAAGTAGATTCTTGGAAACAGTCCTGGATAGCAAATAGCACTCCAGCATTAACAAGCACACTCTAGTGATGAGTGAGTGTCACAGGATACTTACTAAATTTGTGTTCCCATGGACATGATCACCTATGTGACCACAACCCACGCAGTTCACACAGCCCTGCCACACCTTCTCTATAGACACTCAAGGTGCTCTGTGCTCTCAGGTCTGCGGCTGCAGAGTAAAGGTATTCAAGGACTTGAAGTCATGTGGAAAGAATTCAGCAGTGCTCAGGCATACAGAACTGTCCTTCTACACTGTGTTTTCCCCTCAAAAGAAGTTCTTAAGGCAGGAGCTACTCATATGAGTAGCTCATAGACAGCTACTATGAGTAGCTCTATGAGTCAGAGCCTACTCTGCCCACTTGTCCTTACACCATGTCTTTCAAATCAATAAATACAATAACACCCAGAACCATAGCTTCTTATCTCCAAGAAAATAATCCAGTGGTGAAGTTGTACAAATCAGTAAACAAGCATCTGTAAGAACTAACAACTACACCCTCTGTAGGACGCTCTAAAAACCCTGGATTTGGAGAGCTCAATTTTGAGATGGAAATTTTGAGATACAAAAAAAAAATGACTTCAGCGATCTGATAAGGCTCTTCCTCTAGTTTGTCATCTTAGAAGATACCTTGGAAACAGTACTTAAAACCAAATCCCAAACCTAACACTTAAATGAAGATACTAGTGATACTTAGATTATCACTTAGGTGGTACATGGAATATTTTGGGGTAATCTTTTGAAAAATAAAAGCAAGGAAGTAACGTATTCCAGTAACTTTTGGAATCCCGGAATTTTCAAAATCAAGTTATTAAATAAGTATGTTGTCCAAGAAAGCAACCATCATGCTCTGGGCACTCAAAGGATGCAAGAACTCTTGACAAATGTCAACAAAAATGTCTCACCTACAGTTCTCACTCTGACTACTTTTGCTTGATGATGGGCACATTATGTTTGTTGCAGCTTGATCACCTGTGTTTCATTTCAAATAAAATGTCTTCTGTTTTCTGTGCCAACAAAACATACTTGATAGAAATACATCCAAGTCAAATTATACAGCTTCATCAGTTCTATGCAGTTTAAATTTAAGGAAACAAGAATTAGGATATTTTCAATGATGAAAAGGACTCCATTAAGCTGCCATAAATGTCAAAAGTTCCTGGCTATGCTAACACTTATGTAATTGTTCTGGAAACCCCACGCACCGGAATAGACCTACAACAAGACATGACTCACTGAATATTTCTATGCACATGCTCTGTCGCAAACGCTCTCCAGTTGGGATTTATTTTTTCAAAGACAAAATATGGTACTTCGAACCAAAAAGTTCTTTTCTGTGATTTTTTGTGAAGAGTTCTGATGCCTCCCAGAAGCATTAGAAGATGCTGCCATTTTCATTCATAAAGCAGCCAGATGGGCAAGCACTGAAACAGGTTGAAACTTTGCAAGTCTTCCTGAAAAATAACAAAAACAGAGAACATGTGGGCTCTCAAATTTCCAACTGGTCTTCATTTCCTCATGACTTTCTTCCCAAGTTTGTTTAAAAAAAAACACAAAAAACAAAAAACAGTTGTGGCTGGTATACTGACCTCCTGGATCAATGCTAAGGAAAATGATATCTTCCATGAAATATTGACTGCACATGCATAGCATGCCGATGACTGGAGGGTCATTGGGAACATACTCTCTAATGGCTTTTATTGAGGCCAAATGCATATGGCATCCTGATATCTTAGATTCCCCAAAGTACATATTGGCTACAATGTCTAAGACAAAGGGTGTGCATTTTTCATTAGCAATATTCAAAATGGAGCTCAGGAATCCCATCAGTGGTGAGACAGACCAGATTTGGCAAGACAGTACCACACAAAGCTGAATCCAGTTCTAGCTGGAAATGTGTTTCTGGACAGTATCAAGGGTACTTATCCATTTGGTCATCAGAAACTTGCAACCCAAAGTCACCCATTTGTATTCTACCTGCAGAAGGTTGAAGAGGAGGCATCTGGAAAGCAATAAATAGCCATCAGTGCACAAACCAGCCCTGACTACAGTCCCATAGTGGAGTTCAAGGATCTGGAGGGCCCCAAGCTTTAGGGAGAATGGCTTAAAAAGAGGCAACATTCAAGTCTAGGAGAAACTTAGAGGTAGACTATAAAAGGAACAAGGCAACAAACCAAATGGGCCTGGGCGTAGTGGCACACATGTGAAATGCCATCTTCTCACGCTGGGAGGCAGAGGTAAGAGGATCAAAGTTCAGTGACCCACACAGGCATAAGCGTGAGACCAAGACAGGTTCAAGGGTTCACTTCTGTAACACCAGAGAAGGCAGAAAATCTCATGGCTGTAATCCTGGTTACTCAACAGGCAGAGATAGAAGGACTATGGCTTAATGCTAGCTTAGGCAAAATATGAATGAACCTCATCTCAATAAAAGCTGGCGTGGTGGTACATGCCTACGATCCCATCTGTGTGGGAAGGCAAAAGGTTCCCAGTCCATGTCTGGCCTTTAGGAAAAACTAAACCAACCAACACCAAACAACAACAACAAAAATCCACATAGCCCCAACTTGAGGTATGATGCAAGGAAAGCAAAATGCTTGCCCAGTAAATGTGAGGCCCTGAGTTCAAACCCCAGTGCTGCCAAAAACAAACAAACAAAAACCCAATTATAGAATTGGGACACACAATAAAACCTGTGACAGAAATCAAGTGGAACCCTCACAGCTGGCAGTGAAGCTGGAGTTCAGAACTGAAACTGGGGCCCAGATGACTTGATACTGAGTGAAAGGAACTGCTTAGGTTTCCTGGGGCTCAGAGCAGATGGCCAGCACCTGTGACAGGACTGAGCTGCTGGTGGGTCTCTGTCATCCCAACCAGAGATTGAGCCCAGGCTTAGAAATAAGGGGAAGGTACCAAACAGAAAGGCCAAATGCCACCCACAGTAAAGTCCTTCTGGTTCCATTCCCCCCCCCTCTTTCCCTCCATCCCCCGCCCCCTTACCCCAACTTCATCCATTTCTTGCAAGCTGGTTTTCTTACCTGGAATTTCCCAGCTCAGATTTTTGGGTTAAGCATCCTACAGGATCATGTTTAAAAAGCATCTTCTTGCCTGGAACCAGTGGCTCACATGAGGCCTGTAATCCTAGTTATTCTGGAAGCTGAGATCTGAGTATTGCAGTTTGAACCCAGCCTGGGAAGTAGACTGTGAGACCTTTATCTCCAATTAACCACCAAGAAACTGGAAGTGGAGCTGTGGCTCAAAGTGATAGAGTGCTACCCTTGAGCAAAAGAGCTCTGGGGACAGCACCCAGGCCCAGGTAATAGAGCTCTAGCCTTGAGTAAAAAAGCTAAGGGACAGTACCCAGGCCCTGAGTCCAAGCCCAGTACATGCACGTACGTGCGCGCGCACGTGCACACACACACACATGCACACACCACACACACACACACACACACATAGAGCATCTTCTGTAGTAAATAAGCCATCTCAGGTTCTTCAGTTCTTGGAGTATTTTATACTTCATCTTTTTGATGATGACATTGAATATACTTTATCCCGCCTAGTTTTTCTTCATATGTCTCCCAGCCTGAGCTTTACATTTCTGTCCATAGAGCCTTGACATCTCTGGAGTCTAACATAGCACCAGCATGGAATGTAATCTCCAGAATGTTTCATAATAAATAAATGAATGCAGTAATGGAATGGACAAACATTCATTGCAAATCCATTTATTAAATGAAAACCTGTGCGCCAATTAACAGGTTAGTCAATCTATATTGAACTGAAGTACAAAATAACAGTATGTGTATATTACTGATTGTTCTGAGCTCTGTGCGTAGTCCTTTTTATAGATTATCTTATCTCACTAGATAGCAAGCCAAGTGCTGTTCTAATACCCATTTAAAGATGAGAGAATGGAGTCTTGAAGAGCTGGTCTGGTCTGGGATCTGTATGGTCTCTTCAATGATAGCATCCCTTGTTTATCTGGCTTTCCCTTGCCATGTGGGACACGGTCCCTGTTCGTGTGGAGTTAGGGGTGTTCAGGCTCTGCTTGTGTCTCTCTCCCATCCTTGTCCCTTGTGCCTTGGGTTAGTGAGATCGTATGTCCCATGCAGTCATACCGACAGATCTCCACATTTGCCTTTCCTTCAGCCATCCTAGAACTCACCGGAGGCTCCCAATCTCCTTTACCTTGTGAGCCTTAAAATGTGGAACATGGCACAAATAGAACCAAAATTACAAGAATTAAAAAAAAAAAGCAGAGGGAAGGAAAAAAAGGAGGGAAGGAGGGAGGGAAGAACAAAGGAAAGAAAGGTAGAAGGAGAGAAGAGATAAAGAAATTTCTGCCATCTATCTTATTTTGAGGTGCACTAAAATCCCCAGAGGCGTAACAATTGTCTAGTGTCTCAGAATCCGGAAGTAGAGCCTGACTGTGAACTGAGACTCATAGCTCCAATGTGATGCCGTTCAATGCCTACCAAGTGCCTCATCATGGACATACTCCTACTCTCCACGCACTGCACATGGACAACAATACTGTTTGGTGTCAGGGACAGGATCCCTGTTTAGGGTTTCCTTACAGGGCCACTTGGATATTTGTAACATCATTTACTGGTCATCTAAAAGTATCAATATAGGAAAAGGCTCATGGGCAGCTGACAAGAAGCATATACTTCTGTCATGCACCAAAGACCTTATAGGACCTTCTAAGCAGTCATTTTTCACCTTTGTGTGACATTCTTTTGGTCTGCTTTCTGAACAAACAACAACAACAACAACTCACAAAGATTCCATTCATTGGTACAAAAGATTTGGTAACACAACAGAAGCCATCCATCTACAATGGTGGGAGAGAGGGTCTACACCTGAACAATCTAGAATCTCTTGACCTCCTCTTCTCTCCCCTTTTCCTCTTTCGTAGCTTGTGTGCTCATAGTTTACGTGCAGCCAGTTTGGATGACTTGTTCACAGACGCTAACCTGTTGAGATAATGCTCTGCTAGGAGACATGAGGCCTTGTCTTCATCCCTCACTGTTTGCTTTGTGAAATTCCAGACTGTTTAATCTGCTCTACCTCATCCTAATAACTCCAGATTCCACTTTTCTTAATGACTTTCCCCTCCTCAAAATGCCTACACAGTTATCTTTGAAGAAGGCCAAAAAGCATAGATGAATCATTTGCAGGAAATGGGGAGGGGGGGAAATGTGTGGTTGGAACCGCAGATGGCTGAACGTGTGGGCACATAGCTGCCTCTGTTGTTCCACCACCGTGTGGAGACGAGTCCTCTGGAAGTGTGTATTCATTCCTGGGTGGGGGCTGCATCCGCTCTGCTCTCAGGTACTAACATGTAAATCCACATCCGCTCACATTCTTCTCAGACATCTTAAATCCCAGGCTCAGGCCCACGATAGACTACTTATTCTCTCCTTGAAGTTTTGACGGTAGATCTCCTAAAGATAAAGGGATAAACTACTTTCAGTTAATGGCAACAGAATTTCTCCTGTAGGATAACCAAGTGAAAGCTCTTGTGTGCCACACTGGCAAGCTCTCTAGACCCATAAAAGGCCGGCAGGTGTTTAGGGAAAAAAACGAGGGGAGACACTGTGTTCAGGTAAAAGTATGTTATGCAGAAACACACAAATCCTTCTTCCTAGGAATGGAAAGGACATAAGATAATGTTGTCTTACAGTCCTGGAGCAAAGGACCCATGGATCGCTCCCTAAACGTAGCTTCCTGATGTATGTGTGGAGCCAACGCTAACCATGGTCATTTCATTTCAATCACTGAAAAATAGATTTCTAGCATCTGACACAAGGATGTTAAGTTTGAAAGATGATACTTTTTCCAGGTTTGCATCCACTTAACTTTCCAGGTCAGTTCCACCTAACTTTCCACGTATCATCTGGATGTGTAGGCTAGGAAAAGTATTTTGTTATTTTATTTTCATAGATCAAAGCTCATTTTATTGACAGAGCCTCTTCCACTTGTTTCTCCCTGCTTCCTTCACCACCAGCTGCCTTCCAAATCTATACCAAAGCACCTGAATACGCAGGGAAGTGTCTCTCATATTCTCCATAGGGCAGTGGGTGTTTTGGTAAAAATATATATCTAGAAATTGAGATACATTTCTTAGCACAAATATGACATATGACTTGGAAATAAAGCACTGTAGCTAAGAACATTTTTTCTTAGTGAAAACTCCTTTGAAAATTACCATTAATAACAAACATCATCGGATGAAGAGTAAACTCAGTCCAGATATCTGTGTGATGTGTACCATAAAATATATTTCAGGCAATCATAAATCTTGTTAATCATAGAATTTCTACCCCATACCTGTTATGATTTGGTGACTTTTTCTCTGAAAAGCTTTCATATTAATCTCTACAAAAGTATTAATCCTTGGATTTATTTATTTTATTTATTTATTTTTCACCATTCCTGGGGCTTGAACTCAGGGCCTGGGCACTGTCACTGGCTTCTTTGGCTCAACGCTAGCACTTTACCACTTGAGCTACAGCACCACTTCTGGCTTTTTCTGTGTATGTGGTATTGAACAATCAAACCTAGGGCTTCATGTACTCTACCACTAAGCCACCTTCCCAACTAAACCAGACTGATGTTTATGCTTCTCAAGAGTTCCTTGCTATACCTGACACCTCGACCCTTGCCATGTCTCAGCCTCTTTCTAAAGAGATCAGAGGCATGTAGTCAGCCTTCCTCAGGAAGAGGGGGCTTTGGGAAAAACATGTCTTACTGGCTACAACAGAAACCTCAGTGACTTAAGAACCTAAGTCCAACTTAATAAGTCTCACATATTTTATGCTTTAGGGTTGCCTTCCTCCCTCCTATTCCAAAGCAGTTCAGTGAGATGAGGAATCAAAGTAGTTCTTCCACCCTCTCCCTTAGATGGGGTAACAATTCAAAAGTGCAGGAGAGTTAAATTCTGGATCAAGGAAGGAGAAGACAGGAAGATCATCACCTTCCCCTTCCTCTACTGCCCCTTCTCACTAGGGACCCTTGCCTCCCAATGGATTGTCAGCTTGACTTTCTGGACTTAGCAACTAGCTGTGTTTCTCTGTGGAGTTTGACCAGTTCCTTAACACAACACCTCATATTTGCATTCCTTCCTGTTTTGCCTCACCTCACCCACACTCACTTTTATAGCCATGGGATCTCACTTCCGAACATAGCCTTAGCAAGTCATCTACGCATCTTTTCCTCAAGTTTTATTTTCCTGGGAATTTGACTAAGTTTACAACACACACACACACACACACAAACACACACAAAATTTTCAATTTGCCTTTTTATCTACGGTCTTTTTCCTCCACAGCACAGATAAAGACTTACCATTCTTACTAAGTAAGGTTCACTAGAGTTGCTCTAGTGAAATGTTGCTGTGTTAAGGATATGGTCTTCTTTCTTGGGAGTTTAATCTCACCAGAATAAAATTGAATGATGGCTAAGAATACAGTATGTGTGGGTTCAGGTCCCAGCACCAAAATAAAAGTAAAATGAAATATGATTGTATGTCGTAGTTATTTTCTTGGATTGGTTGTTTCTGCCCAGTATGGCACGCGTAGTTTTTCCTATTTACAGCCTACCTCCTGCAGGAATTTACAAATCATCTTATCGTCTGCTTTGCTGCTGTGGCCTTCTTGTATCCTTGCACTCATTTTACATTCAGTGAATTTCAGATATTGATCAAAGATAAAGTTATTCAAACTAATATTCAAAGCCTTCTGCTTCAGGATATCCTATTTTGTGTAAAATATGTATCCATTAATCATCAGCTGAGGAATATTAGCAGCCAAGAAAAAGGATATTTACAGATTGTAAACAGATATTTTTGTTTTGTTTTGTTTTTGTTCGTAGGGCCTGAACTCTGGGCCTGGGCACTGTCCCTCAGCTCTTCACTCAAGGCTAGTGTCCTACCATTTGAGCCACAGCGCCACTTGCAGCTTTTTTTCTGCTTATGTGGTGTTGAGAAATCGAACCCAGGGCCTCATGCAAGCACTCTACCGCCAAGCCAACTTCCCAGCCCTAAATAGATACTTTTAAACAATCTCAGACTGAGAAAGAAGCAACAGGGATTTTCCCACTTCTTTCTTTCTTTTTTTGTCAGTTGTAGGGCTTGAACTCTGGGCCTGGGCGCTGTCCCTCAGCTCTTCACCTCAAGCCGAGCGCTCTACCGCTTGAGCCACAGCACCACTTCTGGTTTTCTAGTGGTTTATTGGAAATAAGAGTCTCATGGACTTTCCTGCCTGGGCTGGCTTTGAACTGTGATCCTCATAATCTCAGCCTCCTGAGTAGCTAGGATTACAGGCAAGAGCCACTGGCAACTGGCTCACTTCTTTAATGAGCAAGATAATATCTTCTTATGGAAGGAAACAGAAGAGAATAAAGGCTTTTAGAGAGTTAGTAATATCACAATTAAAACCATCATATTAATAAGATGAAATCTCTCTGAAACTTTGCATAGTCTCTGACCAAAAAAAAGCATTTACAACAAATATCTCTGCTTGTGTTAAAATAAAAACAAACAAAACCCAGGATTCTCTGACTCTTTGGGCCTAAGGAGTGAGGACAATTTTATGTAGATTTGGCATGAATAGAGAAGGAAAAGTCAGGAGCTGGCGTGGAGCTTAGTGCTATAGCACTTGCATAACATGCATCCTAGGCTCTATCTCTGGCACTACAAAACTAAACATTTATTCAAAGAATGCTTGAAGAGAATCCAGGGCTGTTGTTGGTGGTGGTGGTGGTGGTTGGCTGGTTTTTTTTTTGTGAGACATAAATGTTGATTAATGGTATTTAAGTCCATTATTTATAGTGAGTTTAATGTTATGTATGTTAATTTTATGTATTGAAAGATAAAGTAAAAAAATATTAAAAACTCACTTTAAAGAATGTAAATAGCCAATAGAAAGTAACTTAAAATATTCTTTATACATAAATGCTCAAGTGACTTCAAATTTTTAAAAATTGTTATTATAAAAGTGATGTGCATAAGAGTTACAGTAACAGAAGTTAAGTAAAGAGTACACTTCTTTTTGGACAATGTCCCTTTCCCTCACTCTCTCTCCCAGGTTTCCTTTCCCATTCTCACTCACAAGTTGTTTAATTCCTTTTCAACACTGCTGATTTTGCTCACCACCCTCCCTCCCGCCCAGCGATTCTTAATAAGGCAATGTCAGGTTGTCATGAGAGATCAATATTCCTCTATCAGGTTAGCACTCAGTCAGCTAAGGTATAGAGAAATACATGACTAGTAGGAATGCAAATTACTGCTGTCTGTGAAAAGGCACTGGGGTGATGCTGATCAGAACTACAAACTCATTTTGATCAAACAACTCCACATTAAGAAGTTATTCTATAGGTGTAATCATGCACAATATGAATTCCTGTGTAAAAACCCTATCGCAGCCATTGCTTGCAAGAGCAGAAGAGATTATGGTTGAATGAATAAATTATGTTATACTTTATTACTTGGGAGGTTGAGGGGGGGATGTTGAGTTTCATGCAAACCTGGGCTACATAGTAAGACAGTGTTATACAAAGAAGGCAGAGAAGACTTTTATATAATTTATGGACAAAATATTTCTTTTTTTGGGGGGGGTCTGGTCGTGGGGCCTGAACTCTGGGCCTGGGCACTGTCCCTCAGCTCTTCAGCTCAAGGCTAGTGCTCTACCACTTGAGCCACAGCGCCACTTCCAGCTTTTTTCTTTTTGTTTATGTGGTGCTGAGGAATTGAACCCAGGGCCTCAGGCATGCAAGGCAAGCGCTCTACCACTGAGCCACCTTCCCAGCCCCTGGACAAAATATTTCTGTAGTTGCAAATCTCATGGCAGCAACATACAGAGGCAAATTAGTTACTTTTAGAGATTAAGTCAGAAACCTGAATGATCAAATAGCAACCCACATTAGTTTATTAACAGTTCTTTCTTATCAGCACAGCCATGTTTCTAGCAGTTTTCCTTGAGCTCTCTGCAGTAAAGGAATCTAACCAGTAACACGGAAGAAGGCATGCAAAGGCAGGCTGGGATCTGTGATTTCCAACCATCCTTAAAATAAGAACTAAGTTGTATAATGATTAAAGAAGCTTATTCTTCTGTACTTTCTAGTCTCCTGATTGCTTTGTGACAAATTACACCAGCAAGTTTTCCAAGAAATACATGATAACAGGAAACAAATGAATCAGAACAATTTTTCTGCACTAAAGCAAATATTTCCATTTGAAAGAACTAATCATTCATTACTTACATAAGTGTGCTAAGAAAGGAGCATACATTGTCTTCTATGTATGTATTCGTGATATGTCACCTCATTATATATCACTCTGTATCCGTTTATTTTTTGTACATAAAGTGAAGCAATTTGGAGTTTGTCACTGTAAAGTCAAATCATCCCTCCTGGGTTGTCTAATGATGTCAGTCATAAACTACAGCTGTCCTTTAACGCTGTCTTTAACGCTGTTACTGCTTTGATATATAACTGAATACTACCTTCCTAAGTTATCTATTAGATCACAGTTCTTCCTGGTTCTATGGTTCTCTCCTCTCCTCTCATTGTCTACTAGGGGTTACATCCAGAGTCTGGCACATGTGAAGCAATCACTCCACCACTTGAGCTATGCCTTTAGCCTTTTGTTTTGAAACAAGATTTCACATATATCTTTGCCAGAGCTGACCTCCAACTTGTAATTCTCCTGCTTCTATCTCTGAAGTAGCTGGGATTACAGGTGTGTGTCACCATATTTGGCTTTTACTTGTTAAATTCTTCAGGAGCCTATATCTAGTGATTTGTCTTTATGTATTTATTTTTGTCAGTTGCGGGGCCTGAACTCTGGGCCTGGGCACTGTCCCTCAGCTCTTCAGCTCAAGGCTAGCACTCTACCACTTGAGCCACAGCGCCATTTCCGGCTTTTTTCTTTTTTCTTATGTGGTGCTTAGGAATCGAACCCAGAGCCTCATGCATGCAAGGCAAGCACTCTACCACTGAGCCACCTTCTGAGCCACCTTTCCCAGCCACTGATTTGTCTTTTTAATCTCTTAGAATGTCTTGTGCCAATTCAATGTGACTATTGAGGATGGATTTTTTTTAATTAATATTTTTATTAAGGGATTTCAGTTCAGTGTTTTTGTTTATGTGTGCAATGCAGCTTGACCAATTTCACCTCTTCCATCACTCTGCTGGTGCCCTCTCTCCCAGCATTGCCGAGCCCCTCAGCGTACCTGGTTCCATTTGCTCATATGTATATTGCGTATATGACCATATGCTCATCACCCCTCCCCATTTGTCTGCCACTCCTTTTCCATTAAGCCTCATACTTCTCGGACAAAACATGTTTCAGCTTCCTGGTTTTCATTTTGTTAAACTCAGTTCAAAGGAAAGAATCCTCTTGTGGTTCAGGGGAGGAAAATGGGTTCCTAGTTATAGGAAAGGGCAAGGCAGTAGAGGAAAAAGGAATGGCCCTGTGCCCTTTGTTACATGGACAGACTATAAGCTTCACAGGTCAAAGTGCGACCTGAAAACCTTACGCCCAATTCTTCACTTAGATGATGAGTAAAACTTCTCATTCCTGCTACATTCAGGAATAGGAATGAGTAGCACTCCTTACACTTTTGTTCATAATGAAAACTAATGGGAGAACCGCCCTTTCTTTACAAACCCTTGCACTGCAAAAGGTGTTTGCAAGCAAGCATAATGCAATGGCATTTGCATTCTAGAGGCAATGGCACCTTGTATTAGAAATGCCACTTCTTAAGGGACTATTTAGCATTTCTGCAAAAGCTCCTTCCAAAGAGTTCTAATGCTTTGACTCAGTCTTCAATTTTTGTGTAGGTTTGAAAATTTTATAATAAACCCTTAGGAAGAGAAAGGCAGTTTCCTTTCCCCAAGAGGAATTATTGCAACTGGCATTTAGAATAACATTTTTCCTTTTTCCTGGCTCCAATTACAAACATCTCTTAGTACCTCTCTACATGAGGTAAGATAAGTATTCTGTCATCTTCTATTAATAGGGAAGGATTCTGAGTCACAGAAGGGCTAAGAGAGTTTTCTAGTCTTGGAAATAAGATGAAAAGCTAGCGCGTTGATTAATATCTTATTTTAGGAAGAAGACAACTTCTTTGTGTACCTGGACAATTGCACTCCCTTCTTAATGGGCTTTCCTCACCTCAGTTTCTTGCCTCCTATTTACCCTTTCTTACCAAAGTTATATTCTGATGACTTCTCTCTGCCTCAAAACAAGAATCCCAACCTCCTTAGCACAGCATACAAATCCCATTTCCAAGTCTCTAAACTATCTTTCCTTTATCCTTTTCCATTCTTTTCCTTCTACACAGTCAAACTGCACTTCAGTAGTCAGGCATGTCCTGCCTCCACACCTTGGTTAACGCCATCTGTCTCTTGTTTAGGATGCCTTTTTCCCCCATCCTTTGGTGTTATGGTTTGAATAGTGATTGTTCTCCAAGGTCACATGTTAGAGGCTTGGTCACCAACTATAGCAATATTGGGAGACAGCAGAATCTTTAGAAGGTGGGACCTAGTTGGAGGAAGTTAGGTAATTGGATCAGTCTTGTGAAAGGAATATTGGAACCTGGCCTCTTTCCCACTCTTTCTCTTTGCTTCCTGACTACCATGGTATGAGTGGCTTCCTGTGCCACGTGCTTTCCCTTCATATTCTGTCTCACTGCAGGCCCCAAAGCAAGAAAGCCAGCTGCCATGGGCTGTAAGCCTAAAAGAATATTCATTACTTCTTCCTTTTCTTGTGTGTGCCAGTACTAAGGCTTGAACTCCTGGCTTGGGTCTGTCCCTTAGCTCTTTTGCTCAAGGCTAGCACTTTACGACTTGAGCAACAGCTTCACTTCTGGCTTTTTTGGTGGTTTATTGAAGAGAAGAACCTTATGGACTTTCCTGCCTGTTGGCCCAGTAGCCTTTCCTCTCATAGCTTAACATGCATCTTTCCTAGGCAACAGCACTGCCTGAGCTAGCTTCACACTGTAATCCTCAGATCTCAGCCTCCCGATTAGCTAGAATTACAGGCAGGTGCCACTGGCTGAATCTTTTCTTCTTTAAATTGATTTTTTCTCAGTTATAGCAATGGAAAGCTAGCTAACAATATGTCAGGATGGGAAGGAGAGATTACAGGATTCTTTCAATATCAGTGGTCTCTCATTGGATAAGAAAATATGGTATATATACACAATGGAATTTTACTCATCCTTGTATTGGGGCTGGGAATGTGGCTGAGTGGTAGAGTGATTGCCTAGCATGCATGAAGCTCTGGGTTTGATTCCTCAGTAACACATAAACAGAAAAAGCCACAAGTGGCTCTGTGGCTCAAATGACAGAGTGCTAGCCTTGAACACAGAGAGGCTCAGGGACAGTGCACAGTCCCTGAGTTCAAGCCCCAGGATTGGCAAGAAACAGAGAGAGAGCGAGAGAGAGAGCAAGAGAGAGACAGAGACAGAGTCAGAGGGACAGAGACAGAGAGAGAGGGGAAGGAAGGAAGGAAGGAAGGAAGGAAGGAAGGAAGGAAGGAAGGAAGGGGGTGGGTCTGGGAAGCTGGCTCAGTGGTAGAGCGCTTACCTTGCATCACGAGGCCCTGGGTTCAATTCCTCAGCACCACATAAGCAGAAAAAATCCAGAAGTGGCACCATGGCTCAAGTGGTAGAGTGCTAGCCTTGAGCTGAAGAGCTGAGAGACAATGCCCAGGGCCTGAGTTCAGGGCCCCAAGACTGACAAAAATAAAAAGGAAGGGAGGGAAGAAAGGAAGGAGGAAGGGAAGGTGGAAGGGAGGGAGGTATTATTATATCATTTGCAAAGGAATGTATAGACCTGGAAAAAAATTGAGTGAAGTAAATCAGGCCCAGAGAGACCTTGAAGGATACATGTTTTCTCTCATAACTGGAAGCTAGTAATAATTTATAAAAGTACAAGTAAACAGAGTGTGGTTATATGTGAGTGTACATCCTATGTATTAACCAAAATATGGTATTAGCAAGGGAGAATTCAAGCATTATAGAAAACTAACTCACAGTCCAATAAAATGAATACCAGGAAATGTGTACTTGAAAGGTGAGAGAGGGTCAAGGGAAGGGGGTAGACAAATAAAGGGAGGGGGAAGAATATTTAATGTATTCCTCTGAAATTAAGAAAACTGAGAGGAGAGCTTGGGTTGGAAGGGATGGGAGAGAATGATGGAAGAGGTGACATCCACCAAGATGCATTGTATTCCAAATGCATATGTTGAATGACAATTCCTTTGAACAACTACTTAATGACAATAAAAATATAATTTTTAAAAATCAGTAGTCTCAAATACTGATGGTACTGATGTTCCACATAGTACCCTTACCTCTCTTGCTATAAAAGTAAATCTCAGCCAGGCACAGGTGGCTCACACCTGTAATCCTGTCTACCCAGAAGGCTGAGATCTGAGGATCACAGTTCAAAGCCAGTCCGGGCAGGAAAGTCCGTGAAACTCTTATCTCCAATAAACCACCAGAAAAATGGAAGTGGCTCTGTAGCTCAAGTGGTAGAGTGCTAGCCATGAGCTGAAGAGCTGAGGGACAGCGCTTAGGCCCAGAGTTCAAGCCCCATGATGGACCAAAAAAAAAAAAAAAAAGTAAATTTCATAATGTAAGTAGACCCTTCTCTCCCTCAAAAGTCGTATGTAGGTAGCTATACAGAAAATAGCCCTTTTCTCTGCCCTCAGTACGTTCATAAACAGCATCTGTGCAAAGAACCCTGCTGAAGCTAATGCAGTGATGTTCCCAAATAAAAAACCTGTAGCACGAGCTGGGAAGGTGGCTCAGTGGTAGAGCACTTGCCTCACATGCATGAGGCCCTGGGTTTGATTCCTCAGCACCACATAAGTAGAAAAAAGCTGGAAGTGGTGCTGTACCTCAAGTGGTAAGGCAGTAGCCTTGAGCTGAAGAGATGAGGGACGGCACCCAGGCCCAGAGTTCAGGCTCCAGGACCGTCAAAAAACAAAGCAAAACAAAACAAAAAAACCCTGCAGCTTTTGTTTCCAGGAGGGCAAGATCCTAGACTCCTGAGTGGAAGGCTGGATTATGACATATGCAGGTGGGGTACCTGCCTTGTTAAATCTTGATTACGCAAGCTCTGTGAATCAAGTCTTCCCTCCTGTAACAATTATGTATTGTAAGCCTATCAATTTTAACAATAGGAATAATTCCTCTAACCTTCTTTATGCTAATTTCAAAAATCTTCATTCACATTAAAATGTCACAGCTAACCATCCATCCTTAAAACATTAGAGTACCACAGCAGTTATCCTAAATTACTTTAAAAATAGATTACCCTGTAGACAACAAAAGAGCAGAGAAATTCCACTAGGAAGCCCTTTCCCCTGGGAAACCAGCAAGATAGGTTTTGCAAGACCTAGCAGGGATTTTAGACTTTGGAAGTTTAGATGAGAAATCTAAAACTTTTGGTGGGTACAAATAACTACACCAAAGAATATTCAGAAATTTAATATTCAGAAATTTAAGGTATCAAATTATATATATTAGACATGTATATATATATGCATCACATGCAAGACATTATACATGTATATACATTCTAAATATGTTGCTAGAATTATACCATGTCTATAATAAAAATGACAGCAGGAACTGCGCAGAGCAGGTAGACTTCTTACTCAGGACTGGGTGACTGGGTGTCTTTTCACATTGTGTTCACAGCACAGCCTTCCTCACTCAGAATGGAAGATTCCTTCTAGTTATGAGACAGTGGCTCTCATGTCTAATTCTTAACTTCCCCTCTCCATCTTAAAAACTCCTGAAAAGCAAGACACGAAGTCAGAGAGAGGAAGGAAATTCCCACAGAATGAGATTTCTTACATGTAAAGACTCAGAAAATCAATGCATGCTCTCATGGGAGACACAACTCCAGAGACAACAGATATGAGTCTCAGGCCAGTAGATTTCCAGTCCTCCTCTGTAGAATCTGCAGTCCATAGGAGTAGCTAAGAACCAAAGCCAGCAGTGACAGACAGGGTCAAGTCCTAGACTGATGGGAAATCCTTGGGACACCATTGGCATTCTTGGTGTCCTAATTTACCCAGGTTTCTTGGCATAGTGAGAAAACGTTAATTTCTGGACTGCTTACCTCAGCATCCAAGAGGGGTAGTGATGAAGCAATTGAGTCTTGATTTTCTTTAAATCTCCCCTGTAATTTTGTATGCCTTGTTTATCTGAACAAAGCTAAATTCACACTGCAGTGGTTTTCATTATAGAATCAACTCTTTCTAGCAAGGTGAATAAACATGTACTAAGAGTGTAACCAGTAAAAGTAGGTAGAAGACAATGCATTGTATTATCTTCAAATTAATCCTACATATTTACAAATAAAATTTCCTGATTGCGGTAGACCAGTGGGGTCAAATTCCCATCTTACAGATGAGGAAAGTGAGGCACAAATGGCTTGAAACAGCTGACCTCAGATTAGAATCCAGGTTGGTCTGACTCCAGAAATCCCGGTTGGACGAGCAAGGTAAAATTTAACAACCTGCGTAACTGCTGCCATTATATAACAGGTTGAATTCATAATAGGCTGCACAATGTTATGCTTTAGTGCCACTCTGATTAGGAACTGCACTAGGAACTAAAGAGGCTTAAAGAGACAGACCTGAGGGTAGATTCCAGCTTAAAACTGAGCATTTGAGCCCGGGATTTCCCACTTAAAATACTGCTTTGAAGGGCTAGCATATCACATTTAATATGTACAAACCTGGGTACAGAATAAATTATAACCATACTGTTGTTATGTTTGTGATATAGCAAGAGATAAGTTTTATAATTAATCCACCAAATGGCCTAAAGTAATGTTGGTTAGATTGGATTCTAGGGGCATTTGGGGTTCTCTCCGTATACTCTTGGAGACTTTATGAGTAAATTTGAGAAGCTGAGCTAAAGAGCCCTCTTTGTTTTGTGAGCAATCTTTTTTTCACAGAATGCTGATGCAAAAACTGGGCAGTAGGAAATAGTATCCAATTAGAAAAGTAACCAAGTCTCTTACACAACAGTAATATGTACTCTCATACCTGGGCCAATGATTACAGGAACACAGGGTAAGAAGGAAACTCACCAGAGGAAATATGGCCTCAACAAGGAGGCAGAGGGAAACACACCGTCATAGATGCATCCCAGATATTCCCAGCGTGCTGCACCCATGGTATGTGACCAGGGAAGGCTTTGGAAAGATGATTTTGTATAGTTCCTTGTCTTTCTGGAAGTCAGTGTAAGCCATACCACTAAAAACTGTACATGTAACTTCTGAAATACTATAATGTGATGCAAGGTACAATGAATAGTATCTTTGCCAAAATTTAAAAAAGAAAAAGGCAAATGGGCTTGGTGGTACTACAGAAATGTCAGTCTCCTGGTGATTTATTTATTTATATGTACTTCTTTATTTCTTTATTTCCTATTTCCTAAGTAGACAAGATAACAGAATCAATGGATGTTTTCCTAATGAAAGGGATGGAATTGAAACAGCCGACAGAAATGGACATTATCTTTCATTTCCTTGCTAAAGACTATCCAGCTTCAACAAGCAGAGTGTAGATCAAGTTTCCACGAGACCCCAAATGTAAATCAATGAGCCATGGCATCACATGATAGAAAATGGAAATGACAGTCACCACTGCTTCTAAAAGCATAGTCAAATTGGCTAACGTCTGCCTTTCAGCTTGCTTCATTTATATTTTCACTGAAGTCCATCACCTTGACAAGGTGCTAAGTGTCTTTCTGCTTATAAGAAAGCTGGGACACGCTTGCCACCCCCCCCCCCCGTGTGTCAGCGGAGGATGGGTGATGGAAGCCTGGTCACTTCTTCCCTGCAGTTTAACCTAACCTGCCTTTCTGCTCACCCCCACATTGTTTAGAGAAATCATTAACTCAACAAGGCCTAGAAGCTTCTCAGCTCCTGCAGCAAGCTGATGGAGAAGCAAGTTGACTGTAAACCAGTATTGCTGTTCTCTGGGGATGCTTGAGTGGTGTCTCAGTCGGGAGCTACTTGAAACCCTAGCTTTCTGTCTGTACAGCTTATGGTTGGTTCCTCAGGCTTCTTGGGTCAAGTTACTGCTGTTCAGATGTTACTTCTTGCTATTTATTTGAGGTAGGAAATCTAAGGGTAAAATTTGTGCACCCCTAAATAAATATATATGTATATATGTGTGTGTGTGTGTGTGTGACTTGATTTCAAACTGTGTCTTTCACATAGTTAAATCTACTCCAAAAGTCACTGTCACTTCTGGAGTTTCCCTGGAAACTCTAAGAGTAAACCTTGAATATATTAAGAGATTATATTTAAGCCAAACCTTCCAAAACACCTTCTCCTAATTCACTGAAAATCTGTGTAACTATTTTCACATGATGTGTTAATGTCATTACATTTAGTCAGATTACTCCAAGAAGATTAAAGGGCTTGCTAACTCACTTGGGTCATGAAAATCCTAAGGGCCTTTAAACTCAGGAAACCTGGCAAATTTGGACTGCACTGGCCCAGAGAAAATTTATAACCAAAAGACTATCAACTTTTAGGAGATTTCCAGGGGATCTACTGGGAGGGATGCAACAGTAGGAGCTTGGTAGAGAAACTAGGACTTCAAAGGCATCTCTGCACTTCTTTCAGAAGACCTGCTGTGTTCTCCAGCCTTCAACACAGCCCGGGCACCACCACCACCCTTGACAGAAATGATACCATAGAAAGCACCTGGAGTCTTATGAAAATAAGAAAGCACATATTTCTTCCCATCCTAGGATCCTTAGCTCACTGCATCAAGTCAGCAGTATACAAGAATGAAGCAGTGATTTTTGTGTTGATCATCTTTTGAACACCCACTTTGAACCCTATTTTTTTGTGGGTCGGGGTGCTTGCACTCAGGGCCTGGGAGCTGTCCCTCAGCTCTTCAGCTCAAGGCAAAGTGTTCTACCACTTGAGCCACAGTGCCACTTCGGTATTCTGGTGGTTTATTGGAGTTAAGAGTTTCAAGAACTTTCCTGCCCTGGCTGGCTTTGAACTACAACCTTCAGATCTCAGCCTCTTGAGTAGCTAGAATTATAGGCATGAACCACCAGTGCCCAGCAAACCATATGCTTTTTAGAGTATCAGTTTGGCCTTTGAGGGATATAGATCTTCCTAATTTTACATAACACTTGATTCTCTTTCTTGCTTTAATTTTTCTCCATAGCCGTACAGCTTCTAACAGAATCTTTTTGTTTACTGTCTGTCCTTATATGAATGTAAGGTTCAGGAAGGCCAACCCTTCTTTTCTGTGGATTTCCTGTAACTTAGACTATGATTACATGAATGAGGCCCAGCAAATTCTCTCTAACACAGGACTGGTGAGTGACCCGGTACAATTTCAACGGTGGCCCATGTGCTACTAGATAAGTAATCATAGTTCAGAGGATAAGAATCTAGGACACATTCTAAGGAAAGAAAAAAAATGCTTCTTCTTGTGAATGGTTGACTAATGAAGAGCCGTGTGCAACAGAAAAGCAATGGTTTGTAAATGGAGCAAGCAAAGATGCCTCCCCTTCCTATTTCTGATGTCTGTAGGGTGAATACAACAGAGTAATCCAAGGCTGGAAAAAGTCTGGCCGTCATTTCAACATGAAGACCTTTAATCATTCACATTTTCACAGGAAACAGTATGTGGAGGTGACTCTACTGTCCAAAGCACCCTGTGAGCCTGGGAATCAGGGACTCCTTACCTTTGCTGCTAATGGACCTCTGGCAAAGCCCTTCATCTCTGTGAATGGAAATAATTTACATAGGATTTCTGAAGAGGGGCCAAAACTGTGCATGTAAACATTTGATAGAGTTGAAGACAGTTGAGGATGTAGCTGGGTCTACCTGTTAACTTTGCTATAGAATTTTTTAACATAACCCATCAGTGCCCCCTTTGTTCACAGCTAAACTGGAATGGGGGGGGTCTTATTAGAATAGTCCTGTCAAAAGGGTTTGCTGTAGATGGGGAACGGGTGGGATTGTAAGGCAGACCTTAAACGGTGTCTTTGGGATAAATATTTCTACTAAAAGGCTCGGGCCGTTTTGCCAGTTCTCAATTCAAACGATTAAAAAAATAATACTACCAACAGCTAATGGTATACCACAACAACGTTCGGACATTTTACTAAGCTTATTTAACACAGCAACCCTACAAATTAAATGATTTTTTTAAAATGTCAGCAAGAACTGTCATTTAAACAGTTAAATGTAACCAAAGTCTCCCTTCTGGGAGGAAGTAGGGACCCTTTATAACGTTCTTCTTAGCCCTCCCCCCATCAGAACCCATTTAATGAAGTGGGATAATAAAAATAACATGGGAATACTAATAAAACCCATTTAATAAAATGAGAAGAAGGGCTGCCCCAATGCCCTAGGGGTCAAAAGCTGAGCAAAACTAAATGTTTTGATTTCCAGGTTTGCCAAGCCTTGTGCCAGGTCTGGGCACACAACCGACATGACTGCATTTCACAAATAGACATACAGAACCCTCCTCTTGGAGGACCTGGGTTGGATGATTTGCTTTTTTCCCTCATTTCTGTTCCCTCCTTCCAGGCGGGGGTCCCAACGACTGCCACGATTCGGGGTGGGAAAGTCTGTTAACAGATGGGGAAGGCTTCGGGGGCGTCAGTTCTAGCTCAAACCTCTCTCCAGTTGGAACTGGAAACAATCCAGTGAAATATGGGCATTTTGTTCTGAGGGCTGCCCTCTCCCCCCCCACACACACACCCTGAAAAGAAAGGCGGCGCTGAGCGGCTCCAAGCAACCCCCACTTTGATAGAATCCGCTCCTCCCGGCGCGGCCTGCCTGCCTGCCTGCAGCAGAGCTCCAAAATTGGCAACTTGGGTCTCCAATCTGCCTTTCCCGCCCCCCTTAATCCTATTTTCCAAAGCAGGGAAGAAACGAATGACTAAAAACGCACACTGCAGCGGGGGCGTCCGCAGGCGGGACCCTGGAGCCCCGGCGTCGTGCTAGGAGAGACCACCCCCCCAGGACTTTAGGCGCCCGGGCTGGTGTTCAGAGTGGGTGCAAAGCAGGGCCGGCCGGCCACGGTCCCCGCTTCCGCCCGCCGGGCAGCGGCCGGACAAAGCGCTGCCTCTTTTTTCCGCCGGGGCCGGTGGGGGCGAGGGAAGGAGGGAGGGGAGGCCGGATCAGGATCCGCGCCTTCCGGCCACAGCCCCACCGCCCGTCTGGGGCACACAGGTGGTTTTCCGCTCGGGAGGAGCCGGCCTCGGCACTTTTATGTAACAATAGGGCTCGGGCACGCCGGGAAAGCGCCTCCCCGCCGCCGCGGCCCCCGCCCGGCCCCACCTCCATCCGGCTTCCAGTGCGCCCGGCCCCGCTCGGCGGCGCCACGGGACCGAGCCGGACGCAGCTCGCCGGCCATCCGCGCCTTTGCCAAGTTAACTCGCGGGCCATGCAGGAGGGCAACACAGGCGTCCCTCTGCGACTCTCCGCCCCATCTGTGAGCCAGAAAGGTCGCCACGGACACTCCTGGCCTTCCTTCCACCTCCTTTAGGGCCATCCTAGGGGAGTTCAGACCCACAGAGCTGCTCACAGACAGGGTCATACAAGGACCCGCGCGCCAGCGGCGGCGGGTGGCCGGACACAGCGCGCGCAAGCGCGGTGTGGTGCTTCTGAAGGGTCCTGTACTGGACGGGAGAGTGGGGTTCGGATAGGAAGGCTCCCCTCTGACAAGCCTCGCTTTCTACAGTAGCCAATCACCGAGCTAGCCTGCTGAGTGCCCCCCCTCCCCCAGTGTGCAGGCCTGGCCGGGCGACTTCCTCCATCCTCCCTGCTGGTGGGGACTGCCAGGGTTGCCTCGTCGCATCCCAGGGCACCTAGTCCAGGAAGCCTTGCCAGACTTGTTCCTTGCCCAGAAGTCATTAAGGAGCGCGATTCCCTACCCCCTCCACCCCCAGTGCGCAGTGGGTGACCGTGAGGCGGGGGTGACTTAGACCTCCGGAACAATGGCACCTAATTCCCCCACGCTGCCCTAGTGCAATAAAGAACTATTAAACTATCCTGCGACTTCCCCCTCCTCCCTGCATTTTTTTAACCATTGAAGAAAACAGAAAAGACTCGGCTACTTTTCTGGATAACCAGACTTTTGTTTGGTTGCTTTTTAAAAATGTTTAAACAAAATCGTGGTTTGTTCCGAAAGATGTTGGATTAGCATTTAACACATCGTCGGGTCACTAAAGCCCAGGCAGCTCACCCAGCCCCAACACGGCTTCGGTGAAAAGAACATCAGAGCAAACAGAGCAGGGCTTTTAAAACAGGCAAACAAATGCCACACACTGCCTAAAGGAGGGCGGGGGGGAGGGGTGAAGGCGAATTGGATCCAAGTGAGTTTGAAGGGAATAAAAAAGGGAAAAAGAACACGTTTTCCTAAAGCTAGCTTGAGAGCACAAGCGTCGCGAACGAGGGCTTTTGTGCATGCTAATTGCTCCATTTGTGCGCAAAAGTTCCGACGCGAAGTGTGAACTCTCAACAGAAGGAAACATGAGACACTGAAGTGCCCGGGGTTTTGTGCCCTGCTCCTCCTCCACCACCGCCTCCTCTTCTTTCTCCTTCCTCCCGCCGAGCCCGCTGTTGCAGCTTGTTTGCACTGGGGCTTATCCGGAGCGGAAATTCCTTTCCGTTTTTGTGAATGACAAACTCATTAACAATTCATCAACACAACCTGTTCCAGCCGGCCCGTCCCCACGGCAACAGCCCCTTCCGCGGCGCGCTCATTGGCTGGCCGAGAGAATGTATCCATTGAGACGCTCGCTGTTTGTATCCATTGAGGAGCTGCCTCGCGCTGGGGGTGTGCTCGGGCTGAGTCCTAGGAACAAATCCAGGCTTGAATAATCCGGGGAGAAAAGACAGCGGGGTAGATTTGAGGTGCAACCTTGGAGGGAGGGGATTAAGAGCCGCTTGGGTTTTTGTGGGTTGGTTTTATTTTTTTTTTTCCTTCGCCCTCTGCCTAGAGTCCGAATTAATTGGATTTCATTCACTGGGGGAGGAACAAAACTGGGCAGCTTCATTGAGACACATTCATTGACTCCAAAGAGCGAACGGCTGCAGCCGGGCGCATTGGGACCGACGGCTTCACGGGTGTCTCGCCTTCCCCAACCGCTTAGCCTCCGCTTGGGAAAGGCCAGGCGCTATTAAATACCGCTCGGAGAGCGGCGGCTCGGTGCAGCAGCGCGCTCAGTCTATGCCTGCCCGGAGGGGCGTCTGGTAGGCAATCGGCCCTTCGTTCCGCAGCCTCGACCCCCATGATAGATACGCTCAGACCCGTGCCCTTCGCGTCGGAAATGGCGATCAGCAAGACCGTGGCGTGGCTCAACGAGCAGCTGGAACTGGGCAACGAGCGACTGCTGCTGATGGACTGCCGACCACAGGAACTGTACGAATCGTCGCACATCGAGTCGGCCATCAACGTGGCCATCCCGGGCATCATGCTGCGGCGCCTGCAGAAGGGTAACCTGCCGGTGCGCGCGCTCTTCACGCGCGGCGAGGACCGGGACCGCTTTACCCGGCGCTGCGGCACCGACACGGTGGTGCTGTACGACGAGAGCAGCAGCGACTGGAACGAGAACACGAGCGGCGAGTCGGTGCTCGGGCTGCTGCTCAAGAAGCTCAAGGACGAGGGCTGCCGGGCATTCTATCTGGAAGGTAATGCACTCCGGGCTGGCCTGGGGGCTTGTAAATGATTGGCTTATTTACTTTGCTTTTTGCGGTGCGGCTTCTAAGTAGCCAACGGCTTGTGGCCGCCCGGGTAGCCGGAGGTTTCCACTCGGGAGGACTGGGCCCGCGTGGTATCCTCCCGCGTTCGGCACCCCTGGTTTGTCTATCTCGAATCGTGCGTTTTCAAACCCGGAATATCCTCCCTCTCTCTCTAGTTCAGTTTTTAATTTAGCATGTGCAGAGTGAACGATACTGTGTGTATGTGGGGGGGGTACAGATGAGCACTTGCTAGGTCCCCCTCCCCCAATATTCAGAAAAGTTGCCATTTTGTGCATTTCTGGATTAAAAAAAAGACTTAAGCGGCCCATTTGTTACATTTCCACATGTGCACGTTCAGTTGTATTTCTCCTTTATTTGATTATATCCAGGGGATCCGTGTGTGTGTGTATGGGGGGGCGGGGAGGGTCTTGGTTGTTTCTGCTCCCAGCTGCGGTTCTCACAAGCTGTGAAAATTACTACGGCTGCTCGGGTTACAAGATTGCTTTTCTTGTTCTGGCAGGTGGCTTCAATAAGTTCCAAGCCGAGTTTGCCCTGCACTGCGAGACCAATCTAGACGGCTCCTGTAGCAGTAGCTCGCCTCCATTGCCAGTGTTGGGGCTTGGGGGCCTGCGGATCAGCTCCGACTCCTCCTCAGACATCGAGTCTGACCTTGACCGAGACCCCAATAGTGCAACGGACTCGGATGGCAGCCCGCTGTCCAACAGCCAGCCTTCCTTTCCCGTGGAGATCCTGCCCTTCTTGTACTTGGGTTGTGCCAAGGACTCTACCAACTTGGACGTGTTGGAGGAGTTCGGCATCAAGTACATCTTGAATGTCACCCCCAATTTGCCCAATCTCTTTGAGAATGCAGGAGAGTTCAAATACAAGCAAATTCCGATCTCGGATCACTGGAGCCAAAACTTGTCCCAGTTTTTCCCAGAGGCCATTTCTTTCATAGGTGAGACTTAACAGGCTTTGCTTTGACTTTTAAATGCAAAACACTTAGCTATTCAGTGTTTCAACTGTTGATCATTCCAGGTGCCTGCTAATTTTGTTAATACTGCAGATCTCTAATGTTTCTTGGAAGGCCCCTAAATTCGGGTGTGCTTTCTTTTGATGTAGCTGGAGGCCACTGGTGTATTTGAAACAAGGTTTCAGCCTCCTGCAAATTCAGTCATTTGAAAAGAGTGCAGGAGTGCACAAGCAGATTTTTTTCCTCCAGTCAATTGGAGGTGGCCTTGCAAACAGTAATCAGAGCATTATAATTGATTTATTATTTTAAATGATGTAAAGTTATTTTAGGATACCCAAGTTGTTGGAAAGCTGCATGAATGCTAAATGTTATCCAGTCGGAATGATAGTGTGATACTGGTAACAGAGACTGTAGGTAACCTGATCACAGCAGGAAGAAGTGTGGGCTGGAAGCCTGGGAGAAGTGAATCTCCAGGCATTGTAGTGCATTTCCTATTACAAAGGAACTCATTTTCAGGCCATGTCGACATCCTGTTCCTCCTAATGGGCTGTCCCCTGTGACTTCCCTCTCTCTTTTAAAATGCCTGAATACCTCCATTGTTAGCTGCACAACAGTTGGAGAATAATTTAATAGACCCTTGCAGTCTGCTTATGTGTATAAAATGCATTCCCTGCCATATTGCAGGCTTTCTGGTATTCATAGGCTGAAACAAAGAATGCACACTTTAAGAATTTTTCTTTTTTTTGTTGTTGGTAAAGGCTTAATACAAAAGCTCCCTTTTCAGAAAAATATCTGAAATATGTCATTGTTATTTATCATGAATATATTTTTCTGCTGCTTTCAGGATCCCCTTTTTTAAATTTAGATTTTAGTCTGATCATGAAGTTTTCAGTCTAGTGAAATCTTGCTTCTTTTTTTTTGTTATTGTTTACAGATGAAGCCCGGGGCAAGAACTGTGGTGTCTTGGTGCATTGCCTGGCCGGCATCAGCCGCTCTGTCACGGTGACAGTGGCTTATCTTATGCAGAAGCTCAATCTGTCCATGAATGATGCTTATGACATTGTCAAGATGAAGAAATCCAACATCTCCCCTAACTTCAACTTCATGGGCCAGTTGCTAGACTTCGAGAGGACCCTGGGACTCAGCAGCCCCTGTGACAACCGGGTGCCAGCACAGCAGCTCTATTTCACCACCCCTTCCAACCAGAATGTGTACCAGGTGGACTCCCTGCAGTCCACGTGAAAGGCACCACACCTGTCCTTGCTGGGAGTTTCCAATTCCTTCAGCAGTTTCTCTTGGCAGCACTAGCTGGGCTGCTTTCTTTGTGTGGCCCTAGGTGTCAAAATGTCACCAGCTGTCTGTATTAGACAGGGTTACCAAGTTGTGGAATTGGTTATTTACAAAGAGAGATTTGCTCCATTCTCTATGGAAGAACAGGACGTGCTGCCTGGATACAGACAGTAGGTTTGCTCTGCACCCATGTGTAACTGCACCCATGTGTACAGCCTACCCCATGCTGGGACTGGAATTAAGGACTTCCAGGTACATAGGGTAGGACCAAATGGGGTAGGTAGGGTTAGAGGCATGTGTTCTTTAGGGCCTTGTATGGCTGTTTTCCTTTTGCATCTGGAATTAACTATTTTGTCTTCAGTGAAGACTGATTCAACTTTGCATATAGTGGAGCCAAAGAGAGATTTCAGCTCTGTATTTGTAGTATCAGTTTGGAAAGGAAAAACTGATACTCCATTTGATTATTGTAAATATTTGATCTTCAATCACTTGGCAGTATTTGTTTGGATTGTAGGGGTTTTGTTTTGTTTTTTCTTTGATAGAGTTAAAAGAAATCCAAAGGGAGAAAGAGCAGTATGCCACATGTTAAAACAAAACGAAGGGGAAGAAAAATAATTTTCTTTTGGCTCTTTTCTAATCCAAAGGGTTACTTGCAAGCATGCACAACTTATACCAGTTCTGAGGACATTTTCATGGACACTATTATCACTAAGACCTTGTTATGGTGCAGTTTAAAGTCTTTTCATATATATGAAGTCTGATCATTGTGATTTTTTTTTCTCTTAATGTAGTTTGACTATGCCTTACCTTTGTAATATACTCTGACTTGTGTTGTCTCAATCAAAAGGGGTTATCTGGGAAAGACACCAAAATCATGGGCTCACTTTTTTTTTTTAACTTCAGCTGTGCTAAACAGTATATTACCTCTGTACAAAAATTCTTCAGGGAGTGTCATCTCAAATGCAATACTTTGGGTTGGTTCCTTTCCTTTTTTGAAAGAATTTGTATAAAACTGGAAGTGTGTGTTGAGAGCATGGGTATCCATTTGCTAGGTGGAATGCATCTGATTGTGGATAAGAGAGTTGCTCCATATGTTCGTGGTGTAAAGTTTTGAGCTGGAATTTATTATGAGAATGTAAAACCTTAAATTATTAATAAATAACTATTTTGGCTATTAAGTGTGTACTATCTTTTAAAAAGATCTCCTTAGTTATACCCACATGAGGATGGATGAACAATCCTGTATACACAATACTTTCTAGGTGTGTGGATGGGGCTTATTTAATGTATTACACCCCTGCCCCATAGTACATACTTTGCTCTGAGGTATAAGATTTGCGTATTCAAGATAGCTATTTTTTAAACTGCCAGATAACAAAGTGATAGCCACATGTTCACCTCTCTGCCCTTCACTCCAAGATCGTCTTCAGTAAGTGCCTGATAACCCAGGGAGGCAGTGGGAATAATCATTTTTTCCAGTCATGAACTGTTGGAACAATTCTGCATGTTGCTCATGGGTGTTGGGATGACAAATCTGAATGCCCTGTCCCTTTTCCTGTTTTGTGTCCGTGGCATGTGAGCTTTCCCAAGCATGAGCAGGTAGCCTTAGAATTTACAAATTGGTGATGGAGATGACACTTAGCCATCTTTGGTCTAGTGTGTTTTTTGTGTTTGACTAGTAGAGAATGCAGATCAAGAGCCCTTAATGAATCTCAGGTAGAGATAATTGTGATTTTCTTGTAAGCTAAAGGCTTTTTAACATGCCATTTTCCTCTGACCCTGAGTATAAAAGGTAAAATTAGGTATATAGGATCAAAATGATAGAACACAAAATTGGGGTTCTGAACATGAGCTTATTCTCTGAGGAGAAAAGTTTTCACCCATCAGACACATTCAACTACTTAGTACAATTTATGAGGCAAGTCAACTTCACAGTATAGCGATTACATAAAATGAGTTTTTTTCAAAGCAGCTTCAGTATAAAAGCAAGTTAATTGCAATTAAAAGCAAATTAACTGCCAAATAACCAAAATTAGTCTTGGTATTTGGGTTTCCCAAGTCAGCAGAAACACAGGAGAAGTGGGTTGCGCTTCAACTTGGCTCCTGTTAATCCGGTTCTGAACAGTTTCCGCTCCTGGCATTCCCTAAACTGCCTGTTCAAAGTAGGGATTTGTAAGCAGCCTTAGCAATTTCCTGTCCAGCTGCAGCTCAAGTAGCTGGGTGCCTTTCCCCCCTCTCTTTGATTTCTTTTTTCATATATATATATAATATACATATATATGCACACACATGGACTGTGGGTAATTTTAGTGCATTTCTCTTTGTGGATTATCTTTTCTTTGCTTTTTTTTTTCCTTCTCCAACCTGCATACATTGAGTTCCTACTGCTCTGGCTCAGGGGAACAGCTGGCCTCCTCTACACTTCCTCCCAGAGCTCGCTGTGGGTTGGTTGTTTGTCAGTCCACTTCTGAAATTAATAATGTTTTCTGGCCAAATGCCACAAGCCATTACCACAAAGGGGAAGTAACACATATGAATAGCAGGAAGCCATGCAGGGTCACAGTGTTGAGGGAGCATAATTGAGGCCTGGCCATTCAGCAAGTGTCTTGGGGTGATTGGGAGAGAGGGAACCTGAAACATTTAAGCAACTCAAGCTGTGAAGCAAAAAAAAAAAAAAAGTTTCCAATAAATTGGGAGCAAACGGTTTTTTTGATCACCGCCAGTCGTTATAAAGGAGTGTGCAAGTAGAGTGTAGAGCTCCCATAAATGTTCCAAAGTTTCAGGTTTCTCCCCCTGTCTGCTGGCATATTGTTTCAGAAGGCTGGTGAATGCTGGGACGGGGTTGGGGGGGAGGGGGGGCTGTTTCTCTCTGTTCCCACAAAAGGACTCATGTTAAAAGAGTGGGGTATTTTTTTTTATGGTTCGCACAGGCTTAACGACCCAAAGAGCTATTCTCTTTCCTTCCTTTTCTTCTCTGAAAGGTGGAAGGCTGTAACTGACAGCATGCCCCCTCCCCCTTCCTCTCCCTCCTCTCCCAGCGTGCACCTCCCTTTCTCCTCCGCCACCCCAGGGCTCTTCTGGGGGGCTCTTTTGTGCTCGCGAGGAGCCGCCTGAAGGCGATCATTTCGCATCTTGGAGTTGCGCTGGCTTCCTGAATGGAACCCGCGCGGTTACTAGGGCAACCTTTCCCAGCAGCTGCAACTCCTCAGCACCCTCCCCGCCCCACCTGCTGTCCCCATTAGTGGCTGCCTCAGAGAAAGCGGCTACCTTTCCTGTTTCGTTTTTTTTTTTCTTTTTCTTTTTTGCGGGGTGGGGGTGGGGTTGCCGGGACTTGGAGAAAGGAGGTTATCTGCAGGTTTTGTGGGAGCAGCAGGAAACTTAGCCGGCTTGCATGCAGATAATGGTAGGAACTGGTCTTCCGGTTAAAACTAGAACAAGAAAGGGTTATCTGGGGATAAAAATACCGACACAGTGTTCAAAGGAATGAAAATGGAGATTTGCCCCTGACCTTACCATCAGAAGACCAGAGCTGTAACTCCTCTCACTAATGAATCCAGTAGCCCTGGGTAGGACATCCAGCCTCGCCACTGACATTTTATCTTTCTTGTCTGTTAAATGAGGGAGTGTTTATCTCTCATTCTAGGACCATCTGGTAATTCCAGCTTTTTTGGGTCATGGATTGGTGACACGGGTTAAATGATATGGCCAAGAGTCAGTGAAACAATCTACATTCATTATGGGGACCAAATACTTTGGCGGATAGGATCATCTCATTTAATTCTCCCATCAGCTGTGAGATTGGGCCTCTTACTATCTTTGTATTCCAAAGAGGAAACTGGGTACAGAGAAGACGTTCACATTGTTAGGGAAGGTGTCTAAACCGATGGCCTGTCACTGGTGGGAACTGATCTGTGAACCATTGACTCTGCTGTCCCCTGCTTGTCAGCATTGTGCTAGCTTGGAAGTGAAGTCTTCCTTTTTCAGCTGAGGAAGTCAGGAAGCAGAAGTTAACTGACCTGCCAAATCAAACCTGAATCAGATAGCTCAGCTAGGAAAACCTTCTAGCTTCTGTGCCACAGCCCAGAGAGATGTCAATTCATCTGGAAGCTTCTGTCCTTCCTCCCCTAGAGAGAAGTTGATCAACTCCTGGATCATTAGCACAGACACTACCAACTTGAGTTCCCTTAGCTCTAAAGTGGCTACAGGTCTCAGGGCCTGGCCCACATCCTTGTTCATACTCTTCTTTCAGGATTCTACAAGGATCCTCATTATGATCACTCCTGAAGAAATGTGAGAGAGGACATTGGGCCAGGAGAACAGGGAAGGAGGGAGAGGGGATAGGCAAGAAGAGAGTGGAGTCAACAGAACAAAAACAGGCCAGCAAATAATGGAGATGGGACTGGTTAGAAGGCCATAGCAAGGGCAGGTCATGTGGGTACTGGCTGTAAGACAAACATCCTTAGAAAAATCAGTCTGCAAACGTTCAACTGCTTCACGGGGTGGTGATGACTGGGTATAAATCTATATGTTGTTCCTCACCGAGCTATAATCACTTTCCACCAGACTGTGAAATTTGCACATCACCTTTTCCTCTTGTGGCTTTGCTACTCATTTTGCAATGGGCTCCAGAACGGAACCAGTTTTGGAGAATGAATTGTTGAACTTCTTTCAAGTCCCAAGTTGATTTCCTAAGAGAATTGAAGGGCAGAGAACAAAGTTCATGCACTTCACAAATATTTACCCAGGCCTTGATATGTGTGGCGCTGGTTCCATGAATCAAGGTGAAAAGAAAGGGCAACCAAAGACCTTAGCAGCTGCTCTCCTGGACAGAAGGCATGGCTCTCACCTCATCTTTCTAATAGGAGCCCCAATCAAAGAGGGACTCTGAAAAGACTGCTAGATTCATTTTGTGTGTTCTTCTAGGCTTCCAATGTCCAACCAACATCATAAACCTTACTTCGTAATGTTTATAAAGGAAAGCAAGAATGCAGAGTGAACCAGGCACTTCCTTACCTTTGGGAAATACCATTAGAGAAGGTGTGCTTTGTGACAGCTGTAATAGGGAGGTTTCTAACAACTATTCTGCCCAGAAATGAACTCTGAAAGGGAAATTTGATAATGACATCTTAAATGCACAGAGCAAACTAAAAAGGAATTTATTTTTTTCTTTGTTTGAATTTCCCCTTTTCTGCTTTTGGAGAAAATCTTAGGCATTTATTGTTGCTGTTATTATTTTGTGGTGCTGGCAACTGAACCGCAGGGTCTTGTACAAACTAGGTGAGTAAAGAAGGGGAGATGTGCAAAGGAATCTTTGGGAGTACAGGTATACCCCCATTTTCATTATTTACTGTTATACAACAAATGCCCCCCAAATTAGTGACTTTGAGCAAAGATTATTTATTTTGTTTATAAGTCTGAACATGGACAAGGCTCAGGAAGCAAAGCTGGTCAGTGTGGTATTGTCAGGGTAATCTACCTTTACTCCAAGGACCCAGTTCTGGCAGTCCTGGGCTTTGAACTCAGGGCCTTAGTACTTATGAGTCAGGTACTCTACCACATTAGCCACACCCTTAGCCCAGAGAACCCATGTCTAAGACTTCTCACTCTCTTGGATGTTAAGTTGGTGCTGACTGTATAGTGGTAGCTCAGCAGGGGTCAGCACATGAAGAAACATGTGTTCTGAATTCCCTACAGTTTGGTGGCTGGATCCATGGCAGGAAAAGGCCCCGGAGGGGAAACCTTGGCTCAGAGGTCACTTCTGCTGAACCAAAGTTCAAGATGAAGGACCATAGAACTTACCTTTCAATGGAGGAGGGACAAGATTCTGAAAAGCAGGTACAGTGCCAAGTATTATTGCACTCATTCTTGTAAATTGCAGCCTGTCACATCTTACAGGGACAATATTTGAATGTAACCTTTAAGGGTAGTAAGCTCCCATTGAGTGAAATTCCACAAACAAACAAAAAAAAACACCCTTAGCTGTATCTGGCTCATGGGCTTACCTAGAAAACAAGATTGTATTTATTAATTAGTCTATTAATTGTACCTTTTCTCCCCATCTTTAGCAGTAGAGAATTTTTAGATTGGCCCATAAAATAAAAATTATGTTGGAGAACATTGTATTTGAAATTGATTCCTGACAGTAACTGACTCAATGACTCTCTTTTCTGGAGGAAGCTCCATTTCATGGAATAGTTTATTCCCAGGCCATACCTAAAAACAGCTCACTTTCTGCTTCCAGTGACTCAAAGCCTGGTGATTGCTTGACTTGCTTTCTTGGCTGGAGCTCTACCATTTAAGCCACACCACCAACTTTGCTTTTTGCTGATTATTTTTAGAGACAGAATCTCCCTGCTTTCCCTGTTAAGGCTGATGTTCAACTGCAATCCTCTGGATTTCAGCTTAACTAGTTAGGATTTCAGGCATGAGCTACCAGCATCAGGCTATTCCTTTGTGACTTTATAGACTCTGGTCTACCAGCGCTCACATTTTATATTTCTAGGCTAAAGTGTTTTAAGGTCTCTTCGGTTTCTTTTCAAACCCTAGAGATCTTCTGTGACATTCTGTGGATAGCTTCCAGTTTCATTATGATGGTTTCAAGGTTTAATGGCTAGAACTTCACGGAGTATTTCTGAAGCAGATGAATTACAGTGTGTGTGTGTGTGTGTGTGTGTGTGTGTGTGTGTGTGTGTGTGCAGATGCTCTTAAGATTATAGCTTCTGTTTTGTTTTTAACATCCTTCCTGATGATGCTTGCTTTTGTAAGTGCCACAATACATCGGATGGACCTCTTCGGGAACGGGTTGCAATGATGCCATCATGCTTTTCCTGGATCACGTCGGCTCCAGGAAGCCTCAGTCTCCAGAATGTGAGACGAGTTCACTTTTGTGGCTGCTACTGTGTACTGACTATAATATACCCAACTTCAGCCCCTCTCAGCAGCTCTGCCAGACCTTCCTCAAATGTATTTTGGTCAAGTTACTTTTTCCATTGCTAGAAAACGAGGATACCCATGTCTTGAGGTGTTGCTTATCAGTATTTAAATCACTTTTTGGAAAATGGTAAGCAAGACTACTCTATGTATACATTTGTACAGTTTTTAATATATCCTCAACTAGAAGAGCAATTAGCCCTTTCATCTACTGTCATAATGTCCATCCACAATCCACAATAGTACTAGAACTTGGTTAAAAAAGTAGTGAGTCTCGGACTGGGTGTGATGGTACATGCCTGTATTCCCAGTTGAGTTGGAGGCAAGAGATGAGAAGATTGCAGTTTGAAACCAGTCTTGGCAAAAACATTAGTGAGACCCTGTCTCAAAATAGGAGCTGGCATGATACTAAATTCTGGTAATACACAGCTATGTGGAAAGTAGTAGAGGTAGAGAGCTGGTGGAGTATCACCTTAACAAAAAAAAAGGACAAAGAAAAGGGAAAAAGATAGAGATCCTCTGAAAGTCTTTATTCCTTTTCTTTAATTGCAATATTGCAATAATGTTGTTAATGCCAACCTTCCTACAGGGAGAGAGGAATTCAGAATTATCACCCATCTCTATCAAGACTATACAAACACACACACACACAGAGTAATTGTTGTTGCTGTTTTTGTTTTGTTTTGTTTTAATTTTGAGACAAGGTAAGTTCTAACTATATACCCCAATCTGACCTTGAACTCAAAATCCTCTTGCCCTAGATTCCTGAATCCTGGGATTGTATATGTGCACCACCACGTTTGTTTAAGACTTTTATGACTCCTTGATAAAAACAGTTCAAGTTAAAACTTTGTGTGTGTGTGTGTGTGTGTGTGTGTGTGTGTGTGTGGTGCTTGGCTCAAACCCAGAGCCTTCTACATGCCAGGCAAGTTTGTGAATTTACCAAAGGTTACACACGTTGCTATTACTAAGAAGCTGGCCCAGCTATTCTCTGAGGTAGATTTTAGAGGGACAGTCAATGAATGCCAGCGGCTCACACCTGCCATCCTAGCTACTTAGTAGACTGAGACCTGAGGATTGTGACTCAAAGCCAGCAAGGAAAAACGTCCATGAAACTCTCATCTCCAATTAACTACCACCACCAACATGTTGGAAGTGAAGTTGTGGCTCAAGTGGTAGAGTGCTAGCCTTGAGCACAAAAGCTCAGGGATGGTACCCAGGCCCTGAGTCCAGCACCAATAAAAGAAAAAAGAAAAAAATAGATAAATCTTTTTGCAGATGAGAAAGCCAAAATTCAGTTTAAGTAGTATACTGAAGTCTTTGCAGAAAATTTGTGATGAAGTGTCAGGTCTGCTCAAAACCCAGGTCCGGTTGTGTCCCTACTGAGATTATGGCTATGGCTCATCTTCAGGTCTCCTTTCTTTTCAGGAAGAGGAGGGTAGCTGGAGAGTGACTTCATCAACACAAGACTTCTGGATACATGGAAGATGGAAGCAGAGTTAGTGGTCTATCTCTTCCAGGTTGTATGAGCGTCAAGACAAATATTGTTCTCTGGTAAAGCAAAAGACAACATGAGCTACACCTGTGAAATCCCCCATTGGATGGTGCCAGATGATTTGGACAATGTTATATTCTCTGGTTCTCCTATCCTTGTCTTTTTTCTGGTACCCCAATATTTTCCTCACTGACTGTTAATATAGAGTTGTAACAAACATTAGTTACATTATTTATAAGTTAGATGTCTTGCTTTATTCTAACCCCTGGATGAAAAATGAGGAAAACCTGAGGTTTGACAATCATCATGGACAGGTGATTTTTTTTTTT